>NW_021938834.1:0-89966 GCF_001715985.3 Manacus vitellinus
AACCCTCCCCTTGGCATCCCCTTGGCAGCTCGACCGCCTGCTGAAGGAAACCAGCATTGGCCCCGATTTCCAGGGATGTGAAACAAGAGCCTTCAGGTATGAGTTGCACCTCAGTGTCCCTTTGAAAGTCCTTGCTCAGATGAAAGGGTCCATTCTTGTTGTATTCAGTTGGTGCTTAGTCTATGGAGGCAGGACCTCTATATTGATGCTGTCCTGCCTCTGAGGTTCCCATGTCTTCCTCTGCTCTTCACTCTACTTGCTGATACTGTAGGCCTAAGATGACTCTAAAGTCATGCCTGAAAGGGCCGCAGAAGTCCCAAGACCCAGTCCTGATGTGAGAAGGCACAGAGAAGGGCGCTCATTAATGTCACGATGTTTTGCAGGCCGGGCAGCCAAAGGGACGAGACCCGGGTGGACGCCGTGTGCACGTACAGGAAGGAGCCCTCGGCTCCACCTTTGGACAGGGTGGGCCTGTACCACCAAGTGAGCAACAGGACCAGAGGCATCACCCAGCTGGGCCCCTACAGCCTGCACAAGGACAGCCTCTACGTCAACGGTGACAATTTTTTTTCTAGTTTCTCTAATTTTCCTGTTTTCCTATTTACTGATATTATTTTATTTCTTGTCATACTCTTTCACTAAGAATTCCATTTTTTTCTAACTTTTTTGGCTCTTCCAATCAACCGTATCTTTCATATTTTTTGTTGGATTTACGTGACATGCTCATATACTGGTTTGTATTTTATTTCCTTCTGTATAAATGGTGGAATGGTTTGGGTTGGAACAGATCTTAAGGATCATCTCATTCCACCCTTTTGCCATGGGCAGGTACACATTCCACTAGACCAGGTTTCTCCAACCTGGTCTTGGACCCTTCCAGGCCTGGGGCACCACTGCTGCTCTGGGCAATCTGTGCCAGGGCCTCCTCACCCTTACAGGGAAGGATTCCCTCCCAATATCCAACACAAATTTCCCCTCTTTCTCTTTGAAGCCACTCCCCCTTGTCCTGTCCTTCCATTCCTTGTCACCAGTCCCTCTCCAGGTCTCCTGGAGCCCCTTCAGGCACTGGAAGGGGCTCTCTGGTCTCCCTGGATCCTTCTCTCCTCCAGGGGAACACCCCCAGCTCTCCCAACCTGGCTCCAGAGCACTGGGGCTCCAGCCCTTGGAGCATCTCCATGGCAAGGGGTGGAACAAGATGATCTTTAAGGTCCCTTCCAACACAAACCGTTCTGGGATTCTGTAACTACAGAAGCCATAAAACCTGCAGGGGAGCAAGAGCAAACGGGACCAAAGCAGAGGAGCCACTGTCACCCACAGCCTTTGACCTTCTGATTGCTTTGCACTGAGTAACATCAAAACACACCAGAGGTCATTGCCGGGAAAATACAAGGATTGACCTGCCAAGGTCAAGGAACAGCACTAGAACTGAACGGCACTTGACAAAATCATACAGAGGTTGCCAGTCTAGAAGTCAAATGGTTCCCTGCCCATGGCAGGGGTTTGAAACAAGGTCGTCTTTAAGGTTCCTTCCAACCCAGACCATTCTGGGATTCTAAACTGGATTTAGCGAATGGGCAATTCCCTCTCAACATCCCTAGGAAAGGGAAAATTCTGTGCAGTACTAAAAAAAGCAGCAGCTTGCCAACAATATAGAGCAGGATGAATGTGCATTTATGCACAGATTGTCATCAAATCAGTTTTTCATATCAAATATTTACACAGGACCTCTCAGAAGAAACCTGTTCCAGTTCTGTATTGAAACATGTGCCAGACCTTCCAAATTGGAAGCAGGTTTCTCAAATATGTCCCTTTTCTTCCCCCCACAGGTTACAATGAGCTGCAGCCTGAGCTATGTAAGTACCTTTGAAGAGCTGTTGAAGTGTCAAGAGATTTTGCTCATTAGCAACAGCCAAAAAAAGCAGGTTGGACCAAGCAACCAAGAGCTCTGCTAGATTTATAAAACAGTGTTCAGAGAATTCAGGAGCCTGTTATGGAACCACATGTTCTCCAACCTTGAAGCCAAATAGAATATCTGAGAATTTTTCCTATAGCATTTCCTCTTGGTGTGATGATCATAAATTGGACTTTCAAGCATTGACTTTCCTTTCTCATTGCAGCTGCTGCTCAAAATGCACAACCACCTCTGCCACCAGCAGTGAGGAACTTCACTTTGAATGTCACTATAACCAACCTCCCGTTCACTGCAGATATGGCAACACCAAATTCCAGGAAATTCAAGTCAACAGAAAAAGTCATGTCCTATTATGTAAGTCAGGCAAAACCATGTCCTGCTTGGGCCTAGTTCTTTTAATATCTCTGATCTCTCACCTTTACTGTGACATTTGACCTAATTACATGTTATTGTTGAATTTCTAGGTTGACCCTTTACTCCAAAGAAGCAGCATTGGCCCTGCTTATATTGGGTGCAAAGTAATGGCATTCAGGTAAGAGCCATGTCTCCATGACCTGCTTCTTAAAATGTTCCTTCCCATTTCTCAGCACTCAACACATGTCTGAGTGTTGTTTTTTTTTAATTGGTAGTTTTGCCTCTGAGTGTTTTTTTTTATATATATCTTTGATCATGTCCTAAAAGTTAAGATGAATTTCTCAATAATGGCTAAGACACCTAGAACTTTGCCTCATTTCCCAGGTCAAATAAGAACAGGGATGACACAGCAGTAGATGCCATGTGCAGCTGTAGAGATGAGCCTTCAGGTCCCAAATTCAACAGAGAAACCATTTACCATGAGCTGAGCAACATGACAAATGGCATCACCAAGCTGGGACACTTCAGCCTTAACAGCCAGAGCCTCTACATTGATGGTAACAAACCACCCCAAGTGTTATTCCAATGATGTTGTGGCTGCCCCATCTCTGGAAGTGCTTAAGGCCGTGTTGGATGGAGCTCTGAGCACCCTGGTCTTGTGAAAAGTGTCCCTGTCCAATGAAGGGGGTTGGAATGAGATGATCTTTAAGGTCCCTTCCAACCCAGACCATTCTGGGATTCTGTGTTAGAATCGTAGACTCGTTAAGGTTGGAAAAGGCCTCTCATCATCAAGTCCAACCTTCAGTGTTGACACAGAGTAATTTGAAATGAAAATGAAGAGGATTTTCATACACCTCTCAAAAGCAGATAACAAAAAGTAGAAGGCAAAAACCTGTCAGAGTCACAAAGTTACAAGTCATGAATTCAATAACTACAATCTTGTAATAAAACCCCATGTATTTAGTCCTGCTGAGACTTTCTTGGAATATTTTCCCAATAATTGTCCATTTGTTTTTCAGATTACAATGAACCACACAGTCTGTCATGTAAGTATATTTAAAGACATGTTAAAGCTACTCAAAGGCATAAATTGAGTTTGCTTCCCCCTGATTTGGCAATGTTTGTAACATTGCAAAGTGTACGATCACGCTCATATGGCTCTTTGCTCTCAAAACTTAATAACAGCCCTGTGTCTTATGGAGATTCTGTTCTTATTTAATCTGGGTGGTTTTTGTTCTCTCAGTGGTGAAACCAACCCCCCCACAAAATCCAGGACCAACAACAGAGCACTTCACCCTCAACTTCACCATAACCAACCTCATGTTCACGAGAGACCTGGAGACACCAAACTCTGCCAAATTCCGTTCCACTGAGAGGATAATGCGACACTACGTAAGCCAAAGTCACGTTGTTTGTCACTGAAATCACCCAGAATTTGGGGTTTCCCCTGTTCACAAAGATTTTTCCTTGTCAGATTGACCCCCTGCTTCAGAGGAGCAGCATTGGCCCCTATTTCTCTGGCTGCAAAGTAACAGGATTCAGGTGAGCAATAAACTGAAAGATTAACTTTGAACTGCAGCAAATGGATTTCCTTAAGTTTGACTGATACTTCTTTTTCCTTTTCCTTTTCCTTTTCCTTTTCCTTTTCCTTTTCCTTTTCCTTTTCCTTTTCCTTTTCCTTTTCCTTTTCCTTTTCCTCTTTTCCTTTTCCTTTTCAAGTTGTTTTCATCACTATAATAAAGCTCCTATGCACCTTTCTATTGTCTTTTTCTTACAAAGCCTTTTTCTTTGTAAGACCATACATTTGTAGTTCATCTGAGGACTGTGGACAGATTTATTTGGGTTTTTTTTAATCACATCAGAAAAAAAATATATTTTTTAATAACTAACAGAAGTTTCATGATATTGAATTCCTTAGGGCAATGAAGAAGAGGGATAGTACAGGAGTAGACACCACCTGCAGCTACAGAAACAGCTCCCAAGTGCCCACGTTTAACTCAGCTGAGGTTTACCAAGAACTGAGGAACATGACAAGCGGCATCACCAAGTTAGGAATCTACAGCCTGGACAGCAAGAGCCTCTATATCAATGGTAAGTGTTTGATTTTCTTGTTCCTCTGGGCACTGAGCAGTTTGGGACCACCTGGGGTCTCAGGGATCACTTCAATGTTAAAAAAGTGGCCTGAAGGAGAAGATCCCACTGGAGTTTTCTGTGTAAGATGAAGTGTAACCTTTAAAATCTTTTCACACAGACATTTTTGAAGACTTTAATTTCTATATGGCATTGAAGAGTGACTTAATTTTAGTCTTGACCTCAGTCATTCACCTGCACGTGAACATTTCACCTGCTTTCTATCCCACCAGTATTTAATTACACAGCAGCACGGCTGTTTTCTCATTGTAGTCACCAGTCTTACAAAAGCACCTTGTTCTGCTTAAGCTTTGTTTGTCTAACAGATTCACACCCTGGGGGGGGGGAGCGGGCAGGTTCTGATGATTCACTCCCAAGTCATCCATTTAATCATCCCCTCTCCACTTTCATTCTCTTAAGTGGATGGTTCTCTTACATAACATTTCTCTTGCATTTCCTTTCCAGGTTACAACGAACCACTTCAGAGATCAGGTACGTATTTTGCTGAATTCACTCCAGGGAAAGGTGTCAAAGGAGTGGTGCGCTCAGAAAATAACAGGGGAAGAGATTATTGAGAGGGGAAGACATTATCCAGAGTAGCCTTGAAACGTGCTGGGGTTGGGAACGTCTTTGAAAGTGAAGGTAACTCTTTTGTAATAAATTCATAATCCTTTTTCCCTTTGATTACAGCTCCAAGCACAACTACTGCATCAGGACCAACAACCAGGAAGTTCACCCTTAACTTCACCCTGACCAACCTCCCGTACACCCCAGACCTGGATGTCCCAACTTCCCGCAAATTCATTTCCACAGTGAATATTCTCAACCACTATGTGAGTCTGGCTCTGGGTTTGCCCATTTGGGGGTTTGGTGCTGCCCTTAATCCACCTGCATTAAGCTCAGCACCCGATTTCCAGTTCTCAGCTGTACTATTGTTTCCCCTGACAGATTGACCCTCTGTTCAAAAGAAGCAGCGTAAGCTCTGCCTACACAGGATGTAAAACTATGAGGTTCAGGTAAGACTCAGAATCTCAGGATGGGTCAGGTTGGAAGGGCCCACAGTGTGCCCGGAGCACATGGCACAGGAGCGTGTCCAGATGGTTCTGGAATATCTCCAGGGAGGGAGGCTCCACACCCTCTCTCGGTGCTTGGTCACTGCACAGGGAAGTTCTTCCTCATGTTCAGGTGGAACTTCCTGGGCATCAGTTCCTGCCTGTTGCATCCTAATACTTGACACCAAGAGAAGTCTGGCTCCGCCCCCTGACACCTCCCTAATAAAGATACTGAAAGTATCTTTATTTTTCTGATACTAAAAGTATCTGAAAGTACCTTAAAAGACTCCTGAAAGTGGAATTAACCTTTATCTGCTCTTACATACCGTAAATTTGCATAAATTATCATACTTGTTCTGATGTCAGAATAGAGAAGCCTCCCTGTGGACACCTCCCTGTCCATTCATGATGGTAAAATCATTTTGGGATCTAAATGTCATCAGCACAATTCTAAAGTGTGGTGAAAGATGTAGGAGCCCCATTACAGTGATTTTGGTGTCATTCCTGGTCATACAAATCACACAGAGTGTCCTAAAGAATGTGTCTGATGTTTTTGCTCAGGTCTGGGAGACACAGGGATGACACAGGAGTAGATGCCATCTGCAGCTACCAGGACAGTGCCAGCCTGGCCAGGTTTGACAGGGAACAGGTTTATCAGGAGCTGAGCACCATGACAGAGGGTGTCACCAAACTGGGGCACTACAGCCTGGACCAGAACAGCCTGTATGTCAATGGTGAGTATCCATGAACAGATCAGGATTTTGGGATCTCTTGGAGATCACTCCCCATCACTCCACTGGGGCTAGAGCACCGAGGAACCCTCTGGTTTGTTGGTTTTCTGTAGGTTTTGACACTGTGGCAAAGCCAATCCAGCAGCATCTTGCCATTCTAGAAGCATCTCCAACCCTTAAATCATACAAATTCCTGGAGAATGTCATTATTATATTATATAATCTAAGCAGAGCCACACATATATTGTTTTTATGGTATGGATAGATCTGATGTAAAAATAAATGCACTCTGTCTTTTCTATTTAGGTTTTCCCCTCACAGAAACAGCTACCACCAGAAAGCCAGTCTTTGTTGAAGCTCCAGCCAAACAGGGCTACAGACTGAGCTTTAGAATAGTCAATGAAAATCTAACCAACCCAGACTCTCAGTCTCCAGAGTACAAAGCAGCAGTGGAAAGCATCACTAACAAGGTGAGGAATTGCAGCTCAAATATCACCATGTTTGGTCAATTTTTTGCCATAGTTTTATGTCTTAATTAAAAAAAAAATCAACATTTAGGAACAAAAATTTCTAGAATCTGAAAGATGAGACTGACCTTTGAATCACTTTTTGTTATGTTGGATGTTGCACCTCGTGGGTGCCATCCCTGCCCATGGCAGGGGGTTGGACCTGGATGATCTTTAAGGTCCCTTCCAACCTAAACAATCCTGGGAATCTGGATTAATAAATTATGTCCAGCCAAAGACATGGACAATGAAATACAGGAGGTTTGGGTGATCTGTTCCATGCACAGGGACTCAGCATTTCAGTCCCATCTCCAGAAGTGTTTGCAAATCCCTGCCAGCTTGGAGTCAACACACCCATAACTCACTGCTGAGAATCCAACACATTCCCTTCAGCCCCAACCCAACCTACCAGACTGATCACGCCCTAATTTTGCTCTTTAGGTGAAACTGTAACACACTGTACTTGGAATTCTGGGTGTGTGAGGTGTGCATGAGTTGACAGCTGCCAGTCAGCAGACTGGGCTCTTTTAACACTGGCAGCTCGCTCAGATAAGGCAGAAGATCTGCCAGGCTGGGAGTCAGATTCCATCACCAGAAGGCACGTTCCAAAGTCAAAACCAACTCCCATGAAATCCAACCAGCAAAAAAACCCCCCATAGCCTGGGCTTTCCCCAGCATTCAAGTCCCTCCTGCTGGCCTGAAGCACCTTGCAGAGTGCCCTGGGCTCATGAATCTTTACCATGACATTTGTGTTGCAGATGAATCAGCTGTACCGGCAGAGCGACCTGCGGGACCAGTTCCTGGGCTGCAACATCACCCACCTGAGGTCTGGGGTGGGATCTAAGTGTGGTTGAAGGGTTCCCACTCCCTGGCACCCCTCCCCCATGGCCAAGTGCCATTGTCCCCTGTGGAATTCCTCCCCTTCCTTCTCATGTTGGAACTTTATGCCCTAAGAAGTAATTTCTAGGCTTCATTTGTTGTTTTGAATTTTTTCTGACTTGTTATAAACTGATATTTTTCTCAGTCTCAGTCAGGCATTCTCAGGTTGCTGACTATCCCAGGAATTACTGATTCCCATCCTCTTAATGGGAACTGATGATCCTGTAACCTCTGCACTCCCCCTCTTCACTTGAACTCCACTAGGCTTTAAAAGTGGGCTTCAGGTATAGCCGTAGTGTCCAGCTCTGGGTGGAAAGAGGCTTGGACAAGGGACCCTCCCAGAGGGTAAAAGCTCTTAAAAACCCCAAACTGCTGATCTTTCATTGTGTTCATGCAGTAAAGCCTAAGTTCCTAGAGAGAACAGGTGGTATTTCCTTTGTTGTCCCTGCCCAAGGCAAACCCCCCCATCAGCCCATTCCACGCCATCATTCCACCCCGTTACTTCCAAACAGAGCAGGAACCTTTCAGGAAACTCTTTCCCACGTGAAGTTTTGTGATCATCAGCCTCTTTACCACAGAACCTCCGTTCCTCTGCCCACAGGGCTGGATCCATAGTGGTCGACTGCCAGTGTTTCTTCCACCCTGAACCCAACATCAACAGGGCCGTGGTTGAAAGGACCTTCCAGGACGGGACTTCCAATGAAACTGGGCTGTGGCTGGGGAGCAGCTACAGGCTGCAGGAATTCTCAGTGGACAGTACGTAGAGCTCAAATCTCTGCCCAGTGTCCACCCAGTCACCTCACTTTGCCATGGAATGCTCAGAATTCCCCAATTTCTGGCCTATCAGAGTGGAAATAAATCTGGTTTTAAGTTGAACTGCTGAGTTCAGCTCTAAGTTGGGCCATTCAGACATTTAGTCTGGCTCAGTGTAGCCCTTGAGTCTTCAATGGCTTAAGATCTTATTCAGTGATAAGTAGTTACTTGATATTAAGGTGTTATTCAGTATTAAGGTGTAATTCAATATTAAGGTGTTATTCAATTTTAAAATGTTATTCAATTTTAAGGTGTTATTAATTTTTAAGGTGTTATTCAATATTAAATAATTAGAAAATGAAGTGGCAACTACTCATCAGAACTTCAACCATTTAGAGATAAACAGACTTTCAGGGTTTTTTTCCAACGTACAGCATCCCAAATAAAGGAGTAGCTGAAGGACTGATTGGGAATTTCCTGTCAGAGTAGTGAAAGTCTTTGGTAGAAGAGCCCCAGTTTCTCTCTGTTAGAATTTATACTGACTTTTCCCCTCCATTTTCCAGCCTTGGAATTAGCAATTGAGGCAGCAACTTACAAAACACCCCTCAAGTCTGGGAAAGAAAACTTTGGCTTGAATTTCCAGATCTCCAGCCTGCCCTTCTCGCCACAGCTGCAGGACCCCAGGTCACACGTGTACCGAGTGAACAAAGAGAACATCGAGAAAGAGGTGAACTGAGCAGCAGTAGCTCGAGCTCCCTGTCCAAAGGATGTGTTCAACTGACTGTTTTCCTCCACTGTTTTGTGTTTCCTGTCAGCTCGAGGTGTTCAGGACCGGCCGCCTGAAGGAGCACTTTGCCGGTTGTACCGTGGAGAGTTTTGGGTAAGTCCTGCTTGGAAGTGGCTTTTCCTTGAGCCCCAAAGAGCAGTTCAGGAAGGCATTCAGGGTCACAGCAGGGAGTTCACGCCTCCCTGGGGACCTTTGTGCTCCAGATCACACACAGGAAGCACCTTCATGCAAGTTCTGCTTTTACCACAAAAGGTTTCTGTCCAAAGGAGAGGTGGTTTTGTTTCCGTGCTTGCACAGCATAAACAATTCCGGAGGAAAACAAACACGTTCATTCTCTTATTTCAAGTACTCAAATACACTAAAATTCCACAGACACACATTAGCAAAACAATGAGTGGGACTGACCCTGCCTAAGGACAGGATCTGCTGTGTGTGTCTCCTCCAACACCTCTTTGGAGGAACAAAGAAGCCGAGTTGATTTACCTCTTAGAAATGGGGATTAACTCAGTGGGTGGTTTCACAAGGCTGCAAGAGCTCCTGTCTTGCCTGGAATAAACTCAAAAAGTGATCCCTTGCTAATAAAACATCGCTGAGACATCTGCAAACCTGAATCTCCCACTCAGCTCTGCTTCTTCCTCTCTTCTCCATAATGACTCTGTGCCTGTCACTCTCCAGGCCTGTCCATGGGAAAGGATACACAGAAGTCTTCTCCATCTGCAAGTTCACCCTGGATCCCCTCTCAGGGTCTTTACAAAAGCAAGAGGTGTTTGAGGAGCTGAAACAACTGACCCAGGGGTTCACCAAGCTGGGCCCCAGCTACGAGCTGGAGGAGCAGAGTCTGGTTGTTGAAGGTGAGAGCTCTGCAGTGACATTTGGGGGATTCTTCTTGGTCTTAATAAGCTCCAGAGGCTTCTGTTTCTCATCTGTCCCATTCTTTATTTCCAGGTTATTCTCCACTCAAGACAAATGAACCAGAGTCTGAAAGATCTGGTAAGTGCTTTTTGGGAGGGATTCACCCTACAGCCACTGCAGACTTGGACTAGAATAAATTAGCATTACATGCCTTGAAATGCAGACTAGACCCTTGAAATGGAAACTAAACCCATGGAAGAGACCCAAAATCTGGGCCTCTTGGTAGGCTGGCAGCAAACAGTGGGTACCACCAGAGCCAGCCAGCCTGAGGAGATGAAGGACAGGCAAAACCAGTCCAATGTGGGAAGATGTTTTAAAGCTCTGGCACCAATAAATGTTTATAACTGCAGTATTTATAAAAAAAACCCCTAAAAATCCCCAGATATGGTGTTGTAAGGACAGCCACCACCCCAGAGCTAACAGTAAACAGGAGAAAGAAAAAAAGTACTCTGAAGTGTTGCACCACAAACACATTGGCAAAATGACAGCTTTTGCTGCCACCCTTAGCCCTGTCCCCTTCCCCAGAAGAGTCCAGCCAGCAGCTAAGAGAGAACTTTGTCTCTCTGAACATTCTTGAAACCCTCTGAGGGCTCAGACTCTCACATTTAAAGTGGTAGATCCTCAGGCCCTCACTCCATTTTACCCAAGTTTCTGTAATTTGGCCTCAGCACTGTTGAACTTTGCCAGGGAGAGATTTCCCACTCTGAATCCCCTGTGGATGAGTCCAAACATCTGATGTGCTCTTATTTTCCCTTTGCAGAGCTTCAGTTCTGGGCCATCATCCTCATCTGCGTTTTCACCCTGCTTGGCTTCATCCTCCTCCTCTTCTTATGCTTCCTGGTGAGTGTCCCCTTCGCTGTCCTACCTCTCCCTGGACTCCAGCAGTGCCCAGACATCTGGGGACTCACAGGAGGGACATTCACATTCCCAAGAAGCCCAGTGGCAACAGTATTTAACACCCCAACAGCAAGTGAGATGCCAAATCCTGTGGTTACTGCCAACTCTTCCAAGGATTTGAGCACAGGAGGATGGGGAAGGGAATTTATAGTCAGCTGAGTAGATTTCTAGGAAAGGAAGCAGGATCTTCTTTCTAGAAAAGCAGCAGGATCATGACTGAGCTCGAGTTTTTGCAGAGAGAAAAACAGAAACCCAAAGGTGAGGCCAAGCCCAAGGTGACAGGTGGAATTAGGGCATCCCCTGCAGCACTTCTTAAACCTCTTCCCTCTTCAGTATCTGCAGAATGATCAGGTTACAGGCAAGGGAGGGCCAAAGACAACATATTTCATAACCACATCAAGAATTTCGTGCTCAGTGCTCTTAACCTGTAGACTGTGCAGCCTTGCAGGGCCAAACTCCAGCTGTATATCCTTGGAAAAGTCAGTACCCCCCCTTCCCATCTCTGGGGATGGTTTAATGGGCATCAAAATCTTAACAGCACTGTTTCAAAAGCAGCTGTTTGCTTTGCAGCAGCTGAAGGGAAGGGCTATATCTACAGAGAATAAGAATTACTCTCCTTAGAGGTTCAGGAGTGAAAATTCCAACCAGGGAGATTTAGGAGAGGAAAAACCTCCATCTCAGAGCTGGGGGTTGTGCCAGTGTCATCCTGGCAGCTTTAGACAAATATCTCATTCCCAAAGTCCCTCCATTCCCACCCTCCAAATGTAGTTTGGAGGCATCTAATGATGGGCAAAGCACAGATTCCTATTTTTGCCATTAATTTTGTCCTTTTCTCTCCAGGTCGTCTCTTGCCTGAGAAGGAAGTCCCACCTATACCAGGTCCAGCAAGGCTTGTACGGGTTGTACTTCCCACACCTGAGCACAGGAAAAGTGCACTGACAGATGAAGTTGGGTCCTCACAGACCTGTTTGTCCACTGATGAAGGAAGAATATTTATAAATACTAGAAAAATGTTTCTTTAATAAATTATTTTCAGCATTTTCTCTCATCTTGAGATGAATCTTTGCACTATTGCCAGAATTATTTTCATACTACAGGAAACTGCCAATAATGCAGATGCTGAGGAAAGTGGTTTTTTTTAAAGCACTGCAGTATTTTAAACTATTGCACAATCAACAGAGAATAAAGACCACGAAAAGGTAAAATTCTGCTCTACAGAGCTGCAGTTTGCAAGGCCCTTCAGTGTTAACGTCAGTTTTCTGAAAAAGGCTTAAAATTATACTAATTTGTAGATTTTTGTGGACTGACTGTTGTAGCCTTAGAAATTTCACCTAGATTTTAGCTTTGTCACGACTTAGCTTTTGAAATGTAAATATCTTAAATTAACTAAAATATTTCGTATCTTAAATTAATTAAAATATTTCTATTTATAATTATGACAAGAGATGAGATACAGATGCATTGTTAAATCTGAGTGGGACGCAGCCAGGCTGTGTCTGTGGCGATTGCTGCTGATTCCAGTTGAATAAATGCGACATTTCCTGCCACGAAGTCCTGTTTCCTCTGCATTGACACTTTTCACCCCTAATCACAAATTATGCCCTGTGGAAATCCCTGGTTGTTTGCTCCTTGGTTGTCAGCCCAGAGTGTGGGGCCTGATTCAGAGACCAGGACCTCCTTCTGCCCCTCCAGCTCATCTCAGCCAGACAGAATTACCCCAAAATTCTCTTTTTCTGCCCCAGCTCTCTGCAGGAGACAGAGCTGATCTCTGTGTAATTATATGATACTACCATTAGATGAACTCCCCACTGAAAGTGAAAGCATTAGAATTAATGAAACCACGATTAGTCATTAATCCTCCCACTCCAGGCAATGTTTCTACGAAACCAAACTGACTTTTGGGCTTTCAAAGTAAAGCTCAGGTTGGACTAGTTCTTCCCCCGGCTCAGTTTCCTCCACAGAGGATTAGAAACCTGTTTGCTCGATCAAACAAAGGCTTTCAAGCACCAATTATGTCAGCAAACATCAGATTAAACGCTTGCAGAGCTGCTTGCAAAACACCTCTGCAGGTGTCCTGTCACTGGGGGTGTCCTGGCTGGAGCTGCCACCAGTGACAGGAACTCTGGGGGTGGGAAGGACTTCCCAGCTCGGGGTCTGACCAGGTGCACTCAGGAAAAGCTGGGTCTAATCACAGAATCAGGGGATGTCCTGAGCTGGAAGGGACCCACAGGGATCATCCAGTCCAACCCCTGGCCCTGCCCAGGACACCCCAACAATCCTGGGCTCTTCCCAGGATTTGCTGGGACCAGAGGAGAGGCTCAACACACTCAGCAGGGCAGAGCTGGCACCATTGTCCAGCTCAGGGACAAAAGGGAGGGCAGAAAATACAGCAGTTTCCCAGGGGAGCTCTGGGAAGAACTCCAGGCCCAGGACAAACTGGGAGCACGGGGCACATGGAGCTGATCTAATGCAGAGAAGCTTTAGCCCTGATGCAACACAGCAGCACCCAGCTCTGCCTGACCTGTCTGTGGGGATCCGAAGAGCCAAGGAAACCTTCCTGTGAGACCCCATTTCCCTAAGGAATTGTTCAAACATGCCTTTCTGCAGGAACACGCCAAACATCCCCCTGGTACCAGCACTCACTGGCAGACCGGGCTGTGCCAGGTACCTCCAACCCCACACACCTCTGCCAGCATGGGCAGGGAGTCAAACCCCAACCCCCACAACTAAAGCTGAAACCCTCCGAGGAAGGGGCACCAAGAGAGGGGAAAGTGGCTGAGGAGCTGAGAAAGCAGCAGTTGCAGGGAGAAGGGCCGAGCTCAAGCACACCCTGGGCACGGCTGGTGCCCACGAGCCTCACTGGGGCTGCCTTCCAGGAGGAAGGAGGCTCCACACACCGTGGTCCTCCTCAGCAGCCCCTGCCTGGGGTGGCTGAGAGCTCCAAGGTGTGGTTGGACACCAGCCCACATTTGTTGTGGGGCTGCTCTTGCAAACAGGGGCTCCTGTGGGGCCAGGCCAGCTAAACAGTGACACAGGGGGCTCACCCTGCCACCCTCAGTGGGGGAAGAGGCTCAGTCTGACCCAGCACCACCTTTACCTTTGTTGCCCCTCTTCTTCTGCAGATGCACCAGGGCTTGTTCCTGAGCATTTCTGTCCTTGTATTTGTCCTCATTCCACTCATCTCAAGAGTCCCTGCTGCTACCAGGTGTGAACTGGCATCTGGCAGCACCAGGATCACCTCTTCTCCTGTTCTGGACCTGCCTGGCACTGCCTTGGTAATCACTGTCAAGTCAGACACAGTTTATCAATCTCCTTTTCAGCTCTTTAAACACGTTGTGCTGAACACTGGAAACAAGCCTGAAGTGCAGAGATAAGATTCAGCTGCCTCTCATCATTCTCCCCAGCAATTCCTAGTCAATTTGGCTCTCAGAGTTAGGAAAATGCTCCATCTGCTTTGGAAATAGAGGCCAAAAAGCCCTGTGTGCAGCAAGGACACCCTTCAGGGACTCACACACTGTAACCTCGTGTTCTCAGCACCAACCCAGCACCATTTCCCAGCAGCAGAACTCTCTCCTGTTCCATCTTCCATGGGAAAAACAGGAACAACCTGAACTGCTTGTCCATGGCAGGATCCAGACCACCCACTCCATCTTCCACCTGGTCCCAGCTTCACTGCTGGGATTTACAGCTCCCTAGGAAAGGGCATATCCTTCCTGCTCCCTCCTCATTCCTCCATCACTAATTACATCTCATCAGCCTTTCCCCTACCCTGCCCCGCTAGGAACCTCAGCCAGGAAAGCCCCAGGGTGCCCAGCCAGCAATTTAATTTGTGAAATGGCTGCTTCATCAGCAAATGTATCATTTTGTCAAAACCAATCACCGAATTCTATTCCCCTCCCATCAGCCTGCAAGAAGCAAATACAAATTTCGCTCTGAGCCACTGCTGGGTCTTTGCACAAACTCATCTGGTCCTCTCTGGTAAAAACACCAGATTTAGGGGCAGCAGGAGGAAGAAAATTAGGAAATTGCATTTTTATGCTTCATTTGGGAGTTTCCCCAAAGCATCAGTAGAAGGAGCACAGAGGCAATACAAGGTTTCAGCACTGCTGGGGCTTCCCTGTTGGAAAAGCAGCTGGATCTGTGCTGCAAACGGCCAGACAGTGACCACACCACACAGGTCCTGTGGCCTGGTGTCAGCTGGGTGGCTCAGTGTCACCTACATGCTGCTCAAACAGCCTTGGGCATCCTGGTGGGACTGAACTCGCTCAGCACACAGAGGCAGAAAATCCCATCACTGGGGCTGGAGGTGTCTCCCCCCCTGTATCCACCCCTTCCCAGTTCCTCTTACCGGGTCTGAAGAGCCTCCCAGCAATGCAGGGATCCCACCTGGGCCACCATCACCACCCACACTGTTCTGCAGGACCCAACCCAGCTCCTGACATGTCCCAAGGACATCCCGCTCTGGCCTCTGCCCCACCCCGGCACTGCCAGGGGCCAGGCCAGGCAACAGGGCCACAACTGCTGTGTGGGCACAGGGGGCATTCTCAGGGTACAGACAGAGCCAACCAGTCCCAGGACCTGCCCCAGCAAGGCACGTCTGGGTCCTTTTTGGGGCAGGGCAGAGGTGCCTGGTAAGACCCTCCACCACAGGCAGGGGTTCCATTGGCACCACCTCAGAGCTGGTGATGTCACAGTTCCCTTTGTGACATTCCCCCCAATCCCACTGGTGGTGGAGCCTCAAGGAATGTGTCCCCTCTCCCTGGGGATGTGTTGCCCCCCAGCTCTGCAGGGACCCTGGGCTGGGGCTCCCCAAATCCAGTCCCAGGCCCAGCCTGGAGCAGGACTCGCCCCCCGGGGTTTGCACTCTTCCAGTGGCACCAGGATCACCAGGCCTGGGCTCTGGGAGCACCACAACGTCAGGACACCTCTCCCACACCATGGAAAGGATTTTCCTAACTTGCCCAGGGGGCCAGGAAAGGCACTGCCATGAGCTGGGGACTGGAGGGAATGTGGGAGGGACTCGGGATGGAGGAGGGAGGGATGTGACAGGGACATTGCAGCACTGGGGAGGGGATGGCACAGGGATGCTGCAGTGTGCTGGTTTAAAGGTAAACAGGCAGGGGAAATGAACCCAACTCAAAAGAGGGATTGTAAGTCAGAATAACAATTTAATAAAATAATACAATAAGTACGATTATACAGACAAACAATTGGTTTTAACCCACAAAACCCAAATGTATAACCCAGCACCCTGGGGCATGAACAGAATGGTGTTCTTTGGGCCCCCTGAGTCCAAAGGAAAAGGAGAGGGAAAAACCTGTTGGTGAGAGTGCTGGTGCAGTCTGGTCAAGAGGGGTGGTTGCAGTCCGGTCGAGGGTGGTGGTCACAGTCCTTCTCTGCTTCCCATGAGTGGTTAAAAAAGTCCCAAGACTCCAAGATTATATATCCTCCAGTTCAGGCAGGAATGCTCAGTGCCTCCCTCAGGGCGGGGAGTTCCACAGTGGGTGTGAGGACAGGAACACCCTCCTATCTCCCAGGCCTCTGAACACCCAGTTTACAGCCTGAGGAGTCAGGGCTGCTCTGGGCAGAGGGTGTAAATAGTCTACTGATAACAGTTTCTGGGAAATGGCATGGAAGGCTACAGAATACACAGTTTTGGGTTCCACCCATACAGTGATGAACTGGTCCCAGCTGTTCTAACTAGGACATGCAGGAATGTTGCAGGGAGACCAGAGGGATGCAGGAGGATGCTGCAGGGATGCTGCAAGAATACAGGAGGCATCTTGCAGGACACCTTCCCACGGCTCTCTGCCAAGTAAAGAGTGCTCTCCTCTCAGATTGACTCAAAGTGGCCACTTCATTTCCCTTGAAACTTTCCAGAGAACACAAATTCATCTCTCACTACAAACCCAGCCCCAGATCTGGGCTGCCTGGAGGAAGGAGCAGCTCTGGGATCCCACGGAGACACTCCCAGCCCTGGACACCCACTGGCTGCTGCCTCCCCAGGTGTCACCTGTGGGCTGAGCTGGTGGCACCGTGTGCCCACGGGTGTCACCTCCTCTGGACATGGACACCACTGAGCCACAGCATTATAAAAAATATCAACAACAAAAAATTCCCAAAGTGGATCAGGAAACCCCCTAGGACACTTGGGCTGGTGTGAGCCAGCACCAGTGAGGCACACTGGTGAAGCAGCACCAGTTCCTTTTCCACCACACTCCTGCCCAACAGCAGCTGATCCATCGAGCATCCTGGTGGGACTGAACTCGCTCAGCACACAGAGGCAGAAAATCCCATCACTGGGGCTGGAGGTGCTTCCCCCCCTGTAACCACCCCTTCCCAGTTCCTCTTACTGGGTTTGAAGAGCCTCCCAGCAATGCAGGGATCCCACCTGGGCCACCATCACCACCCACGCTGTTCTGCAGGACCCAACCCAGCTCCTGACATGTCCCAGGGACATCCCGCTCTGGCCTCTGCCCCACCCCGGCACTGCCAGGGGCCAGGCCAGGCAGCAGGGCCACAACTGCTGTGTGGGCACAGGGGGCATTCCCAGGGTGCAGACAGAGCCAGCCAGTCCCAGGACCTGCCCCAGCAAGGCACATCTGGGCACAGCTGCAGCCCAGAAAATCCCCCTTTTCCTGTTGCTGCTCAGCAAAAAGCTGGAGCAGCAGCACCTTTCCCTCCTGCTTCACCCCCAGCTCACCCGGGGGGCAGGGGGAGGAGGGGGGAGTTGGGCTCAGCCTTTCTGCTCCCCCTCACCACGAGCTGCGAGTGCTCTCGGAGCAGCTCCTCTGCCCTCTCCCGGGGAAAACCTGGGCACTGCCACACTGCTTTTCCCCCAGAGGGTGCTGGGGCACTGCCCAGGCTCCCCAGGGCAGTGGGCACGGCCCCAAGGCTGCCAGAGCTCCAGGAGGGTTTGGACAACGCTCTGAGGGACAGGATGGGATTGCTGGGGTGCCTGGGCAGGGCCAGGGGTTGGACTGGATGGACCTTGTGGGTCCCTTCCCACTCAGGACATCCTGTGATTCCATGGTCCCCCTCTCATCTTCCCAAGAGGTACTTTCTGTCACCCACCAGCCCTTTCCCATGGAGAAGGATGGCTCCTTTCACCCACTGGAGTGTTTGGGTAGCAGCAGTTCCTGAGGGGCTTTTTGAGAGTCCGAATTCAAGCACTGCCAGAGCCCTCCCTGCCCACTCTGCACCACCCCCGGGGCAGCTCTGCCTCAAATCCTGCCTTGCCCAGCCCCCCAGAAACACCCCCCCACCGACTCTCTGGGCTGACACAGCCCCTGCACATCAAGGGGTGACACTCTGCAGATGTGCAAAGCTACTGGGGAATTTGGGGCACTGGCACAGCCCAGCAAGATGCCAGGGACTGATGCTCAGCTCTGGCATCCTGGCCAGCTGCAATCAGGGGCAACCTCATCCAGGCAGTGATGGATATGACATTTTTGTGCCAAAGGGATTGGTCCAGCCCAGAGCTGATGGCAGCTTCCACGTTATATAATAATAATAATAATAATAATAATAATAATAATAATAATAATAATAATAATAATAATAAAACAATAATAATAACAATCATGTGGGAGAGGTGTAAATTATTATATAAATAATATATATTTCTATATAAAGTTATACACTAAAATATATGTTTATATCATATATAAAATGATAAATTATATAATAGAAATTATATAATATGTAAAAATATAAATATATACAAATAAACATAGAATATATATCTTGTATATGTGCATATATAAATATATAATTATAAATATATAAAATAACATAAATTATATACATTTATTCATATAATATATGATATATAAAGTGATAAAAATTCACACTGTGAATTAGTCACCCAACAGCACGTCACAGGTTCAGGGCCTACAGGGCACAGGGCAACCCCCATGAGCTCAGTGCTGGAGCCCTGACACAGCAACCCCCCAGGACCCCACTAAAACTGGGATGTAAAACCCCTCATCCTCATGTCTGTGGGAAGGAATGGCCCAGGAAGAAAGGGCTGGTGTGATTTTTGCGGTAATTCAGCGGAAAGTATTTTTCTGCTGTAATCTCCCTCTCCTGCCAGGTTTGTTCTTGCTGCGTTAAAGAAACGCACCGAGCGTGGGAGGTGCGAACTAATGTTACCGCACTGGGAAGGTGGTGACGACCGGAGATCTCACAATGATGAACAGCAGCTCCCTCATCGCCGGGGTGTGAGCAAGTACAGTGGAAAAAAAGGGACATAACTGGTCTCTTAAGAAAAAAACCCAAAGCAAAGAGCTGTGAGACAACCTCGTCAGCAAATGCTATTTAGGAGCACAGACATTCACCTCCTCTCGCCTGGGGCAAGTGTTAACCTTTAAATGCTGCCTTTCAGCTCCCTTCCCTTTCACTCGTATTTTTTCCTCCTCCTGCTCTCCAGCTGCCAAAATCTCTCGTGTTTCCCCAGCAAGAGCCTGTGGCTGTCACTGTGCTGCTGTGCTGTGACACACCGTGCCCAGAGCTGCTCCATCCACAGCCATCACCTCCATCCCTGCGCTGCAAAATCTCTTCTGCAAAAAAAATGGGCAGCAAAAATCTACTTGTGGCACCCAGGGCTTGGAAATCAGCCTCATTTCTTGCCATCTCTGGGCCAGATTTCCTGGGAAGGCAGATGGAGCTGAACCTTCCCAGGGGAGCTGGCCACGAGCATCTCCTTGACTGTCCCACTGTTACAGATTCCTGCACACTCAGAGCTGTCTCCCTGCTTGGAAGGTGTTTTTCCAGCTGCAGGAAAGACCTACCAGTGTGAAACCTGCCAGGGAGGTTTCTGAGGGAGAAACTTGTCCACACTGTTGCTTCTTGTCCCAGTTGCAAGGGCAAGAAAAAGAGCTCAAAAAGTGACCTGGGACAGGGGAAATGCAGTTCCCTCATTTCCAGGGAGCATCTCCTGGTCGTTGGTGGTGAGGGGAAATGGCCTTGCAGGGAGAAGGAGCATCAAGTGCCACAAATTGCTTTATTATCCCTGATATCACATCACATCTTCACGCTGCATTCCCAGTGTTTTGGATCAGGGGGCTGAAGGCTGGACACTGGATGGAGGAAGATCCCTGCCTGCAGCACACGGGCACAGCCCAGGAATGCACCTCCCAGTCAGGCTCCAGCACCAGCTGGGCGTGGCTATTGGGAGCCCCAGCCTCAGTCTTGCACCCCCCAGAGCACCCCAGTCCAGAGAGATGGATGTGCCTTTGCACATCCTTTACCCAATTTAAAGAAAAGCAGGATGAGGCTGAGCTGCCAGCACAGCTCCTCCTCATCCTGCACCCTTTGGTGCAGCTCCCTTGGCCCAGGCTCATGGCCAGAGGCTACAACGAGGGGCTGAGCCCAGGGGAGGAGGAGCAGGTGCCTTGGGAAGGTGCAGAAAGGGAGGAGAATCTCTGAGATAAAGGGATTGTATCTGTATTGTGCAACTTCTTGCTCACAACCCACCACAATTTCCTGAGGGAGGACTGAAGGTGTGGAGGGAGCTGTGAAACCCCCCCCAGGCAAGGAGGCATCGCTGTGGGTGCCCACAGCTCCTCTGCCTCACTCTGGGCACTCAGCTCCGTGTTTATTCACTTTAAAAAGGCAATAAGAGGCTTTTTTTAAATCAAAACCCTTTAAACTCCTGAAGTTGCAGCCTCTGCTTCAAAGGCATGAAGAACTGAAATAGGTTTTTTCTGATGAAAGAGACTGTGACTCATTAAGAGTTTTCAACTGCTGCTCTAGTGCCAAGTCCCCCAGAAAGTCAGGAGAGGAAGCTGCTTGTTCTCTCCTGGGGAGACTCAGCTTTTGTCACCAAGTGCCCCAAAGACTCCCGAGTCCCTCTCAATGAAGCCCATCCCCAACTCTTTAGGATCTGGGTCAGAAAGATTATTAGAAACCTAAATAACCTAAATCTTCCAACCTAGTCCACATTTCACAGCCCCAGAGAGGGCAGAGCTTTAGTATTTGCAGCACAGATCCAGCTCAGCTTCTTTAGCTTTGGCAGCAGAGGCAGAACAGCACAGCCCTGAGAGTGGGACCTTGGCTTGGATTTAGGCTAAGAAATTAAAACCAACCCACTGAGTGTTTACAGGAGGTGAATTCCCCTCTTTCCCAGATGTCCAGGCTGTAGGTATGTGGTCAGTGAGATGCTCTGAGCACCATCTGCCTCCCCCACATCTCCCACCTCAGCCCCTCCTGCAGTGCAGCCACATCAACATCCTCTGCACCCTCAGTCCATCACCAGCACCCTCAGTCCATCACCAGCACCCTCAGAGCATCACCAACATCCTCAGAGCATCACCAGCACCCTCAGAGCATCACCAGCACCTTCAGTCCATCACCAGTATCATCCAAGCACTGAGAAAATAGCATATTTTAAAGGAAATCTCCCAAATTCTACCCAGTTTGGTAGGGAGAGTCCTTGCTACCATAGCTGGGGGCTCAGGAGCCTCAAGCCCTGTGGTTGTGCTCCAAATATAATTAATCCTCTTGTGACAAACACGAGGCCACCCGGGACTCTGGAGCTGGTTTTGTGTTACTGTGCAGTTGTTCAGAATTTTGGGGCCACTGTGGGGCTCAAACAGGTCCCTCATTTCACCCCCACACACCTGGGGCACAAGCTGTGGGCAGATCATGCTTAATTTCACAGTGGTGTTTACCAAAAAGGATTATTTTCCCTGTTTCTTCAAGGCATGAAATAAATAATGCAACAGCACTTCTATTCACTTCTGGATTTTGTGTTTTGCTGTTCCTTTCCCTCCTCATTTTCAAGCTTTTTTTATTCCCACTGCTTTCAAACACTGAACAATTCAGGAAGATTATTTATGCCAGCAGGAAAAATGCTGAGACAATGAGGAAAATTGCCCTGGGTTAGACAAAATAAGAAAGTTTTGATATAACTTGTGCATTAATAGACCCAGGTCATACAGAGGATGAATCCGTGGTGCCCTCAGCCATGTCTCACATTCCCATTTGGTCCAGAAGGAGATTAAGAAAGACAGACACAGTAGGAATTAATCAAATAATCCCATCCAGCTCCTGGCAAAACATTCCCTAGAAAGGTTATTTTGTCCTGAACACCCCCTCCACCACCACATTTTCCAAGCAAATTACAGTAAAGAGATTCTCTCTCTCTTTTATTTTGGTTACAGAAATAAATAGGTGCAACTTCAAATTTAAACCCTTGACATTTTGGGGGGTGGAGGGAGGGAAATGCTGACAACATGAAAACCATTATCAGCTCATGTGGCTTTCACCTGCCAGGGAGGAAAAAGAAAATTCCCTCAACAGCTGTAATTGCTGATGAGCAGGAAAACTGCCCAGGAGGGATTTCCCTGTCCTTTAGCTGGAGTGCAAAGAGTGCAGAGGCAGCACATCTGGAGCTGGGGGTGACCAGGAGGCCACATCTGGATTGCTGCATTGACATCCTGTGACTGAATTCCACAGGAAATCTGGGGGGATCAAGAAAACCCTAATTTTTTTCCTCTGATCTCTTCCAGAGGAGGAACCTCCAGCAGCCAGAGCCATGGGTCTGTGTCATCACTGAATATTCAGGGTTATGGATGTGGAAACCCAGCAGAGGGGTTAGAGCAGGGGGAGGCTCAGGGCATGGAATCATAGAATCATGGAATATCCTGAGCTGTGACCTGCAAGAATCATCCAGTCCAACTCCTGCCCTGCCTGGGACACCCCAATAATCCAAACACTCCTTGTCCAAACGCTCCTGGAGCTCTGGCAGCCTTGGGGCCGTGCCCACTGCCCTGGGGAGCCTGGGCAGTGCCCCAGCACCCTGTGGGGGAAGAACCTTTCCATAATATCCATTCCAAAACTTCTCTGGCACGACTTCATGTCATTCCCTGGGATCCTGTCACTGGTCACCATAGAGAGAAGATCCGGGAAGAAACCCAGCATAGGAAGGGGTCTCAGATTCCTGACAAGCAGAGCCTCCTCTCCTGTGCTCAGTGTCCCACCATCTCAGGCACAGATGTGGCTAACAGGGTTCTTCCCTCCTGTTTGGGGGGATATGGACACACAGGAACAACCACCAAGCTCCTCACACCTCTTGCCACTGCAACTGGTTCATCTGCAAGCAAGAAATCCTCTGTCAGGCTTCTCCTTCCCCTCTCCCCCAGGGTGCAGATGACACCATGATCCAGCTGGACATCAAAAAAGCTGTGTTTTGTTGGGCCAAAGCAGCACCTGCAGGGTGGAAGGGTTGGAAGGGACCTTAAAGATGATCTAAATCCAACCCCCCTGCCATGGGCACCTGATATAACCCTCCACATGTTTCTAACCATTCCAGCTGTGCCCCAGATGTGAGGGAGGGGGTTGATCTCTGCAGGAACCAGTGCTGAGCCAGCCCCCAGAGCTCTGGATCCATGGAAAGAGAGGGATAGAACAGCAGCACAGGAATACCAGACAACTTCCAGGTTTAGCCCAGCACAGTAAGACCTGAGCTCTGGAGAATTTGCAGGATTTCCAGGAAGGCTTGGATCACACTTTAGTCCAAGCTGGTTGTTGCAGCCATCACTAAATGAAGGAGTTGGGCAGAAAGAAGCAGAAATAAAGACACCACAACCCTGAGTGATGTGTGAGAAGTGGAGCTCAGCACCCTGCTCTGCCATAGCCTGAAAATCAGGAAAAAGACCCTCCTCAGCAGGGCACTGGGATTGTGTCTGCCCCAGTGAGCCAGGGCTGCACCAGACACAAGGAGAAGTTGGGGTGGAAACACCTCTTGCTATAGGTTTTGGGGCCAAGTTTGAATTTAGGGGCCTAGGTTGAGTTTAGGTGCAGGTTTTTCAGCTGTTCCTTTACCCCACCCAGCCCAAACACATCACAACTGGCATTTTCAATGCCTGAAAAGAACAAAAATAAGAACCAGGCAAGCCTGATTCATCCTGGAGTGTTGCTGTCTGAATAGTTTGTTTGAGGTTCCCTCTGATGTTTCAGCACTGGCCAGGTATGAGTAACACTGAGCCCCAGAAAGGAGAGCTTGTGGCCTTCAGAGGAACTGGTATGAGAAACCTGGTTGAAGAGGAATAACTCAGTGTGTTCACACTTCTTCAGTTGCATTTACAACATCATTTCTACAGGTTAATGTAAAGGAAATATTTCTTTTTTCTCTTATTTTTTTTTTCTGCACACAAATATGAATTTAAAAGACTGAGAATCTGATAAGAGAAAGATGGAAGCTGGAAGGTAGTATATAAATATTGACCTCTGTACCCAAGACATTTCTAATAATCACTTCATCTTAACACATTTTTGCACGTTGTTGCACATAGACAAGGATATTTTTTGGTGGGAAAAGGAATTTAGACAGAAATTCGCAGTGTTTTGCATTAAAAGGAGCTAAATTGCATGATCTGCTTTATCTTTTGCAAGTCAAAGGGTGGAGCTGCAGTTCAGGTGACACAGGAGGCTGAAGGGCACCCCAGATGTTGGCCAGTGGGTGTCTCAAGATCATTTCTCCAGCTGTGCTTCAGCCTGACCTTGCAGTGAAGGATGGACAGAACTCACAGGCATTTTGAAGTTTATCCTCCCTAAATCCCTCTGGGATAAATCAGGCCAAGAAGCCCATGGCCATGCACATCTCCACCACAGGACTCAGTCCCTGGAAACCCAAAACCACAGGCACCAAAACTCTGTCTTGTGCAAGTTACTGTGCACTCAGCTCTCACCAAGGTGCTGATCACCACCTTTTGCCTGTTCCAGTAACAGAGACGTAGGTGGGCATGAAAATCCTGCCTGGTTTCCTGGTGGTATTTTACAAACAGTCTCCAACACCCTTCCTGTTAAAACCAGTTTTTCTAAACACTTTTCCAAGCTTTCACAGATGGTGCCCAAACAGCCCTGGGGTAACTGAGCCAAGAGGAGAACTTGCAGAGTTGGTGAGATGTGCAAAGCACAGGCAGGGGATTTATAGGGGCTGCAGGAGAGCGTGCGAAGAAGGCACCTGGATATAAAGATAAGGGTGAAGTTCAGCAGGAAAGAAATAGGGGTGTGATCCAGCAGCTCAGAGCAGAGCAGATCACACGAGGATAAGGCCAGAACGAGATAAGAGGTAGAAATGTTCTTGATGCCTGTGGTCACTCAACCCAACCCCACAGGATCTCTCTGCTGGAAACAACAAAACCCAGCCCCAGCTCCAGTGTCCACAAGCTGTGACTCCCCAGAAGGGTTGGACCATCACCTTCCCACTGCAAACAGCCCCCCAGGCACCAGGAATCACCTCCAGACTGGGATTTGGAAAGAAACCCAACCCTCTGCCCTCAAAGGATTTCAAAGCAGCTCCACCTGGCCGAGCTGCACTCCAGGCCCTGATCCTGCTGAGCTCACCTGGGATTTCTGATAGTGGAAACACCAACAAAGAACATGCTGATTATTTTGTTTTCCACTAAAAGATCAACCCTCTTATCTAGAAATAATCTAGGATTCACATAAGATTAAACTGGAAGGCTCTTATAAGATGGGAGAAGGGAAACTCAACTTGAGGCTGAGAAACATTATTTAAAGAACATCCGACCCAACAATGTAAAAAATGCCACTGTACTAAAAACACAGCAGTTTAACAACAACCCTTTCCCCAAACCAAATTCAGGTGTGAAATTAGAATAATTACTTAAATTTAATACTTATTCATGGTGAGCCCTGTACATGAGCATTGCAGGACAAAAACAAAAGCTACATGAAAACCAATAATTTCTTCCGTTGAAGACACTACTTTTTCACTTCCATTTACAGCCATACCAGTAAATTTTTCATGAGAGCCCTTGACTTTTAGGCTGCTCAAAATCAGAGAAATTTAGAGGCAAATGCCAAAAAATATCCCCAGTTCAGCCTCCCAGCTCCCTGACAAGTGTTAAAATCCCCTGGTCTCCTGTGTGAGTGGGGGACACGATGCAGTTCCTTTCACAGATGATTAACACTAATAATTGTATATAGTTTGGAATTTTCCCTCCTAATTATTTTATAATTAAGGAAATATAACCAAGATTCAATTTAAAACAGATTTTTGGAGCAGCATTGCCCTTACAGGGGCAACCAGGAGCTCCACAGTCTGTCACAGGGTCCTCTGAGTGCAGCATCTCTTTCCAGAAGTCGTTACTAACTTTTCCTCCATCAGTAATGATTCAGTTTGGGTCCTAAGCCTGAGCTAAAGGTCATCATTAACTCATGCTCTTAAGGGAAGCCTCTGTAGTCATTTCTCTGCCTAATACTGCAAAGTGTGACAAACAGAGCCTGAAAGGTGTGAGATTTGTCAGGGGGTTTTGGAGTTCATCAGGTGACAGAGAAATTTCCTTTTCAGAGGCACAGGGATGGAGGAGCACTCGGATCAGACTTTGCCTCCATCCAGCTTGTGTCCAAAGCTGGTGGATGCTTTCCAAAAACCTGTGAGAGCAGCAGCTGAGCTGAGCCTGTTGAGCTTTGGGGTGTCCTGAGCTAAAGTCTCACCACTGCTCAGGCTAATCCTCCCTGAATACTGCTTTGTCCTCATTTATATCCATGTTACCACCCCATCCTGTGGCAATAATTTGCCTGGTTTAACCACATGCTGCATAAATAAAGTACATTCTTTGGCTTTTTTTCTTAAAACCTCTGCCCACTTTCACTCGTTCTGCGTTGTGGAAACCAGTGAGCAATTTTCCCCTGCTCAGGTTCTGCAGCTCTCCCATTGATGTATATTTAGATACCTGAAACATGTCCCTTTCTTCTTCCCATTCTGGTAGACAGATTAAAAAATACTTGAACAGTTTTCCAAAGTGATACAAACAAGAAATATTTTCTTTGTCTTCCCCTCTTGAAACACACAGAGGTTTTTTTCTTATATAACACTCAGCCCAGTAATAATCAGCTTGAAAACTATATGAGATTACTTTGGAACAAGACTAGTTAAAGAATTAACTTCGAAGCCTGAGCAGGAGCAGAAACAGCTCAGCTCCCTTCCAGGCAAGGCTCACAGCCACCATCACCTGAAACAATCAGTACAATAAGGACTCTTCTCTGAGGATGTTACTAAATGTGGGATTTGGGGATGGGAGAGTGGATAGAGATGGCTGGATCTCCCCCAGGTAGGAAACTCTTGAGGACAAGGAGATGTTCAGGTGTGGAGGGAAACACCCTCCCCTGTGGATGTCCTCCAGGTGAGTGGCCCTGGAGGAGAGGAAAAGCCAAACCTGGAGCAAGAGAAAGAGTGGAAAAGGTTTGTAAGGAGGTGTGAGCTGAGCCAGGTGTGGGGCCAGGGCTGGCTCATTCCATAGCCTTTCCTCCTCTCCTGCTGCTTTTCCTGCTGCTGTCCCACCCTTCCTCTCCCTCCACAAGGGCCCAACAGCTCCCACTGCCATGAACCCCAGCTCCAAACCGTGTTTGGCCCTTGGTTTGTGCTACAGCAGGGACACAGCAAACAGGAAATGTTACTCACTGCTGCATCATTTTCAGAGCAACTCTGCCTGCTCCCCACAAAAATGCACCTTTGGGCACCTGCAAGTTTAAATCTCTCCCTGGGCCCCAGGCAGCAGGTACAGTAGGGTTAGGAGGGACAGCAGGATTAGGATGTAGAGCAGAGTTAGGATGTGCAGCAGGATTAGGAGGTGCAGCAGGATTAGGATGTGCAGCAGGATTAGGAGGTACAGCAGGATTAGGGGGTACAGCAGGATTAGGATGTACAGCAGGATTAGGAGGTACAGCAGGATTAGGAGGTACAGCAGGATTAGGGGGTACAGCAGGATTAGGAAATACAGCAGGATTAGGATGTACACAGGATTAGGAGGTGGAGTAGGATTAGGAGGTACAGCAGATTCTGGGGGCCACCCCTTCCCTGCAAACACCAAACCCACTCTCCAGAGCAGGCTGAGCTCCCTCACCCCCTGAAACATTTGCAGCACACGGAGCCTGCCCTGCCCAGCCCTGAGAAAAACTGGTCCTTTTCTCAGGCAGGGGGCAAACCCATTTATGGGCAGAGGAATCAGGAAGGTGTGTGTGCCCCACAGCTCACTTCATCTGTGCCCTGTGCTGCTGCTGAGCAGGGCTTGGCTCCACAGGGTGGGTTTCTCACACTGACTGTTCCTGAGGAGGGAATTTCCAAGCGGATACAATCCCAACAGACAGGCCAGGACACCGCTGGCAGCTCGTGGAAACAGTTTTATTCGGCACATGTTGATATGTCCCCAGCCCAGGTGACCCTTTGAACAGCCCTGCCCAGCCCCGAGAAAAGCTGGTCCCGCTGTGAGGGGGATGAGCAAGAGGTGGGAAGAGGTGAAACACTTTCTGAGCCCCCTTCCTGCTGTGGGCTGTCCCTCCCAGCTCTGAGGGGAAGAGAGGACAGAGGGAATGAGCCAGGAAATGGAACCACTTGTGGTTTCTTTTCATCTGAAAGCATCCCTACGTCGAGTTTCACACCTGAGGAGCTGTTGCCATGCTCTGGTTTCCCCTCATGGCACTGGGTACAGCAGAGCTGCCCCCTCATGCCCTGGCAGCCGCGAGCCCGAAGCTCTGCCCATTCCTCTGCACCCATCTCAGCACAGAAATGGGGGAGATGGACAGGCATAGAACCATAGAATATCCTGAGTTGGAAGGGACCCACAAGGACCATCCAGTCCAACCCCTGGCCCTGCACAGACACCCCAACAATCCCACCCTGTCCCTCAGAGCGTTGTCCAAACGCTCCTGGAGCTCTGGCAGCCTTGGGGCCGTGCCCACTGCCCTGGGGAGCCTGGGCAGTGCCCCAGCACCATCTACTTATCTTCTGAAATGAATCCCCAACTAAATTAGAGGGTGTTAGAGGTTCAACAGTATTTTATTGTAGAATTAGAGTTAGTGCCTGTGTGCTGCTGTGGTATTTCATAGTCTTTTTTATTTCTTCCAATGTTGAGCCAAAAGAAGTCCTGGAATATTATACCATTGCTTGAAAAATATTTGTCTTATAGCTTCAGAATATGTAATTGGTTTTTAGTAAACACTGAAAAATGTCTTCTGAAGGGGAAGGGGGGGAAATGAGGATATTTAGAAAGCTCCAGTGTCTGTTTTATAGATGTTGTGATACTTTTTAAAAGGTTTGCTGTCTTCTGTCCTAAAATTGCAGCTTCTTGCTCATGAGAACCTGTTCAATTTTAGTATTTTAGGAACTGTCCTGCCTGTGTGTAAAGGGAAGCTTCTTAAATATGTCACCTTCCCTAAAATATCTAAAGCACAGATAAAACAATCAAAGATGATGGATGTTTCATCCAGTAACAAAGTCAGAAGGGTTGGTCCTTGTGGGATATCCCTACAAACAATGGTGAGCTGTGTGAGAGCCCCACCCCACCAGCAGTGTGGGGCTGCAGGAGGACTCTGGGGTGAAGAAATGAGGGTCCTGCTGTGAGAACAGAGACACAGACGTGGGGCAAACACATTTATGGGCAGAGGAATCAGGAAGGTGTCAGGACTCGCTCCAGACACAAAAGGAATAGGACAGTCCTGTGAGCAGCACAACTGGTGAAGTGAAGACTCCCAGGATCTGAGTTCCCAGTGTCATTGCTTTCCTTTAGGGCTGAGCAGACAGTGCAGCTTTTCTGTTATTAGGAACACTGTAGATTGCATGAAAATGTGTGTTTGGGGCAGAGGAGAACAGTTTGGAGTTGCTTATTCACTTTGAGATGTCTTCCATCAGGCTGGGCTGATGGAATCATCGGGTTGGGCTGTGTTTGTCCATCATGTCAAAAAATGTTTGGGGCTGAGGGACACAGCACCATCCAAACTACATCAGCCTCCTTTCCTTGGGAAAAAAAGACAAAGCATGAAAGAACTGAGGATAAGAAGTTATAGCTATGCCTGGAATGTGTCCCTGAGAATTACCTTTGGCTGGAAAACTGAGGTGGCTGAGGAACAGCATCAAGTAGGCTCTAGAACCTTCTGTGAGGCTGCTGCTCACTGAGGCTTTCCCAAAGGCTTTCCTGAGGTTTTCCCAAAGGCAAAGCAGTCAGGATGGACAGGGAGAACATCCCTGCAGATATAGGAGTACATACACTATGTGCAACACGTGCATAGGTAAAAGTTGCCTGTGTTTTCTAAGGGAAATTCCCAAATATAAAAAGCTCATTTTTTAAAATGTCTTATTTAAAAAGCAAGAAGCTAAAGTAAAATATTTTTTGCATTTCAATTTTAAAAAAAATAGAAAATTTAGTCTTTCAAAATAACTGTTGTAAATATAAATGAAACTATATTCTGGACCACACTGTGTATGGTCACAGAGAAAGAGTTCATTGTCTCTGAAGATAAATTATGATAAACTGTGAATAAAGTGGACAAGGTCCTGCTCTCCTTTCATGCCAGTGTAAATCCATAGTCACAGAGTCACTATCTCATTTTATTTTCTCCAGGGGTCTGAAGCTGTTTCCATCAATATTTTCCCATGTGGAGCAATCAAGAGTTGAGGCACAACCTTGAAGATGAAGGTGATGATGAAGCAAAGATGATTACAAGGGTTGCCACCCCAAGCACCTGCGATTGTGTTACGTGGTGTGGGAACCACCTCCACTGTCTTGGCACCTTCCTGCCCCTTCACACCTCCCACTTGAGCTTGTTGTGTCAGCAGAGCAGCCGGGTGGTACTCGGGGACTGCAGGGTCTGACAGTCTCACCCATCAAGAGGAACCTCATGGCCAGCTGCACTTGAGCTGTAGTGGAGCAGCCCAGGCATAGAAACCCCCCTGGCATTTCTGCAGAGCAGGAAAAATCACATCCCTCTTTGAAGAATAAGACATTCCCCTCCCACCCCACCCTTCCAAACCCTTCATGTCTTTCCAAAGTCTTGCACTGGCCTTGTGATGGATCATTCCTCTGCTGCCTCAGTGGGAGTCCAGGCCACCCTCCTCCAAACTGCTGAGGGCTTTGGTCTTAATCCTGAGCTTGTGAGGGAGGGCGGCGTGGCTTCGGCCCTTCAGGTGATCCTCAGAAGGGTAGGGCAGGCTGCAGGGGGGCAGAGGAGAAGTCTTGGGCACTTGTTGCTCATCATCTTCGTCCGACACAGTGATGCTGCTTTCTTTGCTCACCTCGGTGGCACTGGGGGAAGGGCACAACAAGCAGGAGCTGCCTGACCAAGGCCAAGGGAAGGGGTATTTATCTGACCAGTGGTAGTTGAGCACTGGAGAGCCCAAGGATGCTTCAAGACTTTTTGGCTGCTGGAGGCCCAGTGTGTCCACGGGAAGCAGCTTCGAGTCACAGCCCAGGATGTTTCTGGGCGGGCCAAAGGTTTTGCAGGAGAAGTCAGCAGGTTCCACCACCCTGGGCATGAAGCTCTTCCGCACAGGAAAGCAGGACTCTGCCACCAAGGGCTCCAGCCCACGGAGCGGGGAGGTGGCCCTGTGCCCTCTGAGGTAGATCCCGAGGGGGCGGCCCTGGTAGGAGGTGGTGTCCGGGCTGATGAGCCCAAAGCGCAGCTTGAGGGAGAGCAGCTCCATCCTGAGCACGGCATTCTCCTTGCTGAGGGCGGCCAGCTGGGTCTCCATGGCCACGTCGTTGAGGCGCCGCTTCTCCCGCGAGCGCTTGGCGGCCTCGTTGTTCTTGCGCCGCTTCTCCCAGTACATGTTGTCCTTCTTCTCGTCGGGCATGAACTCCCGCTTGCGCCGGGAGGCACCGCCGGCCTTGCCTAGCAGGAGCTGGGCCTTGTTGGGCTGGAGAGTCAGCTCAGTGACGGAGCTCAGTGGGGCCAGGAAGTTCTCCATGGTGGGGAATGCGGCCGGGGCTCTGCCAGGGTTGGAACACAAAGATGGTACCACTAAAGGGTCACAGAGTCATGAAAATGTTGAGTTGGAAGGGACTCACAAGGATCATCAGTCCAACCCTCAGCCCTGCCCAGACACCCCAACAATCCCACCCTGTCCCTCAGAGCGTTGTCCAAACCCTGCTGGAGCTCTGGCAGCCTTGGGGCCGTGCCCACTGCCCTGGGGAGCCTGGGCAGTGCCCCAGCACCCTGTGGGGGAAGAACCTTTCCCTGAGATCCATCCCAACCCCCCTGGCACAGCTCCAGACATTCCCTGGGTGCTGTCCCTGGTCCCCCCAGAGCAGAGCTCAGTCCCTGCCCCTCCTCTGCCCCTGCCCAGGCAGTTGGAACTGCACTGAGGTCTCCCCTCAGTCTCCTCTGCTCCAGCTGAACACACCAAGTGCCCTCAGTGTCCTCACACAGCTTCAAATCAAGGCCCTTCACCATCTTTCTTGCCTCCTTTGGATGTTCTCTACAACACAAGCTGTTACCACTAAAGGTTCATTAATGTAATGAATAAATTAATCTTGCCACATGGTTGTTTTGTGTCTATTCCAGTCATCCCAGTAGAGTACCACACACACGTAAACTGGGGACACTTGCCCTCAGTTATTTCTCTCATTTTGGAGCCACATTCTCAAAGTATTCAGATTCTGCTGTATTAGCACATCAATCACTCACATCTCACCAACATCTGCAAAGTCCAGCACAGGACACCCAAAAATGTGTGTGACTGAGCAGAGTTAAACCCCACATATTTTGCCGACTCAGGGAACAATCACGAACATTTTGTCTGAGTAACTTCAATCAAGATAACAAAAATTAGTACTTATCTCCCACTAATCTCCAGATACCTTACAAAGGAAATAAGAGTCATTTACCCCTGGTTCGCAGATAAAGGAGGCACAGGGAGAAGAACTGATTTACCTCAGTCACGTAGTTGAGTCAGCAGCTGAAGCAGGATTACAAATCTACTGAGTGGACTCAGCCCCCAGATTTCCCCAAAACCCCTTGTCCCACCCTGGAAAGCTGGATTTGGTGAAGTCTGTGACTTTGGTAGATCTGTAAGCAAATCATAGAATGGTTGGGTTGGAAGGGACCTTAAAGATCATCTTGTTCCACCCCATGCCATGGGCAGGGACATCTTCCACTATCCCAGGTTGCTCCAACCTGGTCTTGGACACTTGCAGGGATGGGGCAGCCACAGCTTCTCTGGGCAACCTGTGCCAGGGCCTCCCCACCCTCACAGGGAAGGATTTCTTCCCAATATCTAATCTGAACCTATTGTATTTCAGTTTGAAGCCATTCCCCCTTTTCCTGTCACTCCAGGTCCTTGTAAATATTCTCTCTCCATCTTTCCTGTATCTCCTTCAGGTACTGGAAGGTCACAATTCCAGCCTGGAACCTTCTCTTCTCCAGGCTGAACAATCCCAACCAACAGAAAGCTGGGCCAGAGGGACAACCACCATGGAGCCTGATAAACCATCACCTCTGCAGGATTGCCCTAAAATGGTAAAGAAAGGCATGATTGTTTCACTTTGATTAGCAGCTGGTGCACTGGGGCTTTGGCCACGTTTCAATCCCCACAGCCCTTGCACAAGGCCCTTCATTTCAGCCTCCTCCCTGTCGGGACCCAAAAACACCAACACACAAATGGTGGCCAAGATGCCCCCCCCCCACTATTAGCACTGAAATGCACTCATGGTTCACCAAATACACCAAATAGACACAGCAGCTGTTTAGAGAACTGCAAAGTGCTTTTCTGAGTCATGGCACAGCATCATCGAGGTTCCTGGCAGGGCTGCTCACACTGCTGGGGGGAAGAGGCCTGGTCGACACTTTCAGCTGGAAACTTACCTCCCATCTTACCCCTAAGAAATAAAATGTTTCATGCTGAAAAGTGCCCAAACTCAGAGGAAAGAAACCAAAATAACCTCCAAAAGCCAGCCAGAAATTTCAAAGAGCTATTTAAGAGTCAACAGAAATGGAGATGTTTAGAGGTACCGGTGAAGTGAGAGCTCCAACTCTTCTTGGCTCGCATGGGTTTGTGCAGCCAGATGCTGTGAGCTGTGAAATGTGACCTTCTGCAAATCAACAGGGCAAATCCACATGACTAAGAGCCAACCTTCTTGTTAAATCAATTTATTGTGTGATAGACGTGAATTGCTCTTTCTCAGGGAGTGATAACCATCCTCAAGCAAAAGGCAATAATCCCAAGTCATTCAGGATTTTGAATTGCAGAGTCTATGTGTGCCTCTGAACACAGAAGAGTGAACAGAAACAGAAATTAGGATGTTTGGATGCTCCACTTTTCTTCCTGAATGTTCACATCAACACAAATCAAAAGAGTTCACATGGGTGTGGAAAGTAAATAATTCCTAAACATTGCCCAGTTGTATTTTGTGTCTGGAGGTTTTGAAAACTTCCGGGGTTCTTCACTTTCAAAGTTTCATGTAAAAAGATCACATTTAAATGTGGTCAGATTTTCCAAGAGTAACTAGTGATTCCATAAGAATCCAAGTCATAAATCATAAAAAGTTTGGAAGCAAAATATAGAATCATAGAAAGGTTTGGGTTGGAGGGACCATAAAGCCCATCCAGTCCCACCCCCTGCCATGGGCAGGGACACCTTCCACTAGCCCAGGTTGCTCCAAGCCCCGTCCAGCCTGGCCTTGGACACTTGCAGGGATGGGGCAGCCACAGCTTCTCTGGGCAACCTGTGCCAGGGCCTCCCCACCCTCACAGCCAACAATTCCTTCCAAATATCTAATCTGAACCTCCTCTCTGTCAGTTTAAAGCTCTTTCTGAAAATCAGATCCCTTTTTAAGGTATTCCAAGACAGCACCCAAAAAATGGGGCAGAAAAATCAAAGTGTGAGGATGGATGTGAAGGAGTTCCACCACAAACACACAGTTACACACACCCTGTACAGCAGAAATGTCAACACCGAGCCGAAAACTGCTGTAGAAGCTCTTTGATTAAATATTCTGCTGATTGCAGATGAAATATCAGCTATTTATTTATGCAGATTTAGAGACCTTCAGAACTGGCAGGTTGTCATCAAGAGTGATCTCTGCACAACCTAGACCTGCAAAACAGACAAATCTACATTTCTTCACCCTCTCAGTTTGCTCAGCGTGACCAGAGTTTTGTTCTGGTTTAAATCAGGACAAGTCCCACACAAGTATTCTCTGTCCAAATCAGTGGGATTTTGTAATTAAATACATTTATTTAAATTTATCAACAGTCCTCAAAGAGTAAGTAAAGGTTCTGAGTGTAACCAAAACAAAGAATGTCCTTTAGCACAAAGAAGTTTGGGGCAATTCCTTTAGCTTTCAGTCAAAATTTCTTCTGAGCTCAAAGCATCAAAAGGAGAATTTCAGCAAGTGTACTTGTGGTTTCTCACAGTGTCAAGAGGCAGAAATACAGGTTTTTTTCAGGGCTTCCTCACTTACAAGGAAAGTTTCAGGTTAGGATGTGACATGGCTTGTTTGTCGAATGAGTCAAGGATCAACAGGTGGCTTTTTCTCTGTGTAAACTCGTCACCCAAAGTAGACAAAACGGGTTGTTTTCTCCCTGTCCTTTTCTTTCTCTTGGTGCTATAAGGAGATCCTATAAGAAGTTTCAAGGTCATTGCACTCAGTATTCCCTGTCCAGTAGAGCTGGGAAGCTTGGGAAATAAAAGGGACCCAAAAGAGGCATTTGTGAGACAGAACAGGAAGTCACAACAAACCTGAACGATGAACCTTCCAGAAAACTCATTTTGTTTAACCTTTCCCACATTTGCTCAATCCCTCACACTCAAACTGTTTGTGCCAAGGTGAAATTTCCTTTGGACCTCAACACTTGCAGCAAATGGAAGGGAAATAGTGAGAAGTGAGAGTCGAGCCCAGGGAGCCAAACCAGAGGGAGGACACAGCTCTTCTGGGTTGGAGGGGGGAAGGTCTGGGAGGAGGTTGGGTGTGGAGTGGGAGGCAGGAGAAGTTCTTATCCGAGGCAGGATCTGGCCTTTTAAGGTCAAGGAATGAAGGCTTAGCTGGGCCAGTATGTGAAAGCATCAAGGCTTAGGCCACAGAGTCTAAACTCTACCTGTTATTTATATCTGCAGCCCACAAACTCACACCTGTGCCCACACGATGAGTGTCTCGAGGTTCTTCTCGAGTGCAGCCTCCAGCAGTCGAGTGCACAAAGTGACATTCAGCCCGTGCCCACAGGGCTGCTGGAGACATTAATGTCAGCAATGACAGCAGAACATTTTGGCCGAGGGCCTTATGCAACCAGAGCTCTCTAAAGGTGCTTTGGTATCCGTTGCTCCTGTGGCCAAAAAGTGAAAGACATTCACCACCATCCTGGCAGAACACGGGCTGTGTTCTGTGTCCTCTGCACCCCCAATGGAGAGGTGGGGTGATGAATGCTGGGAAATGATGGCATTCCTTCATTTTTCACCTCTGATTTGCACTAAATCTACTGGATCTGGTCAGACAGAGCATCTCTCTGAAGCTCTGCTTCTCTGAGGAGCAGCCTTGGAGCTTTTCCAGCCTCTCGCATTTCTGAGCAGACAGAAAGCAAGTCACTTTTTTTTATATAAAGACTGTTAAATACATGAAGATACACAATAAAATTATCCTTATCACCTCTACAATGGATCTGATCAGCTGTGAAGGGCTAAATGTGCAATGTCCTGGTTGAATGTGCACCTCCGTGGCAGTGAGGATGTGCTGGACTGACGGGTTTGTACCTGCTCTTCATCTGCCTCGTCAAAATATCCTCATTTCTGCTAAAACTATTTCCTTGCACTGACAGAGGACCATCTTAGGGCTCAGCCTTCAGTGAGTTGTTCAAACTTATCTCCCTTTCTTTCCTTATCTCCCCTCTGAGCAGCAGATAGGAGCAGACTGATGAATTGTGCTTTCCAGCAGGGTGAGCAGAACCCTCCAGAAAAGACTTATCTCTCACAGGAACTGATTCATTGCAGATCTCTGAGTTGATACACACTTTTCTTTAATCAAACCACACAGAAAACAGCAGGTGAACCTCCCTTTTCTCTGAGTGTGTCAAGCCCTTGACTCTCAGATTATTCTTTTTTCCAGGGATGGAGTCAAATTAAAACAGATCCTGCAAAGGGCCACCAGAACAGCTGCAGATTCAGAACAGTTTCTCTAAACAGAAAGGTTACCTCAATATTTCTCATGAATAAAGAACACGAGCTGGAATTGTCAGGCAGTGGATTTCAAAGGAGCAAAGGGAAGCACATCTTCTATCTAAAATTTGGACTTCATTGCCTCAGGATAACGGAGACAATTAAAATTTGTCTACAATACAAATAGAATTTAAAATAAAATAAAATGTAGATAACTAAAAGGAAATGACAAGGGAATATCAGGCAAAAGATCAGGTCATGTGGGCAATCATCCAGGGTCCACCCACCACACAGCAAGAGGGTTCTTGATGCTCCATAACTGAACCACAGTCATGGGTTTTACCTTTTCTTTGCATCAGAAGACAGGATGAAGTGGATTGTCATAATATAGTGAATATCTGTATTTTATTATTCTCAATTTGCTATTTTTAATGTATGACTAAATTTTACTGCCTCTCACTATGGCTTCGCTTTCTATAAGTTGCAAAATCATTCTTAGATCTTCACATGTGTTTACTTGCCCCTATGTATATCACAAATTCATATCTACAACCATTGATAATGATTTGCAGTTTGAAGCCTCGATTAAAAACACAGCTGAGAGGAGAATTCATCACTAAAATCTCAAGAATGAAAATCCAAGCATAAATGTGCATATATTTAAATTAAGTAGGGAAGCAAATGTAATATAAAAGGGCACAGAGTGACTTGGCAGATCTTCCCTGTGTTGGGCATTTCTGTTCTTCACTCTGAAGTGCAAATGGGTGATTTGCTGTGATATTCCCATGCCAGAATCATAGAATATCTCAAGTTGAAGGGGATCCATAAGGATCATCAACTTCTCCTTGCAAGACTCCCTAAAACTAAACCACATGCTCAGACTGCAGGACATATATTGTGTTTGAATCCAATATAAATTGGATATACTGTAAATTTGATTTTCGATATAACTTGTATATTTGTTTTTCAATATAACTTGTACCCTTGAATTTCAATATATTTGATTTCCAATATAACTTTAAACAACAAAAGGGAAGGAAGTTTCCCATTATTTTTCATAAAAGACATAATTCCATTATGAAATTTCCTCCCCTACAGGCAATTTTTGGATCAAATTTTCATTCCCAGTTTCCTGATCACACTCAGTTCAGCATCCATATATGTAAGAGCCAATCCATGGAAACATCACAGTTTACCTGCCTTTGTTGAGCTGGGAAGAGAATTTAGAATTTAGCATTTAGAGCACAAAGTTTGAGCCAAGCTGTCCTTGCTTTACACTAATTTAAAGGAGCTTGAGAGCTGCCTATTTTTCACTCTTGAATTAGTTCTAATATTAATTCTAGTTCTTTTCACTCTTAAATTAGTTCACCCTGAACTAAATCAGAACTCAGCTGTTCATCTCAAGCTCCTCCAGCACATCAGTGTCTGACCCACAGGAGTTAAGAATTTACGCTCATAAAATGAGACAATGATTTTGCAACAGAAACATCTGAAAACTTCTCCCAGGGACACTGCACTGTACAAACAAATTTTGATCCTTGGTGCTGTTTCTTCATCTCAGTAATAAGAAAAAAAAATTAAACCTGTGGTTTGGTGGTATCTGAGAGAACTCTCTAAACCTCCTGGTCTGTTCAAGATAAAAGGGCTTCATTCTAATTACTCATATTCCTGAGTATTTCATGTTCACACTAAAGCAGTGGTTAACAGGAGCTGTTGAGGAACAGCTCTTACTCACTTCTTGTGTCTCAGTGGGAAATAACGTGGTCTAGTGATGAAAGGAGGCAGAAAAGGAGAAAACAGAGCAGAACCCGATGAACTCAGGGCCAACAACTTCTGTGGCAGCTCCTGGTGGAGGAATCGCTCTTGCTGCGAAGCTTTAAACTCAAATTCAAGCCAAAACTGACTCAGACACAGCCCCACCATGCCAAAGTCACAGTTTGCTGCGTGTCTGTTTTGAAAACACCAAATGATTGTTGGCTCAAGGCGCTGAATGTTGCTGCAAGTCTGTCAGTGCATCCCAGAATTTCAAACCCAAGGATTTTCACCACCAGCTTTTCTAAAATCTGGTCTCCACTGAAACTTTGCACTTGTTTAGGCACTTGTTTGTAAGTTCAGACTCAAGAACCCATAAGGATTCTCTGGAGTGGATTATTCTTGAAACCTGGCCATAATCACAGATGCTGAACTCCCCAAAATCACATTTTTCTCTACAGATTCCTGGTCTGAAGGACATATTGAACTCAAAGATATTAAATCACTGTCTGTGCAACTTATTCACAATAGGTGATTTGTTTGGGAGCTTGGGAGGATTAATTTTGTCTCTTGGTCTTGAGGTAGAGACTTCAAACCATGCAAACCTACCCAAAATTACCAAACCAGCAGCAGCAAAAGTGCTGCATGAGCCCTCCTTGATCCCTCAGTCCTTGTGGCCAGAGCCACAGCCCTGAGGCTGCACTCTCATGGTAACAAGCCTCAAAACCAGCTCAGGTATTACTCAGGTTGGAACAAACCGACCTCTAAACTTTCCTGTGGGTCTACAAAGACCGTAAGATGGAAATGTATTGCAAAGGCCTAAAACCCCCCACCTCACTAATGATCTTTGACCAACTTTCACATTTCTTGGTCTGCAAATGCTTCAGTGAGTGCTGCTGCTGAAGAATCTCACAATAATGAAGTCTTCATGGTATTTGCTTCTCTTAACTTGCCTCTGACCCAAGAAATCTGAACCCCTTCCCACCGTAGCTCAGTATAAGGTACTTCATAGATGTGGGGGTTTTTCCTCTGGGAAAGGACTTTAAAGAAATCCTTTTTCTTCCTCTGCTTTGTTTCGCAGTTTGGGTTGAAAGTCTTGACTTTTGGGCTGACTGTGCTTGACAGGGACAGTTTAGTTCAATTCTGAAATAGTGCAACTGGGGACTCAAGGCTTTCAGCTCAAAACTGAAACCAGCTCTGGGGTTCTCAGCTCAGGAAGGACATGGAGCTGTTGGAGCAAGTCCAGAGGAGGCACTGAGATGGTCAGAGGGCTGGAGCAGCTCTGCTGGGAGGAAAGGTGAGAGAATTGGGATTGTTCAGCTGGAGAAGAGAAGCTTTGGGGTGATCTGATTGTGGCCTTGCAGGGCCTGAAGGGGCCAACAAGGAAGATGGAGACTATTTCCAAGGGCCTGAAGGGACAGGACAGGGGGAATGGCTTCAAACTGAAAGAGAGTGGGTTCAGATTAGACATTAGGAAGAAATTGTTCCCTGTGAGGGTGGGGAGGCCCTGACACAGGTTGCCCAGAGAAGCTGTGGCTGCCCCATCCCTAGAAAGTCCAAGGCCAAGGCCAGGTTTGGAGCGGGCTTGGAGCAACCTGGGCTAGTGGAAGGTGTCCCTGCCCATGGCAGGGGGTGGAACAAGATGATCTTTAAGGTCCCTTCCAACCCAAACCATCCTGGGATTCTATGAAAATGCAAACCAATCAACATCTTAGTATTTTCATATAACTTTTGGTCTTTTTTTTAAAATAACTAAAACTTTCCTTGGAATGCTAATTGTGCCTGAAAAACAATCTGGATACTCCTAAGTATTTTCCAAACATTTTTAGCTATTCCTTTAGTTTGAGCACCTTATGATGGGCCCTGCTCCAGGAACATAGAACATGAATAACCCAAATATTCTTCTTCCCTTTGCCATTTCTTCTCTGCATGACACAGGGCAGCACAGGGGTATCTGAGGTGTTTCATTCAGACCCAACGATTCTGAGACAGACTGGAATTCCCCAGGCTCACTAATGCCAACAAACCCAACTTGGCACTGCTGCCACCACCAAGTACTGAAGCTGCCTCACTGAAACCCCAGTCACAGCACACAGATTGCAGGAGCAGCCCCTCTGTATCAGACCTGTGTCCCACCATTGACAATAAAGCAGTAAATAACATATTTATGCCACACAGCAGCACAGAGGGAAGGCACGAACCCCTTGATTCCCGCGCGAGGACGTTTGAAGCGACGCTTTCTCTGACAAGAACCAGGAAGGTGTGGCTGCATTTACCTTGGTGGACCTGCAGGAAGCCTTTTCCAGTCACTGGGTCTTCGCTCTCACAACTGATGGGAGAAGAGGAGAGCAGGCCCAGGAGCTCACAAGGTTGGCTGAAGGAGCAGTGGGATGCTCGTGTGCGACGTGCAGGATGTGCAGCCCTGCATCCGCTCTCCACCTCTCTCTGCCTACCCAGAGGAATGGAAAATTCCATCTGCTTCATACTGAATGTGACAAAAACTGCTGTCACAATAGGGTTTTTTTTTTAAGTAAAGATTGATTCATAGAGATAAAGCTCATAATTATCTGAAGGTTACCCCACAAGTTACGGTGATGCCTCGTCATGAGGAAGAAGTGAGAGGCGGCCAAGACCCAAAGGTAAGTCCCTTCCTCTCCACAGGTCACGAATGTCATTGCAGGCTATGATGGGGCCTAAATTTAAATTTAACATTCAGCAGAAGCTTAATTTTAAAAATTAAGCTGAGGCTGAGAGCTGAGGCAAGGCCAGAAACACTGGCTTAAGCAAGATCTGCCGCTGGCATTTGCAAGTCGGTGGCTTTCTGTCCCAGAAATTAGAAGTCAAGAACCACCAGGAAAGTATTTAACACATTTCTGATCTTTCATAGATTCAGTCATCTGTGGTCACTAGGTCTTCAGGGTGCATAAAATCCCTGTTTTAAAAATGGAATGGGATCACATGCAAATGACCAAACCCCCGCTCTGCAGTAGCTGCAAAGACACCACAGTCACCAAGTCTGTGACAACACCTCAAGAGGAAAAGCAAAACAAATCCTGGTAAAAACAAGGACTTCCCCTCCATTTTCAAAATCCAACACCAGGAAGCACAACCTTCTCCTATATTTGATATTCCCAATTCCTTTCTTCATCTTTTCACGTATCCGTTTCAAAATGCCCAACCCAACATAATTTCCTCAGCCAGTAAAACTTCCAGGACCTGTTCCATCCCCATTATCCTGCTCCTTGGGCAGTTACAGCAGCAGCTGCAAATTATTCCTCATTTACAAAACTGAATGAGGCCCCTTAACTCATGGCTGAGGCACAGAGACACACACAGGCAGTAAATCCCATGGGATTTTTCTTATCCAGCAGTGCTGGCATCCAGATTCTAACCCTAAGAAATTATTCTGTTTTAAATACACAAACTTAAAGCAAGTCCAGCTCTCTCCTTCTCCCAGTCTTTCCTGCTCCTACCTACAGCACAAGCACTTCCAGAAGGGCTGATCACAAGGTCCCATTTACAGAAGTTTCTTGAAGAACCAAAATAAAACTGATCCTATTTTTGCCCTTCTGTTTTGGGCCATTCACAAGGAGATGTGTAGAAATATTTAGCAGATTAGCAGTGGAGTTTATCGAGGATCACAAATTTCTGCATGTGGCATCTTTCCCATCATCTCATGATGTTTGCAGGTTGTCCAGAGAAGCTGTGGCTGCCCCAGCCCTAGAAGTGTCCAAGGCCAGGCTGGACAGGGCTTGGAGCAACGTGGGACAGTGGAAGGTGTCTCTGCCCATGGCAGAGGGTGGGACTGGATGAGCTTTAAGGTCCCTTCCGACCCCAACCATTCTATGATTCCATGATCATGTTCTGGCAGGAACACTCCCATCCTTGTGTTCTTTTGCAAAAATCCTGTCATGGGATCTGAAGTTCTCTAAAAGCTTTCTCTGTGCTCCTTAAAGGAAGTCAGTCATCGTTACGGGCTCGTCTTGAAGGCCACCAGGCCTCCTCCATCACCCGCCCGTGCCAAGGGCACTCTCGACCCAGCCTGATCACCTCCCTCATTCATTAATTGCTAATATCAAGATTTTCTGTCAGAGGTTTCCCTTTCACTGTGTTATCACAGGAAATAAATGAAACTTCTGAAGACTTTTCGGGCAGAGTCACCTCTGATGAGTTTCTATAACACACACAACCCGTGACAACCCACGAAAGGTGAAACTGCTCATTTCCACCCGAAATCATGGAGTTCCTCTGTGCCCCAAGCACCAGGGTGCTTATCAGTGCTTCATCAGTCTCAAAATACTGCTGGGGAACTGAAGTGAGGGCTCTAAATTAGGGGTTGGGTTTTGTCTGAAACTGCACTCGAGCCAAATCTGGAGTGACTCCACTAGTGCTGCACAGCCATCCCAGCAGCAGAAATCAGCAGCCAAGCTTTAATAACTTTTACAGAAACCAGCAAAAACCAATTAACTCTCCCTTGCATCCCTTGGGTTATTCTGTGCAATATTAGAATAAATATTAATATTCACAGTGCACTGTCACAAAATGGAAGAAGTGGGAGTTTCTTGACTCCATAAGAAAATAAAGATACTGTTCCTTCTCAAAACACAAAGCCAAATTCTGATGTTAACTGCACCTTACCTGACTTATTTCTGTTATTATTGCTCCTATTGCTATATATATTGCTATTATCTCACTTTATTATAAAGTTAGGGCACAGGTTTGGAGAAGGGAGCTGTGACCTTGGCACCGATTTCAGTGACGCACATCACCCAAGGGTTTTCACCTGCCACAGTTCTCAGGGACCCCCGGGAGCACAGGATGAGTCCTTGAGCCACCAAAGACTGAAAATCGGGGGATACTTCACCCTCCCAGGTGCTGTGGCCACGCTGACATGGTGGCACAGCAAGAGCCCATCTCAGACCAACCCTACAGGACAACGCAGTGAGGGAGTGTAAATTATGAGGAGATAATTTATAAAGATATATATTATAAGATAGAAAGGCTGAACAGCAGGAACTGGACTGTGTTCCAGAGGCTTCTCCTCCAGGGAAGAAGTCTGGGCAGGAATCACAAGGATGAGGTCAAGCCCTTGGGTTGTTTTTTGCAGCTGAACAGATGTTTTACAGTTGCTCAAGAAAAAAAATCCTGAAGTTTAATAAGACTTTCCCAATATCTGCTGATTTCCTGAAGGTACCTCATTACACTGAAGTGTCAGCTTTCAGTTAAAGAAAACTGTGGTTAATTCTTGAGGATTAAAAATGGAACACTGAGGAGCCCCAAAAACAAGACAAGTAGAAAACTCCTCTTCAACAACAACAAACCCGACCCCACCAACAAAACCAACCCAAAAGTTCTTCACATTTGATTTTACCACTCAACATCACTTGAATTTGGCTTTTAAAGACACGCTGCAAAGTTAAAGTTAAGACTGGAGTGGTTTTTTAAAATAGTTCATGTTTTAGAGTGTCTTTATTGGAGAACCGCAGTTCTGAGACATCTTGAGAGATGCCTGAATTTTAAAAGTGGTCTTTTCCAAATGAAACCTGTTACATTTGGCAATAGAAATGTCAGAGATTGGAGTGATTAATTTTATCTGCCTGACAGCTACAGATTTTTCCACTCACAATGGCATGGAAGCCACCCTACAATTAATTATTCCAACAGTGATTTCTGATGAGCAGAGTTCTAGATATGGGATAGTTGGATAATTTGGAACTGTGACTGCCCCCAAGAAATTCAGCCTTTCAGAAGGCTCAGCACAGCAAAATTCAAATTTAGAGTGGCAAAAAATTTACAAAAAAATTTGATATTTCAAAAATTAAGCGTTGTATTCTGTCTGAACCAACAAGGGATTTTTCACATGTGGAACAGGAGCTTCCAACCTTTGGGTGGGAGCCCAGTGGTCACTTCTTAGTCTGGGAAGACCCAAGAATTGTCCTTCAAACAGGTTTTTTATCAGCAGAATAGTTATTTGCTGTCAAACTCTCTTTAAATCAAAAGCAACACCAGCTACTAAAATAAGCACAGAGGAAAGAAAAGGCAACAAAAGTGTCCAACCTCGACAATTAGGAAAACAGAGTAGAATAATACAATAAAACCTATTAATATAACCACTTCCATGACTCCTTCTGAGGATGGGAAGAGAAATTGGGAAGGAAGAATTTGGGCATTGAATTATGGGGAGGGTGTGAGCACTCAGGTGTGGGCACAGCCAGGTGTCTCTGGGTGGGCAGGTGTGGCAGGGAGGGGTCCTGGATGCCAAAAATTTAGAGAAATTCAGGGAATGGTGGAGGAAAGCAGAGAGTACGTGGAGATAATATATGGAGGGGAGAGAGAGAGGAAGGAGGGAAAAGGGAAAGAGAAGAAAAAGAAGAAAAAAAGAAAGACGAAAAAGATAAGTAATGAAAGATTAGAATGAAAGAGATTAAAAAAAAGATTAAAAAATACGAAAAAATGAAAAAGTGGGGGAGAAAAAAGATAAAAAAGGAAAGAATAAAAAAAAATATGAAAAAAAAATCAAAAAGCCAGCAGTTTTCATGCCACAAGCCATCCATGGTTCAGGAGAGATGCAGAGCTTCAGGGACGAGCACAGAAGTGGTTTTTTTGAGAGTTGTTGCCTTCTTTGCCCCACAACACCCGAAAAAGCCCCAATTCCATGAACTCCCCAGCACCAGCGTGGCCAGGACTTACCCTGCGGGTCGGACCCAGCCCCTGGAGTCACCCGGCACCGGCTCCTGAGCCCGGAGCCCCCCCGAGCACGGCCAGAACTCCTCCTGTCCCATCCCTTCCTCACCTCGCCCCTCCTGGGGCAGCCCCGCACCCCCAGGTGCCTCCGTGCCTCGCCGGGGATTCCTTTTTAGGCTCTTTTGGTTTTAGTTTGTCACCTTTTTCCTGGCTCGGCAGCCCGGGAGCGCTGCGCTCCTGTCGCGGTTCCGTCAGGGCGGTGACAGCGGGGCCAGGCCCGCGGCATCGCCGCGCTGGGGGTCAGGTGGCTCCTGAAGCTGCTTTCGAGCTTCCCGTTCACATTTACAGCGAAAAGGCGGCGGGGAGGGGGGGCCTGTGCTCGGCTTGAGGCTCAAAAACTCAACCCCCTGTTGTAGGGGTTGAGTCACTCGGGCTGAGTGAGAGTGTGAGCGGGAGCTCGGGAGGGGGAGCAGCAGTCTGAGGGGGCAGGGGGACCACCATGGGGTGGTGGGCACTGGTGGGACATGGAGAGGAGGAGGAGGACAAGGAGAATTTGATGGGTGCAGCCAGATAAATCTTAATTTAAGAAAGAGGATGGGTGTTGAGTTAGAAGCCAGGAGTGAGTGTGAGCTCAGGGAGGTGGGAGAAGCAGCCTGAGGGGGGCACGGAGGTCACCATGGATGTCTGCACTGGTGGGATGTGGAGAGGAGGAGGAGGAGGTAGAGGAGGAGTAGTCGATGGGTCCATCCAGATAAATCTCAATTTAAGTAAGAGGATGGGTGTTGAGTTACTCAGAAGCCAAGTGTGAGTGTGAGCTCAGGGAGGCACAAGCAGCAGCCTAAGGGGGGCACAGGGTGGTGGGCATTGGTGGGACAGGGAGAGGAGGAGGAGAAAGAGGGAGAGGAGGAGTTGATGGGTACAGGCAGATAAATCTCAATTTAAATAAAAGAATGGGTGTTCAGCGACTCAGAAGTCAAGTGTGAGTGAGAGCTCAGGGAGGTGGGAACAGCAGCCTGAACAGAGCACGGGGACCATCGTGGGGTGGTGGGCACTGGTGGGACATGGAGAGGAGGAGGAGGAGCAGTTGATAAATCTCAATTTAAGTAAGAGAATGGGTGTTGAGTTACTCAGAAGCCGAGTGTGAGTGTGAGCTCAGGGAGGTACCCCCCTCAGGAGCAGCAGCCTGAGGGGGGTACGAGGTGATGGGCACTGGTGGGACATGGAGAGGAGGAGGAGGAGGAGGAGGAGGAGGATTTGATGGGTGCAGGCAGATAAATCTGAATTTAAATAATAGAACAGACAAGTCAGTCCAGCACAAATACAGTCACAGAATATTCTGGGTTGGAAGGCTCATCAGCTCTGAAGTGAATGGCCCATAAGGGGCTCAAACCCCCAGCCTTGGTTTAGCAGCACTATGCTCTGCCCAAGCTGATTTTGGACAGGGAGATTTGGGGCTGTGATGTTTTCAGATGTTTCTCTATCAATGAGTCAAGTATTGGCACACAGCAAATGACTGTGTAACAGCCACAGTTAATGAATTGATTCTAATCAGTTAAATTCCCTCTCTGAATTCTTCAGCACAGAGGGTTCCACCACCCCTCACTGATGTTTCTGCTGCAGTTTTAAGCAGCTGCTGTATCTGTGTTGCCCAGAGCAGCTGTGGTTGCTCCTGGATCTCTGGAAGTGTCCAAGGCCAGGTTGGACAGGGCTTGGAGCACCCTGGGCTGGTGGAAGGTGTACCTGCCCATGGCACAGGGTGGCACTGGGTGGGTTTTAAGGTCCCTTTCAGCCCCAAACATCCCATGATTCCATGATTAATAAAGTGAGGATGGTCATTGCTTAGATGGCAGATTTTTAGAGTACATTTGGTACCTGCTGCTCCTGCTGTGGCAGCACCAGGATCTTATTTGTGCTTTTACATTTTGCTGTAATTCAGTGAGGAAACGGTGCAGGTGTTGGTGTGTTCAGCTGGAGAGGAGGAGACTGAGGGGAGACTTCACTGCAGTTCCAACTGCCTGGGCAGGGGCAGAGGAGGGGCAGGGACTAAGCTCTGCTCTGGGGGGACCAGGGACAGGAAGGGCTGGAGCTGTGCCAGAGGGGTTGGGATGGATCTCAGGGAAAGGTTCTTCCCCCACAGGGTGCTGGGGCACTGCCCAGGCTCCCCAGGGCAGTGGGCACGGCCCCAAGGCTGCCAGAGCTCCAGGAGCGTTTGGACAACGCTCTGAGGGACAGGGTGGGATTGTTGGGGTGTCTGTGCAGGGCCAGGAGTTGGGCTGGATGATCCTTGTGGGTCCCTTCCCACAGGAAATTCCAGGATTCTGTGACAGAGGAACAAGGAACTGGCTCTGCTGAGGCCTCGGTGCAGCCCAGGGGAGCAGAAATCCCCTCTGTGCTTTGCTGCCCCTGTTTGTGCCCCTACCAGGAGCCTGTTCCACCTGCTGGGCATCAGCCAAGGCCTGAGGTGCTCCCAGAGTTGGCTGGAAGAAAAGAAGAATATTTTATGATTGGGTTGGAACCACCCCAATTGCAGGGGATGTTTTAAATCATAAAAATCATAGGAAGGTTTGGGTTGGAAGGGACCTTAAAGCCCATCCAGTCCCACCCCCTGCCATGGGCAGGGACACCTTCCACTAGCCCAGGTTGCTCCAAACCCTGTCCAACCTGGCCTTGGACACTTGCAGGGATGGGGCAGCCACAGCTGCTCTGGGCAACCTGTACCAGGGCCTCCCCTCACAGGGAAGGATTTCTTCCCAATATCTAATTGCCCAGAGATTGCAGTTTCATTCATAGCACTGTTGTATTTTATTTTATTTTATTTATTTCATTTCATTCTTTATTACTTTATTCTATTTTATTTTTACTGGTTCTGACAGGATTAGTGTGATCAAGGCAGAAAGTGAATCTTTCTTCCCAGGAAATCAAGCCTGGAAAGGGCTGAGCTGTAGAGGTCACTCTTCTCTCTTCTTGCTCCCAAAACTGGGAATCCTTATATTCCTGATTTCATTTAACTTTAGATATCTGCAAGTGCAGAGTTTTTACATCTGGACTGATCCTCTAAGATTCCCTTTAAAGTGAAGGGAGAGAAACAAACATTTATGGGGTTCTGATCTACTTTGGGTTATTATCTCGAGAAGCAAAAATATATCTTTACATCTTTCTCTGAACTGGGAAGGTGAGGAGTCTGGATGGGGCAAATGGCCTCAGGTTGTGCCAGGAGAAGTTTAGGTTGGATATCAGGAAAAATTTCTTCACTGAAAGAGTGGTCAGACATTGGAATGGGGCAGTGGGAGAGTCACCACCTCTGAAGGGCTCAAAAAATAAGTGGATGTGGCACTTTTGGTGTGCCGTGGGGGGATTCAGTCACAGGTGACTTGGTGATCTTGGAGGTATTTTCCAACCTTATAGATTCTGTGAGAGCTCCAGTGGCGCCAGACTGTGCTCCAGCTCAGAGCTGGGAGTGCCACTCAGAAACAGAGAAAACCTGTTGTGAGCAGGTTGTTGTGGAGACAAAGCCTGTCCCAGAACAGGAAAATAAACCCAGGATTCATAACATTTGTGAGCAATGATTTGTAGGAAGATCCAGACTGTCTGTCACTATCCCACTCTCACTCACAGAATTGTTTTATGCCCAGAAACTCTAAACTATGATTAACCCTCAACACTAACACACCATGAATATGGTCACAGATCGCCTCCAATTAATGTTTTTTAATTCAAACACACCACCTCCCTCACCCCTTGGCAGTGGGGTCGGCCAGGGATGTTCGAGCCAAGCCTGAGCCAGTGGAGGTGCTGAATGTTCCCTCCCACACCTCTGGGTCTGTCACATCCCTCAGGTCACCTCTTCTGGACACAACTATTGCAGAGGAACTTCCCTGGGATGTTCCCAAGGCAACATCCCACCCACAGGTGGCTTTTCCTGGGAATCTGGCATCCTCACAGCCCTGCCCTCCTCTCTGGGCTGGGTTCATTGTGCAGTTTGATGTGGTGGTTCAGCCAAAAACGCAATGGGATGGGACCACCAGGAGTTGGGCCTGAGAGGCATCTCCACCAGTGTTTGTTGATGAGCAATGGCCACAATGGTGTGTGGGTCAGAGTGGGACCCAAAATTAATGCTTTGGTCAGGCTTGACAGACCAAATAACATGAAGTTTAACCATGATGAGAAGAAAATATTTTGCCTCATTTTTTTTTTTCACTGGGAAATAGTGCTATGGGGTTTTTTGGTCTGTTTTCCTTCAGAAAATGCTGATTTTACAAGGATTGGGTTTTATCTATGAAGGAATAAGATTCTGATGTAAAGACCCTTATTAGCTCTGGAAGCTGGAGTAAAAAGGCTACATTTAAAATGGGTTGTTCTGAAAAGAGATAAGGATAAAAAGCATTTTTAAGGAAATATAGTGATTTTTGTGGCAGGATAATGAACAGGGATGAGCCCATCACATCCAGCTGTAAAAGCTGATTTCCTACAGTTCAGATTTTCAGAGATGGGGTAATTCCACCCCTGTGCAGTTTGTTGTGCACTGGGAGCATGAAAAGAAATGTTTTGCTCAAATTATGTTTTCCACAGCAATGTGTGTCTTCATTGAGCACAAGTTTTCCACAGCAAATCTCAATGTCCAATTAAAACTGAATTTTCATAATAGCAATTTGGAAACCACCCTCAGTTGTTCTCCCTCTCCCCAGTGGTTCTCAGTTCGGACAATTGAAAACATTGCAGCCAAAAAAAAAATCCCAAAATACTTTTTTACTTTTCAGACATGGAGTTTTAAGGAATCTTCCAAAGGTTGAAGAGGAAACTCCTCCAAAAACTTTTTGCTGTTTTCTCTTGTCAAAACTATGGCGAGGAACAGAAGCTCTACACGGTCATGGGACCACCAGTTTTTCCTCCATCTCCAGCTCCCCTGGGGGCTCTTGGGTGGCTCCCAGAGTTGTGGTCCAGCCCTGTTTCTCTCCCCACCTCAAGGTAGGGCTGAGCACACTTAGAGCTGTTCCTACAACAGCAGGAGACCTTCAAAGGTTGGGTCTCACCGTTCCTGGTGATGACCTCATCTTCAAAACCTCCCCTCAGCCCTGTGCCCAGAGGAGCAGCCACAGCCTGTTCCTCCTCTGCTGGCAACACCAGGGGCTTTCCTCCCTCTTGGCTTCTTTCCAGTCACCCCAGGAAACAAATCCCTACTCTGCCACCACCTTTGTTCCAGCTCAGCTGGACTTTACCTGGACATTTCACTGATTTCAAGAGGAATTACTCATGTGCTGGAGATGGAGAAGGAGCAAGAAGTGCCACAACAGCATTTTTGGGGCACAGCTGCCCTCAGTGGTCACCCAGCCCAGCTACCAAGAAGAATAGAGCCTGTCTGCAGCTCCTCAAACCCTCTGCCAATTGCTACAGAGATTTCACAATGAAACACTGCTCATTTTGTCCTAAATGGAGTAAAAACCATCATGTAAGGGTCAGGAAACCCAGACAGACAAGGAAAGCTAGCCAGAACTGGAGAAGGATGGAGGGTGATTTGGGTTTGGATTTGGGCTGTGAGGATGATACAACACTTAGCTGGGTTCTCACTGTGCTGGTCTTGGAGATTTTTGGAATTGGGGTGGATTTTGCTACTATCTCTGTGGTCATGTGCATTCCATCCAGGATTTTGGCAGGACTCATCCCTGGGAAACCATTGACCTGAGGGCCTGGAAAGCTCCTCAGTCTGTTCTGTCACGCCTGGGCCATTGTTTGAGAGTTGGCAGCAGCTCCTGGTATTAAAACACTGTGACCTCTGTGCTGTCACCCTGGGACTGGGCTGTGCCAGCACTTCACCCTTTGGGTGCTGGGCTGGAGGACGATGCTCTTCCACCCACTGGGGATGAAATGGGGCAGCACAAGAGGTCTGGGGCTCTCTGAGTGCAGCAGCAGCAGCTTTTGGAGTGAGGCAGAGCAGGGGGAGGACATTTCACTGGGTTATTCAGACCCACAGGACACCCACAGAGTCCCCTTTGCCACTTTCCAGCAGGGAGGATTGTGTGGATTGGTGAGACAAGAAGGATGCAAACTACAGGGAGAGGCACTGAGGCTGCTTCACGTGGGGGCCTTGTGTCACACCCAAGGGTGATCAGAAGGGTCGTGCCCTTCACCCCGAGAAAGACACTGAGGGGCTGGAGCGTGTGCAGGGAAGGGAACGGAGCTGGGGAAGGGGCTGGAGCAGCAGGGGCAGCTGAGGGAGCTGGGGGGGCTCAACCTGGAGAAAAGGAGGCTCAGGGGGGACCTTCTGGCTCTGCAACCCCCTGACAGGAGGGGGAAGCTGGGGAGGGGTTGGGCTCTGCTTCCAGGGAACAAGGAACAGGAGGAGAGGGAATGGCCTCAAGTTGTACCAGGGAAAGTTTAGAGTGGATATTAGGGAATATTTCTGCTGGAAAGGGTTGTTAAGCACTGGCACAGAGTGCCCAGGGCAGTGGTGGAGTCACCATTCCTGGGAGTGTTCAGAAAACTTTTGGATGTGGCACTTGTTCTTTAGTGGTGAACATGGTGGTGGTGCTGGTTGATGGTCGGACTTGGTGATCTTAGAGGGCTTTTCCAACCGTAATGATCCCATGATTCCATGATTCCTCTTCTTATTCTCTAAGGAAACTCTTCTTCCGTCCTCCCTGTCCTCACCTTCTTGGCTCTCACACATAGACACCACACTTGGTGCTCAGCAGAAATACCCTCCCAAGTCTTTATTCCAGTGATGGGCTGAAGCTGAGCTGAGGATCTGCTCCTTCCAGGCCCAGATTTCCACTGTGAGAGAGTCCCATCCTCAAAACCTCACCTAGGGCTAGGTGTTTAAAGGAACACATCCTTTAGAATCCTCTTGATGTGAGAATAGAGACCTGAAATTTCATTTATTGTTCTGCAATTCTCCCCTTGAAGCTAGAGCAGGAAATTATAGCACCTCATTTAAAAAAATTAGCATTTGTGTGCCATTTCCGAGGTTTTCCATGTGTTTACCCCTGCTGACATGGGGCAGGAATTTCACTGAATGCTTCAAGGTCAGTGAGAGTGAGAACCATCAGAAGGGTTTCATGGAGAATGATCAAAGATCCAAGGCATGAGAGTTTGAAGATAAACATCCAAACATCCAAAAATCAGTATTTGTGACACTTCTTAGTAGGGAAAAATTAAAGCAGATATTCATTGCAGTAGCTGTGCCTGTGTGGGAAAACAGCCCTTCAAATCCACACAAATGAGGCTGAAAAAAGGTGGGACAGGGAAAAAACTCTGGAGGAAGCTGTTAGTCCAGCTCACACACCAGGACTAAGAAAATTCTGGATTAATTCAGTTTTTGACCTCCTTTTCTGCCTGATAGCAAAGGCTTCAAAAGCAGGGAGAACTGGGGGGGTTCACCTGGAGAAGAGAAGGTTCCAGAGAGACCTGAGAGCCCCTTCCAGGGCCTAAAGGGGCTCCAGGAGAGCTGGAGAGGGACTTGGGACAAGGGATGGAGGGACAGGACAAGGGGAATGGCTTCCCAGTGCCAGAGGGCAGGGTGAGGTGGGATATTGGGAAGGAATTGTTGGCTGTGAGAGTGGAGAGGCCCTGGCACAGGCTGCCCAGAGAAGCTGTGGCTGCCCCTGGATCCCTGGAAGTGTCCCAGGCCAGGTTGGACGGGGCTTGGAGTAACCTGTGCTAGTGGGAGGTGTCCCTGCCCATGGCAGAGCTGGAAGGAGATGGGCTTTAAGGTCCTTTCCAACCCAAACCATTTCATGATTCTGTGACAACAATTGGTGTAGGACTTGGGCAAACAGAAGCACAACCTTTGGCACTGTGAACAGGACCACACAGACCTGCACACACGTGGCTGGGGGGGTTTGGGGGTGTTCAGGAGTGTTTAGGTCCGTTCAGGTGTGTTCAGGTGTGTTTAGTTGTGTTCAGGTGTGTTTAGGTATGTTCAGGTATGTTCAGGTGTATTTAGTGTCACACACACAAAACATTTTCTACACACAGCAGGGCACAAACCCCCCCTGACAATCCTTGCACCTGCCCAAAGTGCCCCAGAGATGTAACTTTGCAGTTTGAAGGCTAAAAACCAAAATGCCCAAAGGGAAAACAAAACTTCGCTTCGTTCTGACCATAAGTCACATTGTCCTTTGGAATCTGTTCAAAAGGAACATTTCCATCTTCCTTCCACTGACTTACTGGGAAGAATGACCTCCCCAGATTCCCGTTGTCTAATTCCCTCTCCATTTGAACTGTACCTATGAGACCAGTTTTCCCTGACATTGTTCTGGAGGAGTCTGTGACTGTGCTAAAGCATCTTGATCCCAGTGCCAGAGGGATCAACCAGGAACTATGGAACTGGGAGAACTCTGGAAGGAATGTCCTTCTCCAGCAGTGTGAGCTCCTAGTTCCTTTTTATCCATCTGGCTTTGTCCATCCTCTTCTGAGCTCTGATCCCTGAGTGCAGGAGGGCAAAACAGGTTGGGAGTGGGAAATAAATGAGGCTCCTTGCAAGCCTTTGCTTACTCTACTTTCAGCATCCAGAGAAACAAGGTCAAAAATCCCTAAATTATAATGAAAAGAGCAGGAGTTCTTCTTAGGAAAAGTACTTGATTGAGAAAACCTAATTAAGCAAACCCAGAGGAGAGATTTTTCTTCATGTCTAAAGACAAAATAACAGACACGAACCAGATGATTTGACATGAAATCAGGATTAAACATTACAAAGTGGAATTTAATGTCCCCTCTAAAACATGGTTCCTGTAGTTTATTACCTTGGAATATAATCTGAAATATTCACTGTGCCATTGTTTGTTAAATTCCTTCTCTGACAGCAATTTTTTATATTACATCTCAAAAATATTTCCTTGCCTTTCACTTTCTGTATCTGAGCCTCTATAATTATTTCTGCTCTTACTTAGCAACTCCTCCGACCCTTCTCCATCTTTGCAGCTCCTCCCAGTGTTGGTTTATTTGTGATTTTTCTGAATATGCCAAGCCAGCTCGGGAGGTGTTAAAACAGGCTGCTCTAAATATCAAGTCGCAGACTTCAGTACAGTTTATTTTCTCTTTTCTGATTCTTTGCAGCTTTACAGTTGGGGAAACAGACTCTGAACCAGGTGATTTACTGTATGATTCAATATCTGTCTTCCTGTGTCTGTTTTTAACCCATTTTTGGTCCATCAGACACTTTTTCCACCCTTTTTTCTCCTCGTATTGTTAAAACACAAATGCACAGAACAAACCACTTTCCCCTTTTCCACTGATTGTAGGAGATGTTTTATCTTTTATTAATCACTGCAACCTTTTTTTTTCCACATCAGTACTTTCACTTTGCTTTCTTAAAGTGTTTGAATATTTAATGGTTAAGTTTTCCATTACAGTAGCTGGAGCAAGACAGTACTTTTTGTGATTCCCTTTTCCATTGCCACGAAGATCTCGAGTTCCTTCCTGAAGGAATGACTTGCATAGGTTCTTAATAGCAAATAAAACTATTATTTCCCATAAGAAAATAAAAAGTAGAACATACTGTGTTAAGACTGCAGATTTAATGAGTATTTATTTTACATGAGTAGGACATTGCTGTGCAACAATGAGGCAAATTCCCAAAGGATTAGGTGAACTGTGTATTTCTGGAAGCACAGCTCTGGGGAGCAAAAATGCAGAGGGATAAATAAGAGGCAGAGATGGACATTCACACAGAATCATGGAATTATTAAGGTTGGAAAAGACCTCTAGGATTATCAATGCAGCACCTCCACCATGTTCACTATTAAACTGTGTCCCCAGGTGCCACATCCACATGTTTTTTGGACACTTCCAGGGATGGTGACTCCACCGCTGCCCTGGGTAGCCCATGCCAGTTCTTGAAAACCTTTCCTATGAAGAAATTTCCCTCATATCCAACCCAAACCTCCCCTGGCCCAACTTGAGGCTGTTTCCTCTTGTCCTGTCACTCATTACCTGGGAGAAGAGACCAAAGCCCACCTCACATATTTCTTCACACTTAGATAGGATTCTCTATTTATTTCAGGTCCAGGGCTCTTGATTGTTTGTCATTCCAGCCTAATTCCCTGGATTCTGTCCAGGATGACACAGCACAGGGATGCTGCAGGTCTGGGGAAGGAGCTGCTTCACCACATCCCTGTTTCCATCCTGCCAAAGGATGTGGCAACTGCTCCCCCTCTACCATGGCCCTTCTCTACACCCACGTGCTGCTCATTTACCCTGGGAGTCAATCACTTGGGTTGGATGGAAATCTTCCAACAGAAGATTTTTCCACCTGAAAATGCTGATTAGACAGAATTGAAGTGTTCCATGGAAAGGGTTTGATTCTGTCAAAGCTTTCAGTGGAAACAAAGCCAGGCTTCCTGCCAGCCCACCCATCTGCCTGAATATTCCTGGACTTCCTGGCTCTGTGGGTACAAGAATTCCCAGCTGGTGGATGAGCCCAGTGCTCCAGCCAGGCCACCAAAGAAAAGCAGTTCCTTTACAGTAATTAAAACAGTAATGAATTCACGGATTAATTTCATAATAACACATATTTATGGAAGGAGTTGGTTATTTGACCTGTCAACAGCCAGTGATTTCTCTGCTCCACATGAGGATGTGTCAGCCTGTCCCAGAGTTACAGTGGAAGCCCAGGATGGAGGTCACAGGTAGGGAGGGCCTATGAGTGGACAAGATCGGAAGGATCACAGGATCCCAGAATCATTTGGGTTGGAAAAAACCTCCAAGACCATCAAGTCCAACCTGTGCCTGATCCCCACCTTGTCCCCCAGCCCAGAGCACTGAGTGCCAGTTCCAGTCGTTCCTTGAACACCTCCAGGAATGGGGTCTCCAAACCTCCCTGGGCAGCTCCTTTCAAGGTCTAATCCGCCTTTCTATGAAGAATTTTTTCCTAATGTCCAATCTAAACCTCTCCAAGTGCAGCTTAACACTATATCCTCTCATCCTGGATGGAACATAAGGGGGGAATCTCAGATCAAGAGCCAAATTCCTGGGTACTCACGAACCCTCCAGGCTACATTTCTGTGGCCCCCAAACCTGCCCACAGTGCCTTGGAGAGGCAGTGGGGACACCACCCCCCCTGCCCAGAGTTGCCTGTGCAGATGGAGCAGAGCAGCACCTCACACTGACCAAACCTCGTCACTGAGGGCCACAGAAACCAGCTCAGAGAATCAGCTGAGGAAACCACCCATCACTGTCTGTGCTGGCAGCCAGGGACAAAATCAGCCTCTCCTGGTGAGCCGGTGTGTGTCTGCTGCTCTCTGCACCTCCCGGCTCTGTGCAGGGCCTGGCTCGGTGCCCTGGCTCCAGTGGGGCAGGCAGGAGTGTCCCAGTGCTGTCCTCCCCCCACAGGGCTGCTCCTGCCCCTGGGTGGGATCGCTGCGAGCTGGAAGAGGTGAGTGAGGATGAATTTCATACCACTCTCCAACAGTATCATGGAATATCTCAAGTTGGAAGGGACCCATAAGGATCATCAAGTCCAGAACCAACACCTCTCTTATTTTCCAAGGTTTCCATTGCTGACCAAAGGAAAAAAACACCCGTGAAGAATATTTACAGTTTCACCTGCCAGCACAGAGATTTCTGACAGGCAAAACCAAGGTAACATTTGAAAACTAGAGACAAAAGGAGAAAAGGCCTTTTGGCTCAGTCCAAGTGTCACCTGCTCCCTTGGATTGCCTGGTGGCAAACGAAGTGATTTCCTCCTGCTGTGAAACGGGACTTTCTTTTCCTCAGAACTTGGATATTTGTTGATAACTAAACCAGCCCCATTACATGCACTCCTCATGTCAGTGAAGAGCATCTAATTTGGCATCTTGGTTTACATCTTCCAGTGCCTTGAACATCCTTTTTTCCTCTTGTGTGGGGGGTTGATGGTAGAAGCTTCTGCAATAAGATTTGGCTAATTAGAATCCCAGAATGATTTGGGTTGGAAGGGAACTTAATAATAATCCAGTCCCACCTCCTGCCATGGGCAGGGACACCTTCCACTAGCCCAGATTGTTCCAAGCCTGTCCAACCTGGCCTTGGACACTTCCAGGGATGGGGCAGCCACAGTTGCTCTGGGCAACCTGTGCCAGGGCCTCCCCACCCTCCTAGGGAAGAGTTTCTTCCCGATAGCCAATCTATATTCCCCCTCTTTCAGTTTAAACCCATTTCCCCTTGTCCTATCACTAAAATTCCTGATGAATAGTCCTTCTGGGTTCTTGTAGCCCCTTCTGATAATTGAAGGGGCTCTGAGGTCTCCACACAACCTTCTCTTCTGCAGGATGAACAGCCTCAACTCTCTCAACCTGTCTCCATAGGGGAGGTGCTCCAGTCTTCTGTTCAACTTCGTGGCCTCCTCTGGACTTGCTCCAACAGTTCTATGTCCTTCTTATGTTGTTGGCACCAGACCTGTACACAGTATTCCAGGTGGGGTCTCAGGAGAGCAGAGGGGGCCACTGTTGAGTATTTGGATGCCTGTGATGGCTCTGGGTGTATTTTGGCTTCTCTGAACCATGAAGGTCTTTGAACATAAAAAGGAGTCATCACCTAGAGAAGAATAATGAAAATAAAGGTAGATGGGAGCTTTTCTTCCAGGCCCCTGTGCAACAAATCCTTCCCTTCCCTTGCCTCTCTTTCTGATGTGTTTAGAAACAAGCTGATGTGTTTAGAAACAAGTTCCCTGTCATGGAGGGAGGGAAGGGGACAGTGTAGGGTCAGTGATTGACCTGAGTTTCATGGAGATATCTGTGATTTTGAGGTGTATTTCTGACAGCATTCTGTGCTTTAATGGTTGCCAGATATTTAAGTGCTAGGCAGGCTTGTGGGAGAAGACAACCCTGAGGAACATGAACATCAGGAGCAGCACTTCTTGGGGGGAGAGGGGAAAGTAGCCATCACTGGCTTTGAAAATACACTTCTACACTGGCTCAGCAAATTACTTAGGGGTCTGGTACAATGTTCAGTGAGCCCAGAGCTGTGTGAGTCACATCTGGGCTGCTGAACAAAACTGAAGTTCCTGATACCTGGGAGAGATAGAAGGGTGGGTTTGTCCTTGTGTGACTTGCAACTGATAATGAGGCGTGTCCTGGTGATAAGATGGGTGTCCTGGTGATAAGATAGGTTGGAATGAGATAGATCAGCATGGGGGTATGATGGAGTGTTCCATGGTGTTGATCAGACATGGTTAGTCACCAACACTTTGTCACATCTCACTTTATCACTGCGGATGCTCAGTGAGAAGATGAAGTTCATCCTTTCCCTTGCAAGATGTAGAGTGAGAGAGCCAGGAGAGTTTGAAAGGTTCAGGTAAAACGGAGGGAGATGGATGAGTGGAGAGAAGGAGGTAAGGAGAAATCAGCAAGAGAAGAGAGGATTTGGGGAAGTTTTGGGGAGAGCAGCATGAGCCACAGAGCACTGAGCTCTGAGCCTGTGCCAGCTGCAGCTTCTGCCTTTATCTCAGCAGGGCTGCAGCACTTACTCTGACACCCAGAGACTCTGGGATCAGCCAGGAGGTCCAGGAGAGTGTTTTACTATTTGGACACACCAGAAGGGAGCAAGGAGAGAGGACCTGGAGATGTGTCTTACTGAGGGGGCCGAGCCCCTGCTGTGATGGCACACTGGGGATGCCCGGGGCACTCCCCTCAGTCCCTGCACATCCCCAAAGCAGGAATCACAAAGACTCTTGAGCCACAGAGCCCTGTGACTTCAGGACCTGGTTGTCTCCCTCCTTTTTTTCCCCCTCCAGCAACTCCTGACATTTTGTGATATTCTTGGAACAGCCAGAGCAACATCCACAGCCCAGACTGGAGGATAAACCCCTGCCCTTAGTCTTCTGGCATAACCTCAAGGGATTTATGTCCTGTCTGTCAGGGTGTGGATACACACACTCGCTTCAGATTGTCTCCAGCTAAACCAGAGGCTCCTCTGGGAATATGACTTTTCTGGTACTTTCCTTCAGCAGTGATCTCATTAAAATGAGAGATCATTTCAAACCAGAAGATGGACTTGTTTTGAAAGCAAGATCTAAGCAAAACCCTTTGGCAGTGGTTTTCAAGTAGAAAACACACTGAACCTTCTCTTTTCCAGCTTTCTCTGGGAGGAAAATATGACATAGAGAATAATTTTTTTCCTGTCTCTGCCACCGACTGGACAAACAGCAACAAGGCAGTTTCTCCTCTGATACCTGTTTTCCTCTCTGCTGGCAGGGATAATATGTCCATAATTCAACACACAGGACAAGCTCGTGGGATTGAGAGAGAAAATGCTTTGGCACATAAATAGTTGGTGCCACCGGAGGCTTCAGTCTAAGCAAGGAGAGGGCAACACTTGGTTTTCATCAAACCTGAGTTCTCTGAACAGGCTGTACCAGAGGTTAATTCAAGCCCCACACCTGATGCTCCCCAGGAACTTTGTCTTCAGACCAAATCCGCCTCCCATCAGTGCTTTAGATGGGGGCTGTGCCCTTGGACTGCAGCTGTTTGCTTTGCCTCAGGACAAGGTGCTCTGTGTGAGCTGCTGTGTGGCTTCTCAGGCACCAGGAGATGGTGAGAGATAAGCTTCTGTAGTCACTGTACCTCGGGGCTCAGATCTTCTGCTTCCTCTGTTTCCCCAGCCTTCACAACCCCCCTGGGCTCTGCAGCAGGGCAGGCCACAGTCCCCCCACCACGGGTCAACCAGGGGAGTTCCACAGGGGACTCAGCTGAGCTGCAACAAAACTGCAAGGAAAGACTCCATCCCTGCAGCAAAACCAGCCCAAGGGTCACCTGGTTGGTCAAGGAGACCATCAGGGAGTGAAATCCTGGCCTAGTAGAAGGAAGTTACAAGTATTTAGTTGTCAGGTTGAAGCAGTTCAATAATCTGAGCTGTAGGTGTGTTAAAAAAAATTTAGAATAGTTTATTTAGAGGATGACCAGGCTTGAAGAACAAGATGCTCATTTCATCAGCACAGAGGGGCCAGGTGGGATCCAGGAGGTGAGGAATGGGCCCTGGAATTTAGATCTTTAGGAGCCATGACCACCTTGGAGGGTGTGTGAAGCCCTGCTCTGTGCTGAACAGGGCTGGCAGTGCCCAGGGGGATAAGAAGAGCCTGGCAGGGGCAGGAGGACAAGCCAGTGGGTCTCACTGCTCCTCCCCAGCCCAGCTGCTTCTCACCCTAAGCCAAGGGGGAAGGGGACTCAGTGGCTCCCTGTCCTGTGTCACACCCCACTCAAAGCTCACCAGAAATGCCACCTTGGTGGTTTCCTGTGAAAGAATTGTATGTGAAGGTGTCTGGAAAGATCCAGATCTGCTGGAGCTAACACAGTTCATCCTTGGTGAAACTGGTGAGCACAAAGCTCTGAGGTCACAGAATCACTGAATCAGAGAATTGTTAGGGTTGGAGGGGAGCTCTGGAGATCATCCAGCCCAACCTCCTTGCCAAGGCAGGGTCACCTGGAGCAGGTGACACAGGGACGTGTCCAGGTGGGTTTTGAAGGTCTCCATAGAGGGAAGGTCCTGGGATAGCTTTGGAATTGGGCAGGAAGAAGCTCTAATACTGTCTGTACCATCCTGTGCCAGGTCAGGCTGGAGGTGATCATGGCCTGCTGCTGACAGGAGGCACATGATCCCAGCTGAGTGTCCCCTGTGCTGGGACAGCATCGGCTCCCAGGTGCTTCGGTCTGGAACTGCTTGAGAAACAAAACCAGCATTTGAGAGATTAAAGCAAAACTTCACAAGGAGCCTTTCCAGGTCCAGTGCAGGTGGGGGTGTGTTGAGGAGCAGAGAAGGAAGTTCAGGAAAGAGCTGCTTTGGACTTGTCCTCTGTCTGTGGCCCATTTTCTGTCTTGGCAGCAATACTGTAGTAGTAGGAGCGGATTGTGTTTTCCACTTCTACAAATCCTGGACGTTCTTCCCACCTGAGAGGGCAGAGAGGAACAAGAAAGGTCAACAGAAGGGACAAGAGCAGACTGATGCAATGAGAAGATACCAAACACAGAGAACCTGGGGATGAGCAGCATCCCAGTTGTACCAGGGCTTAGGAGGACAGCTCAGACTGTTCTAGGATGGAGAGGGTCAAAGACACAGAGCTTGGACAACTCCCAGGATTGGCACAGGCAAATGGAGGAGGATGGTAATAAAAGGTTCATCATGGAGCGGGGAGTGACACCAAGGCAGGAGAGACCAGTTGCTTTGTGTTGTTACCATTCAACATGCTCCAGTTTGGCCTGGCAAAATGTGTCCCTGCTCATGGCAGGGCTTGGAACAAGATGATCTTTAAGGTCCCTTCCAAACCAAACCATTTTGGGATTCTGTGCTTCTGATGGACCTGCCACCCAGCAAAGAGCTGAGCTGGTGAGATCCTCACCTGTAGGTCCAGCACTGCTGCATGAGGGCGAACATCTCTGCGGGGCAGTCGCTGGGACAGTCCAGGCGCTTGCCCTGCTCAATGAAGCTGTTCACCTCCGGGCCCTTCATTTTCTAGGACAGGATGGAGTAGGAAATGCATTAATGTTCTTGGAGTTGCCACAGGGTTAGAGGAGACAGGTCAGAGCTGGGCTTGGGGCAAAGCTTTGGACCCATGGGCCACAACTGCGTCACCGTTTCCAACCCCAGCACTCACAAACGGTGTCTCAGGCTGTGGCCCATCTTGCAGAGCCCAACTTGTCCACCCCACAGACCCCATCACATCCATCCAGCCAACTCCATCCCACCCATCCTGCAGACCCCATCCTGCCCAGACTCCAGACCTCATGCTGCAGACCCATCCCACCCAGCCCAGAGACCCCATCCCCCCATCCTGCACACTCCATCCCACTCACCCTCCAGACCCCATCCTGCCCAGACTCCAGACTTTATCCTGCTGATCCCATCCCACCCACCATGCAGACCCCACCCCAGGCATGGCAGTGGTTGAAAAGTGACTTTTCAGCTCTGCAAGTGAGAAGGACCAAATATCTCCTTTGACTCAAACCCAAATGTTTAGTTTGTTTTCTGTTTCTTCTCCCTTCAATGAACACAGAGCTGCAGGATCCAACCTCATTGTGCCTTCCATGAAGTGTAAGTGGACCTGAGTCCTTTCCCCTGTGTCCAACAGTGGGAACACCAACTCAAGGAAATAGGAATTGTAGTTTCTGTGTGTGTCAGTTGTGACTGTGTCATCCACCTGTGATGGACCCAGCTCTGCCTCACTTTGGAGGGTTCCATCCTCACCTTGAAGAGTTTCTGCCTCATTTTGTGGAGTTTCTGCCTCATCTTGTGGAGTTTCTGCTCCACCTTGTAGGGTTTCTGTCTCACCTTGTAGGGTTCCATCCTCACCTTGTAGGGTTTCTGCCCGTAGCTGAAGGCCTCCCACATGGTCACACCGTAGCTCCACACGTCGCTCTTGCTGGAGAACTTGTGGTAGTTGATGCACTCGGGGGCGTACCACTTGAGGGGCCACTTCCCTGCTGTCCTGGCCTGGAGCAAAGCAAAGGGGAGCATTCCCACCCTGAGACACAGAGCTGGGAGCTGGGCCTGAATCCTGCTTTGCTAAATGTGTCCAGAGCAATCCAACAGTGCTGAAAAAATCCCCTAAATCCTGAGTTCCAAACCCCAGTCCTGGAGGCTGGAGCTTGTTGTGCAGGACACAGAGTGCAGGATGCTGACCTTCCTGCCACCCTGCTCCTGCACCCCAACCCCAGGGCTGTTTAATCACAGAATCATGGAATGCTTTGGGTGGGAAGGACCTTAAAGCCCATCCAGTGCCACCCCCTGCCACGGGCAGGGACACCTTCCACTAGCCCAGGTGGCTCCAAATCCCATCCAACCCGACCTTGGACACTTCCAGGGATGGGGCAGCCACAACTGCTCTGGAAATTCCATCCCAGCCCCTCATCACCCTCACAGCCAAGAATTCCTTCCCAATATCCCATCTCACCCTGCCCTCTGGCACTGGGAAGCTATTCCTCTTGTTCTGTCCCTCCAGGCCCTTGTCCAAAGTCCCTCTCCAGCTCTCCTGGAGCCCCTTTAGGCAGTGGAAGGAGCTCTAAGGTCTCCTTGTATCCTTCTCCTCTCCAGCTGAACACCCCCAGCTCTCCCAGCCTGGCTCCAGCCCTGGGATAACTTGGTGGCCTTGTCTGGACTCATTCCAACAGGTATTTCTTTCTTGTGCTGGGGGCCCCAGAGCTGGACCCAGGATTCCAGGTGGGGTCTCTGGTTTGCACTGCTGGGAAGAGCAGCCCTGGCTCACTTTTCGTCCCCTTCTCTTCCCTGCTCTTTGCTCTGGCTCCTCTCATCCCACTGCACCACGTCCCCCTTGCTGCCTCTGCAGCCATTTGAATGCCCTCCTTGGGACCCAGAGCTTTGCAAACCCCCTTTTAGTGTCCCAGCAGTGAGACCAGCCAGAGTGTGACGTGTGACGTTGTTGTGCAGCTCCTGAGGAGTTCAAAGCTTCTGTCTCTGGGGGTCTCAGCCCCCAGCCAGGAGGGCTCCTGCTCCTCACACTCACCTTGTAGTAACTGTCATCAGCACCAAGAGCCTTGGAGAGCCCAAAGTCACTGATCTTGGCATAGTGCTGGTTCACCAGCAGGACGTTTCTGGCTGCCAGGTCCCTGTGGACAAAGTTCTTCTCCTCCAAGTACTTCATCCCCATGGACACTTGGTGCATCAGCTCCACGATATTGCTGATTGCAATCTCATCTCTGGGGAAGATGAAGGGACAATTCACTAATAAAGGACCTGCCATGGTCCCCTCTGAATTTTCCAGCTTCAAGGGAGAATGAAAAGGGCTGTCCTCTGCTCAGTCCCTCTTATCCCACACGAAGAGACATTGCAGCTTCTCTGCACCTCCAAAGCTCAGCTCACCCAGCAGCAGAAAATCAGCCAGAGACATTTAATTCAATACTCACTTCTTGGAGGCCAAGAACCTGTTGAGGGGCCCTCCAGAAGCCATCTCCATCACCAGCATCAGGGACTCTGCCTCGCAGACCCCGATCATGCGGACAATGTAGGGGTTGTCCAGCTGGTGCATGATCTGAGCTTCCTTCATCATCTCATCCTTCACTGTTTTCTCGTTGTTGCTCTTCAGCACCTTTATGGCCACATCAATCTGCTTCCTGCAAGAGGAACACGTGTGGGATGAGCTGAGCAGCAGCTGGATTCAGGTATTGCAGCCAGGAATGCAAAACACTTCTCGAGTGATGCTGTTGGACCTCTCAACAGACTGTTTTGGCAGAGCCCTGCACCATCCTGGTATCCCAAGCCAAAGAGGAAAGGATCACCTCACCCTTCTAAGGGTAGGCCAGGAGTTTCCATCTGTAGATCTGAGGGCACATCATCTCACACACCAAGATCTGTGTCATTGCTGCCACTCTTCAAGGAGGAAACTGAGGCACAAAGTAGGTGAGGACCATCTGTGTGGGTTCATAGACAAGAGCAAGAGAGCCAAAGATGGCACATCTCCTCAGTCTCACTCCTTTGCCCTCACATGGACCTGACCTCAGGAACATGGACCTGCTCCTCTGAACCCATGAAGTACCTTCAGGGTATTGGAATGAGATGATCTTTAAGGTCCCTCCCAACCCAAACCATTCTGGGATTCTTCAGAAGTGGTAGTGGTGTGCCCAGGAGTGTGTGGGGCAGGTTCACCCTCAGGGGAGTGAGGCTGTCACTGAAAACCCATGAAAAGTCATAGAATCATAGTATTGTGCCATAATATCATTGAATCATTAGGGTTGGGAAAGACCTCTAAGATCATCAATGAATCCCACCATCACCCACTAAACCACAGCACGAAGTGCCACATCCACTTGGTTTTTGACCACTTCCAGTGGTGCCGACTCCACCAGAGCCACCACCACTGACCTTCCAGACTATCTCTTATACCTCCACCCCATTATCATTTTGAGGTCCATCCAGCTAGAAACAGGATAACTGGGGACACCCCTGAGCCCAGCTCGGATCTCTCTCCTCCAGCTCCCTCCTCACCCCTCCGGGTAACACTCACTTCCTCATTTTGTAGACTCCTTTCTTGACACAGCCAAAGTTTCCTGCCCCCAGCTCCACTTCATCAATCATCAGGTGGTCCCTCTTGAGGAACAGTTTCTTGTCCTTCAGTTCCTCAGGGTCACTGTAGGGGCTCTCGTAGACACTGGTGTCCATGGGCAGCAGACGGGACTTCCCGGCACCTTCTCAGGGGACACAGTTGTTTAGAACCACCTGCCCTTCCCCATCCCTCTCTCCCTCACTGACTGGGAGGCCAATTCTCCTTCAAGCTCCAGCATTTATCCTCTCTCATGGACATTTCCCTTCCGTACACAACCCATGGCCTGTCCAGGTTCCAGCTGCTGAAGGAGCCAGGATGGGGAGAGGTGGCTGAGCATTCCCATTCCACATATCAGACTCTGCAGGGCTTGGGCATGGGCAGGACATCACCCCACTGAAATACAGCTGAATCCACGGATTATGTAGGAGGCAGGATGGAAGATGGGGATAGGACAGGGCTCGATGTACTGGGTAAAACAGGGAATGGGATAAGGCTGGATTTACTGGGAGCTCAAAACCCTGAAATGACTGGGATGCTCTTGGGTGCCTTTGTAAGAAAGGAGTCTACAGGCAACCCCTGTGGCTCCTGTGCTATCCCCAGGTCCTGTCCCCTGCCAGGACAGGCTCTCAGAGGTGCTCACCTACAGGCTCCGGTGTGTATCCGTCCGCATTGAGGGGCCCCAGGTTTCTCTGGAAAAGAAATGGGGATAAAGTAGATGAAGGAGCACAGTGAAACTGCCTCAGTTAGAAGTGGAAAGGGAAGGGACAGGGAGCCTCTGCACCCCAACAGAGCCCAGATGGTGATGCCCTTAAAAGGTCCTGAGGGGGTCTTTTAGAGAGAGATGGGAGGGGTATCAAGCCAACATTCCTCTTCCAGTCCCTGCTGGCAGATCTCAAATCAGGGATCAGGCCTTGGGGGATCCAGAGCCACGCCCCCTGAACACAGCACCCTCCTCATGTACAGCAGAGAGTGGCAAAGATGTGGGACATTCATCCAGCACAAGCACTGCTTGGAGTCACCAGGACATGGCAGTTTTGGGCACCAGAGTATAAGATCTGAAGCCATCAGAGAGTGTCCAAAGGAGGGCAGTGAAGATGGGGAAGGGCCTTGAAGGGCAGACCAAGGGCACTTGGTGTGTTCAGTTGGACAAGAGGAGACTGAGGGGAGACCTCACTGCAGTTCCAGCTTCCTGGGCAGGGGCAGAGAAGGGGCAGGGACTGAGCTCTGCTCTGGGGGGACCAGGGACAGCACCCAGGGAAGGGCTGGAGCTGTGCCAGGGGGGTTGGGATGGATCTCAGGGAAAGGTTCTTCCCCCACAGGGTGCTGGGGCACTGCCCAGGCTCCCCAGGGCAGTGGGCACGGCCCCAAGGCTGCCAGAGCTCCAGGAGCGTTTGGACAACGCTCTGAGGGACAGGGTGGGATTGTTGGGGTGTCCTGGGCAGGGCCAGGAGTTGGACTGATGATCCCTGGGGGTCCCTTCCCACTCAGCATATTCTGTGATCCTGCGACATGGGAGCCCAGCACGGATTGTGAAAGCTCCTGAGACAATGGGGGAGTGCTCAGTTCTCACTCAGCTCCACTGGGCTCTGGGAAGGGCTCCCAGCCCCCAGACTCCCTGGTTTCAACACAGCTCAGCTCTGGGAGCTGTGACTGAGCCCAGACATGTCCCGAGGCCAAGGGAGCACAAAGACCTGGCCAAGGGCCAGTGGGCTGAGTGTTCCCAGAATCCAACCACGTCCTCCTCCTCCTCCTCGCTCCTGCCTGGCAAGGAGGGCAGGGGCAGGGCCCCCCCCGCCAAGGGTGTTGCAAGGAGCTCAGTATGAATGGAAACCATTTTCAGCTCCAACAGTAGCTGTGCCCAGTGATTCCTCATCCCCATCCGAGCTGGAAAAGGGACAATGTCACAGATGGCCTAGTATAGTCCATTGGAGTTACCAAGTTTTAGGGAAAAGCAGAGTTTGGAGAACAGAGTTTGATCAGCAAAGCTTGAAATGCAACAGCATTAAACTGCTGAGGAACCAATAAAAGAGACCCCCCCAAAAACTTACGCTCACAGAGGGGTGGGTTGGTGGAGCCGGTGCTGCAGATGCTGCAAATCAGGAGAGAGAAATTAGGAATTTGCCTAAGCCTTAGCAGGATCAGAGCAGCCCTTGAAGGGTTGTGTCTGATCACATCCCCTCCACTCCCAAAGGACAGTTTTCGCAGCTTTAGACAAAAAAAAAAAAGGTGTGGAAATGTGCCTGGATATGGGTGTTATTCCCAAATCAGTGGGAATAATCAGTCTCCATCAGTCCCAGAGCAGAGACTGGCTGAGGAGAGCGAGGGTCCCATGGGCAGGCTCTGAAGGGACATTTGTGACACTTGGACCAGCACAAAGTGACCCATGGTTTGGATCGTTCAGCTCCAGGCACCCACCAGGACCCAGCCTTGCAGGACATGTTTCCTGCTGCCTGAAAAGCAGGTGATTTTCAGAAGCCTTTTGGCTCACCAGGAGTCCCCTGATCCATTTGAGGCGCTGGTTCTCCCCATCTGCTCCTGCCTTTGGGCGTCCTTAGGCCAGGCCAGGAGAGTGGCCACTTTGAGCAGACAACATGACATGAGACTTGCCCAGTTTGCCAAAGGAGCAGAGACTTCACTGCTCCCTGCCCAGCAAGGGCTCAGCAAGGTTGGACACAGCAAGGGAAATGCGGGTTGGCACCGCTCAAACTGGCACCACTTGGTAGAAACACAGGCCAGGGGTGGCACTGGGAGACATCAGCTCACCTGGCAGGTTGGGGTTGGGACAGGTTTCCTTCAGGTAGAAAATCAGCCCATCTGGTTTGAGTTTTAGGTACTCCACCAGCTGCAGAAGGAATCGGAGGAAAAAGAGATTATTGTGAGGAAAACATCACCTCTTTTTTTGTTGAAGACAACTTTTGTGGCTTATGGCAATGGTTCCTCTCAGATTTATGCAGGCAAGGACTAGAATGTTTCTCTCCTCTGTCTAAAAGGAGATCTGCTCACTCAGGGATGTCCTACAGTAAGTGCTTGTATATTTGGATATCTGCCAGAGCTGGGAAGAACTTTGGAAGTTAGATAAGGACCAAAAAAAGACAAAAGGAAATCTCCAGTATGAGATTTTCAGTGTAACATTATTGTCCCAGCCAGAAAAGTTTTTTAAGTCCTTTTGTGTCTGATAAAGCCTGAGAGAAACATTTTGCTTTCCTAGAGGAACTCCAGGGTTAGCTCTGAGGATCCCAGGCAGCTTTTCCCTGCAGCACTACTGGTCCAAGCACAGTGGGGATTTGACTCTGGCTGGAGAGAACCAGCCCAGCCCTGGCCATTGGACCACAGGGACACAAGGCTTTCTCTTCTCCTCCTGTCTGGTTCAGATTTCAGCTGCAATTGGGAGCCTGACATGGTTCTGTTGCCATAAAAATGCCCCCAGGCCTTTGTTTTCAATCAAACTCAGTGAAAACAGTCCTGGGAATTTGGAAAATTCAGCAAAACAGAGTTACTGTCCCCCCAGGCAGCCCTACCCAGGGGGAAGCTCTGGGATCTGCTCCCTGGAGCAGGTCTGAGGTGGGTGCCAGGGGACACAGTTGGGCTCTAGGGGGGACATGGACTCCCCAGCAGTGCCAAGAGTTGCTGGACCATGTGTCCCATTCCCTAAAAACCCACCCCACCTTCATAAGGATTGCTGGGTCATCGCAGCCATGTCCCCTTCCCACTCTCAGGGGTGACAGGATGTGTCTCCTGCCACTGGGATCTTCAGCCACATAAAGATTTCAGCAGCTGGCTCCAGATTTCTGCACTCCCCTACTCTCTGCACCAAAACCAGTCCCTCGGAACATGGTGTGGCAACCTGTAGCCAATGGTTTTGCCAATCTTGGAGAAGTCCGGGGAACACACAGGAGGGACTACATGGGATGAGCAATTTCAGGGTTTTCTGGAAGGGAAAACAACCCATACCACCACCCATGGATGCTCTTAAAGCCTTTAAAGGTCCATATGGCCTTTCCTGTCCCTCAAGGCAGCTACAGTTGGTCAGAGCCTGCTGCTGATCACACCAAGGCTGTGGTTTTGATCCATGGATGGGCCATTCACTTCAGAGTTGATGATCCTCGTGGGTCCCTTCCAACTCAGAATAACAAGTGAAAAATGCCTGTACTTTCTTAGACATCAGTTTTCAGCACCCCCAGCACTTTACCTGCCAGAGTGTGTCAAACTTGGTGCCCTCAGGGATGGAGTATTTGCCAGACTTGTCCTGGTCCACCCTGTAGTGATACACAGTCTTGCCATAGACGAGGGACAGGGCATAGGTGCCGTTTTCCTTCCTTTCTCTCAGCCTGGAAGGAAGGAGAACTATTAAAAGTAGCTCTAGAATTTGCCCTGCAAGTTGTCATGGTTGCCAGGGGTGGGTGGGCACGTGGAAAGGTGTCCCTGAATCCACTGTTGGAATTGCCACCTTCCCGACACCCCTCTGAAGATGCCGAGGGGGATCCTTCAACTTCTGGTTTTTGCCTCTCATGGAATCTAAGAATGGTTTGGGTTGAAAGGGATCTTAAAGCTCATCCACTTCCGCCCCTCTGCCATGGGCAGGGACACCTTCCACCAGCCCAGGTTGTTCCAACCTGGCCTTGGACACTTCCAGGGATGGGGCAGCCACAGCTGCTCTGGGCAACCTGTGCCAGGGCCTCCCCAACCTCACAGGGAAGGGTTCCTTCCCAATATCCAATCTAAATTTCCTCTCTTTCAGATTAAACCCATTCCCCCTTGTCCCATCACTAAAGTTCCTAATGAACTGTTCTCCAGCTAATTCTTCCTTTCCCTGACTCATTCAGGAGACAATTCAATTAAGAGCTGTCTCACCTTGGCAGAGATGCAAAGCAAATGCTTTCTCCTGTGTTTTATGGGCCATACATTGCCAAACTGTCAGTGTTAAATGCCTTCATCAACTGAACCCTGTATTTCATATCATCCAGTGCAGTGGAAAGCACATTTCATAGAGATATTTCAACATGAGAAATAAATAAAGCTCAAGATTGGCTCTTCATGGAGTCCAGACACTGTCTAGGCAATAACAGATTTAGGGTCTTAACCCCTGTCTTTGAAATATCTGTAACCAGCCTGACCATAATCAGCTAAACCTCCTCTCAGAACTGTCATGTGAAAGCAATAATTACAGGATGGTGGAGGTGGGGAAAGGGTGAAAAGCACAAGGATGGCAGCATCTGCCAGGGTTTGGATACTCACAGGAATTTCCCGTCAGGTTGTGCCCCCGAGTAGAGCCTCCGCTCAGCCTCGTCCCGGGTGATGCTGCCGTGGTACCAGGCCATCCTCTCATGGGCTGTGGTGGCAACCAGCTTCTCCACCTGTGGAGCCTGGCTTATGATGGCCTGTTCCAGTGCATCCCCCTGGAAAAGAGTGGGAAAGGAGACCTCCTGCCGTTCTGCTGCACCTTTGCAAGGCTTCAGCACAGCTGATTTTGCACCAGTTGGGGCAGATGACACAGGAAACTTGGAGGGTTTCCTAATTAAAGGGACTGCGACCCAACAATGGGTCACAGCAGAACTCTGTTCTGCTGCAGAGCAGAATTCCTTTCTTCTCTCAATTGACCTCATCCCTTGAATCCAGCTGAAGTCCATTGACTGACTGGTGAGGAAAGAGAAAATCATCACATTAATGTGGTGGAACTTGATGCCAGGATTGTGGAGTGTCTTTCAGCCTTGCATTCCTTGGGAGGGGGTCCTGGTAGGTGGAAAGTTGGGTGTGAGTCAGCAGAGTGTCCTGGCAGCCCAAAGGGCAACCGTGTCCTGGGGGGCATCAGGCCCAGCATCGCCGGCCGGGCCAGGGAGGGGATTGTCCAACCCTGCTCTGACCTGGGGCGGCCTCACCTCGAGTCCTGGGGGCTGTTTGGGGCCACAGTGTCAGAAACATCTAATCAATGTCAGAAGGATGTTGGAGAGTGTCCAGAAGAAGCACACGGGGATGGGGAAGGGTCTGAGGAGCAGCTGAGGGCACTCGGCTGGTTCAGCTGGAGCAGAGGAGACTGAGGGGAGACTCCTCGGGGGCTGCAGCTCCTGCCGAGGGGAGGCGGAGGGGCAGGGACTGAGCTCTGCTCTGGGACCAGGGACAGGACCCAGGGAAGGGCTGGAGCTGTGCCAGGGGGTTGGGATGGATCTCAGGGAAAGGTTCTTCCCCCACAGGGTGCTGGGGCACTGCCCAGGCTCCCCAGGGCAGTGGGCATGGCCTTGTGGGTCCCTTCGAACTCAGGAGAGTCCAGAATTCCATGATTTTCTTTAAAGCAGAACGTCTCTGGTGCTCCTGCCTTCTTGGCTGCTCACCAGCTCCAGACACCAGAACTGCAAGAGCAGTGCAGTCTGGAAATCAAGTGAGGGACCCTCAATTCATTTCCCTGGGCTCACACCTGCTCTAAACTCTTATTTTTCGTTGCCAGGAGGTGGCGATGTCCTTTGTGTTATCTGTCAGTGGTCACAGATCTGGTTCGTGGAGAAACCCCATAGAACACCTGCTTCTGGTATAGAATTCTGGCATGAAATAACTCATTCTGGTCCAGAATACCTCATTCTGCTATAGAAACCCTATAGAATACCTCATTCTGTCAAATACCTTTGCTCTAAAATAGGCCAAATTTAGAGAGCCTTTGTAGAAAGACTCCGTAAGGACAATTCCTGAGCTGTATGTCTGCCAGGACTTGAATTAAAATATGGAATCACAGGATCAATTAGGTTGGAAAAGACCTCCAAGATCAACAATTCCAACCTGTGACCGATCCCAGCCTTGTGAACTGGCTCAGAGCACTGAGTGCCACGTCCAGTCATTCCTTGGACATCTCCAGGAATGGTGATTCCACCACCTTCCCGGGCAGCCCCTTCCAATGAAACAACAAAATCACACTTGGAGGAGTCTGAGTAGCCACTGTCAAGGTGACAGGAGGTAGAAGGAAATTAATTACAGGGCTGCCAGTGTGACCACTTAGAGAGTTTTGCTTTATTTATATATTATATATATTCTAGTCTGTAATAAAATACAGGAACCTGTCTGTAGTTATTTAGATACTACTGTTGTAGTATCTAAATTTAAATGAGAGACCTGATCCAGTACCAACTACATCAGGCTCATAGGTAAAAGCTCCATTGGCAAAAAAACCCCTCTACGTAGGAAAAACCTTCAAATAGGCAAAGACTCCACTCCAAAGAGAGAGGAAGACCTGGGCAAAAGTCTAAGTCTGGTTTCATTCCATTTTTAGCACAACATTTGGAGGCATCTCATGTGAAGAGCACTGATCTAAGGCAGGGAGCATCCCATGGGCTGCAGAGGAGAGAAGGACACATGGGGAAAAGCTGGCAAAGGGAAGTCTAGGTGTTCCAAAGGGGAGTCACAGAATCACAGAGTCGGAAGGGACCCACAAGGACCATCGAGTCCAACTCTTAGCCCTGCACAGGACCATCCCAAGAGTCACACCCTGTGCCCCAGAGGATCATCCAAATGCTCCTTGAGCTCTGGCAGGCTCCGTCAGAGCTCAAGAAGGCTTGGGAAGATGTTTAGACTTGTTTCTGAAGAAGGAACTGTGAAAGAGAGGAATTAAGCCTGTTCTTAGTGCCATCAGCCTCCAAGAAGGACCTTGTTCTAGAGGGGGCAAGAACGAGGGGATGATGCAAGAGCAAGAGGGGGATGACAGTGGCTGTGAAGTAAGATAACACACAGGTACCCTCGAAATGCCAGGCAGTGGAAGGATTGTAGGAAAATTTATTTCCAGAGTCAAGAACACTGGACTTCCAAGGAAATTATCTTAATGGTGCTCTGAACACTGGGCCTGAGAAAAGCCTCACTCCTGTTCTTCTTTATCATCACTGGCCCCCTGGCCCTCCCCACCCCAGAGGCCCTTAGCATGTCTGTGAGTTCTTATCTCTTTCCTCATACCAGAGAAAGTTTCTCTGGAATGCAGGAGGAGAAAACACCTAACATTTTCTCTGGGAAAGATGCTTCTTCTGGGCAGGAAAGCAAAGAACTCCGATCTCCTCGCCATAAATCTTGCGGCAGGGTGGCGGCGACAGAGGGGTCAGGGCACAAGCAGCAGGGTGTGAGCACCCCTTGCACATTCCCACTCCTGGAAAAGGCCAGTACCTCCAGTTTCCACGTCTGCCGGACGTACTCCCGCACCATGTTGTCCCTCATGCTGTCGAACACCCCGGGCTGGGGCTCCACCCCGCTGGGCCGGTTGCAGGGTTTGCGGAGGGGGCAGCACAGCCCGTCGGCGTCCTTGGAGTAGAACTCGCAGAGCTCCTCGGGCCCGCAGTGGGCCTTGCCCCCCAGGATGGCGTAGGTGCCGTTCAGCTGGCGCTCGATGGGGTAGTGGTAGAACTGCAGGTCGAACACCACGGACAGCACGTACCCGCCCAGGCTGCGCAGGCACTGCCGCAGCAGGAACAGCCCGTCCGACATCCCCGCCAGCTTCAGGTGCTCCTCGGCCTCTGACCTGGCGATGCTACCATAGTAGAAGGGCAGGTGAGCGGCGGCATCCGGCATCTCCGGGACTTTCCTGGGACTCCTCCGAGTGGTTCACGCACTGCTGGTGCTCAGTCTGGAAGAGAAAATTCATGGAATCACAGAATCACAGGATCAACCAGGTTGGGAAACACCTCTGAGATCATGGAGTCCAACCCATGACCCAACACCACCTCATCACCCAGACCATGGCACTGATGCCATGTCCAGTCTGTCCTTAAACACCTCCAGGGATGGTGAGTCCACCCCCTCCCTGGGCAGCCCCTTCCAGTGGCTGATCCCTCTCTCTGAGAAGAATTTCTTCCTGATGTCCAACCTAAACCTCCCCTGGCACAGCTAAAGGCTGTGCCCTCTTGTCCTACGGCTGGCTGCCCAGGAGAGGAGACCAACCCCCCCGGTTCCCCCTTCTGTCAGAGGGTTTTAGAGAGTGAGGAGGTCTCCCCTGAGCCTCTTCCTCTCCAGGCTGAGCCCCCCCAGCTCCCTCAGCCTCTCCTCACAGAACTTGTGCTCCAGACCCTTCACCAGCCTCGTTGCCCTGAATGTTCTTCACTGACACATAATTTTGCAAAAATGGTTAGTTGGAATTAAGACTCCTCTGTCTTGAGGTTCTTCAGCCCTCAGCTGACTCTCTGAGTCATTTCAAACCTCTTGTGGAGAGGAACATCAGAGATAAATGTTAGAGTACAATGTTAAAAAAACCCAAGCAAACAAAAAAACAAACAAACAAAAAACCACAACCTCACACTCAGGACTTTGACCAATGCTCTATGAAAAAACTAAAATCCTTTATTGCCTTTGCTTTTTCTGCCTGTTCTAGCACTGCAGGCAAGAACTGTTAGTTCAGGTGCTTTCACTGCACTTACTTCCTGAGAAGGTCAGCACCTCTTCCTAAATACGCACTCTATCCATATCCCCATCCACAGCATCCCACAGGATTCCTCCACCCTGCCCTAAATAGAGCTACAAAGTATAAGTAAAACCCATCTGAGCTTGATTTAAAGATTCCAAGCAATAAAGAATGCACCAAATCCTGCAGTGAATCACTCCAAATGGTTAATTATCTTAACTATTAAAAAAGTGCTTCTCACATCCATCCCGAAGTTTTCAGCCTTGACTTCCTACCATTTTCTCTCCAGCCCTCTTTTCACAATAAAAGGAAATTCTTTCACCTCTCTGAGTAAATTAGTTTTGTCATGGAGGTCTCTGAGGCCAGAATCTTAAATGCAGTAAGATTACAACATGAGATGTCTAAGAAGCATTTAGATACACGGTTGCACCAAACACAGCACAAGGAGATAGAGATAAGCTCAAGTGCTTCTGGGCAGACATCAACCATCAGTCGATGGGAACAAGAAGAAACTTTCCTCTAATTGTCCTTTGAACAATCTGTGTTTTCTTTTCCCCACAATACCTGACTCTGGTGGTCTCTGAATTTGGCTGATACTCTGATCCCGCTGGCAAGGGGCACATTGTTGACCGAGTTGCTGCAGAGGCCCTTCTTCTGTATCTACACAAGTCCTGTATCTCTATCTTGAATCATCCAGAATCCCACCCAGAGGGTGTTGACAGAAGCCAGTGTGCTGTGATTCATGGACACATCATCAGATCCGAAGGGTCTCATTTGTTCCCTGCGCAGACGATGACCCCAAGAAAGGTCAGAGTGGTTGTCCCCATCCCACAAACACGTCACTCGTGTTCAGAGTAAAACAGACACTGGGAGAGTAAAGAGGACACTGTGTTTTTGGGCAATTTGCCTTGGTTCTTCCCAATTTGACCCTTATTTCTGAACACTGTGGGAGAAGTCCCTACCCAATGGGTTGAGCCCATTGCTGTGGCCTCTGCTCTCAGGCAGTGGCTGGAGCTGTGTCTGGGCTGGTGGTCAGCCCTGCTGGGGCTCCCCCAGGCTCCTTCATCCCTCTCAGCACAACAGTGGCAGTGCTGCCTCCTGCCAGCCTCTGGGATCACTAGAGCTGGGAAGGGGTTGGCTGGATTTGTGCTCTGGATGGGCAGGAATGGGATAAGGGTGAGGAGGAAACTGCTGAGGAGGAACCAACCCTGCTCTGCAAAGACCCTCATGGAGCTGGATTTATGGCAACCAGACCATTCTGTACCTATTTGTTTGTTGTCTCCATCAAGCCCCGAAATGGCCCTGATGAGAACAGGAAGGGAGAACAGGAGGCGTTTCAGCCAAGGCAGGAAACCACAACAGGAAGCCTCAGTGGTGTTCACAGCTTGGGTGAGGGACCAGTGAAACCCTGTCAGGCACAGCACAACTGTGGAGCCCCTTCCACCAAATCCATCCAACGGAGCAGAGTGGGGTCTTGGCAGAGCTGCCGGTCTGGGACACAAAGGAAAACACCCCATGGCTCAAACCCAGACTGGAGTCGGTGCTTGGGACCAAAGCAAACGTCCTAATCCTGTGATGCCTCCAGGTATCAAAGCAGCCCAGGCACTGGTTCCCAGACCTGGTTCCCAAACCTGGTTCCCTCAGATGACCAGGTCTTCCCAACCTCATCCTGTTCCCAGGACTGAAGGACATGAGACTGAGGATTGCAGCTCTTGGGTTTAACTGCAGTGAGCTCATGAGTCACGTTCAGGAGGAAGAGGAAGTGCTGAGTGAGCAGTGGGAGATCAATGGCCTTCTTCGTGTGCTGCTACTTTCCACTGCCCACCTGGGACAAACATCAGGGAGGTACAAGGATGCTGCACCTAAACATGCTGATTCCCTCTCCTGGAAAGTCCAGGAGCAGAACATCACAGCAAACAAATTGTTCAGACAGGTGCAAATGAGGTGGCGGAAGCCATTGGTGACATCTGAGCTCTCACAAAATTTCCAGCTGCCTACACAGAGTGTTCTGTTATAAACAGGCTGGTTTTCCTCTCCAAACACAGAGCTGTGAGTGAAGGAACCCTCATGGAGTGATCCCAGGCCTTGGTTCAGGCTGTGCCACCCATCTCATCCAAGCCTTGCTGTCACAGGTGAACCCTGGTAGGAAATGACTCCTACTAGAAAAAACTTTTAAGTCCCCAGACATGAGGGAAAGTCACCTGCTGAAGTCACAGAGCAAACTTGAACAGGATAATTTATAGCCCCTCTTATTTTTAAAAGGTTTGTCCAACCATCCTGGCTCTTCCCATTGCTCACACACCAGCCCAGGGTCTTCTGGGCATAACTCAGCTCCTCTTCCAAACTACAGCTCTGGTCACGGAACCACAGAACCACAGAATATGCTGAGTTGGAAGAGACCAACAAGGATCATCGAGTCCAACTCCTGGCCCTGTGTAGGCCCATCCCCAAGAGTCACACCCTGTGTTCAAGAGTAACATCCAAATGCTCCTTGAGCTCTGTCCTTGGCACTACGTCTGGGTGGACCTGAGCAACCCTGAACAACTCCAACAGACTTCCACAAACCTCACACAACCTCCTTTTCCCAAAGCAGACAAAAGTTAGAACCAATTTCATGGACTGATTTGGTGAATGTAACAAATGCCCAGAAGAAGCTGTGCAAGGGACCCTCCCCCATCATTAATTTGAAGTGACAGGACCTGATTTTTCCAGTACCTGCCTAGTCTCTGGCCCTGGGTGTTCCTGTTGGGTTTGGGTGCTCCCCTCAGGCTAGACAGAGCCCTCGGGGCTGTCACCCAGGGCCCCTGTGGTGATGGCCACGTTTGCAAGTTGGTGTCATGACATGGAGATGTCCTGAAAAAAAAGAACCCCCATGTGAAACACAGTGGGATCTGTGCCCACGGCACCCAGGAGATGTCAGGCAATCATGTCCATATATAGCTGGGTACTTATTTCACTCATCAGACAGGAACCAACAGGAACTGGTTTAATTTTGTAACTTCTCAGAACAGCAGAAGCACTTTGTGTGAATACAGAGCCAGTTCCCAGGAGCACTGGTGAAACTGGAGGCAGCACTGGCAAACTTCAGCATCCTGTTAGGACCATATTTTCTGTCCCAGTGTCCTGGCAGCAATAATCCCATATAACACAAACAACCCCATATACCCCAAAACATTCCATATACCACAAATAACCCCATATACCACAAATAAATCCCATATAACATAAATAACCCCATATATCACAAATAATCCCATATAACACACATAAATTCCATATACCACAAACAATCCCATATACTACAAATAATTCCATATAACACAAATAACCCCATATACCACAAAAATCACATATAGCACAAATAATTCCTTATACCACAAATACCCCCATATACCAAAAATAATTCTATATAACACAAATAATCCCTTATACCACAAATAATCCTTTAGATCACAGCCCTGGCTGGCTGAGCTGTCCCTTTAAGGTGGTTGGGTCACTCTGGGGGAGAGGAGGGACCTGCCCAGGGGAGATCAGGGGCTGGAGAGTGGGAACCAGCACAGAGAGGTTAGGGGATGCTTTGGAGGTGGTGCTGGGAGCTGCTGACGAGGTTTGTGGGGGCAGTGTGGGGCAGGGGGTTTTTAACCACCCCCTACATGAGGTTTGACTGGGGAAGGGGAGCAGGGGCAGCTGGAAGTGCCTGGTAAATTTGGCATTGCTGAGAGGTGAGGTCAGCCTGGGGTGGGTGGTGGGGTCTTTCGGCTCCTCTGAGGTCTCTTCTGCTGCTCCTTAGGGTTGGGAGTGTCCTGTGGCACGGGGGGTGTTCCATGGGCAGCCCAGTTTAGCTGCTTGACCTGCAGCAGGTGAGTCAGCTGGGTGGGTGTGGAGGGAGCATCACTCTGCCCCGAGCTCCTCTGGCCTGGGGAGCCTCCTTGTCCATGTGAACTGGCCTCTTTGACCACCCCATGGGAAGGGAAGATGCTTCTCGTGGTGCCACCTGTGCTCCCTCAAAGAATAAACGTGTGTTGTCACGGTGCTGCTCCAGCCCCTTCCGACAGCGCTGCAGGAGAGCCCTGAACACAGGTCTGTACCCAGGGTTATCCCAACCCTCCTGTTCCCTGAGCTCTCCAGGAGCCCTGAAGCCCCCACAGAGGGGTGGCTGGATGGAGGAGCAGGGCTGAGCCTTCTCTGTGGCACAGAGAAGGGATGGGGAGGATTTAGGGCTGGGAGCTGGGGTGAGGAGCAAAGGGGTGGCAGAGACAGAGTGATCTCAAGCAGCAGACGCTTCCCTCTGGACTTGCATGTGCAGGGACCTTCTGGCTGTCCCCCATCCCTTCCCTGGATTCCATTCAGTTATTCTTGATTTGATCTGAGAACTGGATTTATGGCTGAAGATAAGAAGGGCTGAAAAATGCCTCCAGCTGCCTTTCCAAGTCATTCATCCCAAGAGGAGCTGGCACTGTGCAGGAGGATGAAATGAAGAGCTGATTCCTGGAGCTCAGGCACATGTTTTGATTTGGGTTTTTTTTGTTTGTTTTTGGTTTTTTTTAAATCTTACATAACAGAAAGCTTTAAAATAACTTCGATTCAACATGAAATGCTTCTTAGTTCAAAGACAAACCTGACAAACTTAACTTTGGATTGACCTGGCTGCAGGTTCCTGATTAATGTTTAATTTTTATTTATGCACTCCATGGCAGCTCTTCCCAAGATTTCCTCCTGAGCACTCCCATTCCTGGCCAGAGCTGCTTTTCTGACCTCCCAGCTCATTGAAACCTCAGCTACTCACCCATTTGTCAGCAACTGAGCTACGTGTGAGTGGGAGTTTACGAAACCATGAGCCCATTTGTGTTTGTGCTCACTAACAGGCTGCCTTCTGCTTGTATGTGGAGATAACCATCTCCTCTACTTCTCAGGGAGCAGCACTGACTCAGACCTGCCTGAAGTGTTGGCTTTTACAGAAACTCCACAGAAAAACCTGGTTGCCACTAAGGGCCTTGTGTGATCTTGGCCCTGAACGAAGCAGGGAAGTCCACAGTGCAGGAATGTTCCATATGGAATCACCAAGGTTGGAAAAGACCTCCAAAATCTTCCAGTCCAATTTTTGACCAAACACCACCTTGTTCCCCAGCCCAGAGCACTGAGTGCCACGTCCAGCCGTTCCTTGAACATCTCCAGGGATGTGACTCCACCACCTCCCTGGGCAGCCCCTTCCAAAGCCTGAGCACTCTTTCCAGGAAGAAATTCCTCCTGATGTTCTTCTCCCACATGAAGTGAAACACTGGAACCATTTGGCCCTGGGGACAGTCCACAGTCCTTTTTGAAAGGAAAAATATTAAATTCCACAGCAACAATTCCACTTGCAAGGCTCATGAAGGGCTCTGGTGCCCCAGTGATATGTGAAGGCTCATGACAGTGACAGGACTGTACCAGACCCAGAGAAGAGCTCATGGAGATCAGTGCCCCTCTTTCCCTTTCTAAATCTGTGTCCAGAGACCTTGTGCCACCCAGTACAGTGTTACTGGAGGTCAAACACAGGGGGAGTGGCTCTGCTCAAATACCTGTGGCCTTGATCTTAGAGAAAAGGAGGCTCAGGGGGCACCTTCTCACTCTCTACAACTCCCTGGCAGGAGGGAGGGCCCAAGTGGGGGTCACTATTTCATCTTATCTGGGACAAGAGGAAACAGCCTCAAGTTGTGCCAGGGAAGACTTAATATGAATATTAGGGAAAATTACTTCACTGGAAGAGTTGTCCAGCCCTGGCACAGGCTGCCCAGGGCAGTGGTAGAGTCCCCATCCCTGGAAGGATTTAAAAGACATGTAGATGTGGCACTTGGCTTAGTGATGGCCTTGGCAGTGTTAGACTTGCAGGGGAACTGGATGATCTTAAAGGCTTTTCCCACCTTAATGGTCCTGTGATTCTGTGTACTGGAAGCAGCCAGTGCCAAGCCAGTGGCAGGGGAATGGGTGACTGGTGTTCTGTGCCAACTTCCACCCAGGACCTGAGCTGGACAGGCTGCCTTGGGTGCCCTCAGCTCTGGTAAACGTTTATTCCCACGAGCCAGTGCCCTTGCTGACAGTTCATGTTTGAGGGGTCTGGCACAGATACAAATCTGTGCCCAGAGGCTGAGAGGGTGCCATGTGCCACCTCTGCTCCCACCCTGCGGCTCTCAGACCCTCTCTTCTTGCTGCTCTGCTGTGGTTTGGCCGCTCGTGGTGCTCATCCTTCCCCGAGAGGCAGCACCGGTGCAGCAGAGCACGGAAAATCGATGACACGCCGGTTTGGAGCGGGGAGATGGCAACAAAGGCCTGAGCTCGCTCAGATCCTGCTGGGGACTTGTTTTCCCTCCGTGGTTATTTGTCAGATGCTAATGAGCGGAAGCAATTAGCTCTGGGAGAGGGGGAAGGGGAGGGGGCTGTGGAGGGACAGCTCTGCCTGCTCTGCTCAGGCTGGGTTTGGTCAACAGCTGGCACTGCCCAGCTCCCAGAAAGCAGCTTCTTGGGGTTACAAACCCCGCTTTCTCTGGGGTTTCACTCGTGAGCCCTCAGTGCAGCTGCTTTAGGGGGGCACAAGGGTGGGTTTGGAACCCTCCACAGGAGACCAGGGCAGATATTCCTGTGAGAAGGCAGAGCTCAGCCCCTGAGGAAAAGCACAGTGAGAACATTGTACCAACGGGTTTCTGAAAAATCACACAATCACAGAATCAACCAGGTTGGAAAATACCTCTGAGATCATGGAGTCCAACCCACAACAGTTATAGGATTTTAGCAAAAGTACTTTGCTTTTTCCCTAAAGAACAGGGTGTTGCTTCCTTATCTATAAACATATAAAACGTTATTCTTCACCAGAGTATCTTTACTATACATATATATTTATATTTTCTCCACAACCCTTATGATTTTGACATAAAACAAAGCCATAACAAATTTTGTCCCTACACAGACAAGACTTGTTTTGGGTTACTTTTGACCACAGAATGGTTTGGATTGGAAGGGACCTTAAAGCTCATCCAGTCCCACCCCCTGCCATGGGCAGGGACACCTCCCACTAGCCCAGGTTACTCCAAGCCCTGTCCAACCTGGCCTTGGACACTTCCAGGGATGGGGCAGCCACAGCTTCTCTGGGCGACCCTGATGTCCAAACTTGTTGAACATCTTATATTTCCTGAGTATTTATCAGACCTTGATAAATCAGAATGTAAAGAACCATATTTTTCCTAAAATGCTGCAATGAGGGGCACAGAAAATTTAACTGAATGGGTTTATTTGTTTAACTCAAGCTGACATTAATATTTCAGGAACATCCAGTGGTGCAGACAAGCACAGGTACCCCGATTCCTGTTTCCTGCTCTGCCACAGGCTTCAGTGGCTGGATTAGCACAGGAACAGAAGCCCTTGGAGCTGCCCCTGGTTTGTAGCAGCATCTTCTCAGAAGCCAAATGCCCCTGGTGAGCAGTGGCCCTCTCAGGGCAGCTCTGGAATAGGTGGGTGCTGTCCCCACGTGCAGGGTGACACCACCGTGTGATGCTTTTGGGTAAAGGAAGTCACTCTGTTGTCCTAAGGAAGCCCGTGCTCCTCTGTTGGATGTGGGTTTAGTTAGAAAGGCTGTGAAAACCCCCTGCTGATCCTTTGTGGAGCCACTGAAAACACTCCTGGCTCCAGAGCCCTCATGCTGACCAGCTGTTAATGAGGGGCTGAGGGGCAGAGTTAAACCCCTCACACCCTCCTGCCTGGCTGCCCGAGTGCTCCTGTGCTCTGGGAACGCAGCCACGGCTCCAGATAAGTGATGGCAGGATGTTTGTCCTGGGGATGGGTGAGCACAGAGCTGTTCCTGCTACCAAGGGGTTGATGCCAGCAGGATCCTCTGGGTTTGAGATGGAGCAGGTGGTTATGGAACCAATGAGCAAAAACTGCAGTAGCCTGGGCATAAGTTGGAGGAAAAGGGCTCTGGATTTTGCTTGCTTCTACCTGCCCTCCCTGCAAAACCTTGTGAGGGGCTTTTGCTGAAATAACAACTTACACACAACATCACAGGCCTAGGGATTGACTCACAGAATCCCAGAATGTGCTGAGCTGGAAGGGACCCCCAAGGATCATCCAGTCCAACCCTCAGCCCTGCACAGGACCATCCCCGAGAGTCAGCCCTGTGCCCCAGAGGATCATCCAAATACTCCTTGGGCTCTGCCAGCCTTCGTGCTGTGACCACTTCTGCCAGAGCAGAGTGTTTAGGGAGTGTCAAACTGCAGGAAGATTAAATAAAGTATTTACCTGAGGGATTGATTGTGAGCTTGTGGCTTGAGTCCATTCCCTGGCCACTTACTTCACTACTTCCCTATTTCCTACTACAAGTAGCACAGCCTTCAGCAGGTTGCAGGAGAGGTGACACAGAGGGCTTTGAGAGCACTGGGTGTGACACATCTTACTGGAAATGAGTTTATTATGACGTACACTGGCCTGGGTCCTTCTGATGGTGCTGGGCAGGTCCTTCTCTGGGAGGACTAAACCCACTGAGCAGGTTTGATGCTGCTCTGAGCAACGTGCCCTTCTTGCCTCCCTGCTCCAGGTGCTGGAGGGGCTGACAGCTCTATTTCCAACCACAAAATGATGGTGGCTTTGTTACATTAACAGCTGCATTTAGGCTTTGACTGTGCCGTTTAAAAATAAAGGTGACAGCTGAGCTCAAATTTTAGCACTGTGGTTGGGTTTCCGTCCTTGAGTTATTCTGCCTTCATTTAGTTTTGAGAGAAAATGGTCACTGTGTTGCCCTAAGTAACATCTTCCTAAGCATAAGCTCTCCTCTGATTTCATACGGTGGATTCTGTCAGACATGGGTTGATGTGTCCACAACTCCCTGCCTTCTCTGTCTCTACAGAAGTATTTTTAAGGCATTCTCACTCTGGACAATATTTATGCAAATTTAGCAGTTGATACATTTATTCTGGTTTATAGTCTTCCTCTAAAGGCATCCCTGGAGCTCTGCATGTCCCTCTGGGAGAGGAGGTGGATTGGAATGGGGAATCACAGAACCACAGAATGGTTTGGGTTGAAAGGGACCTTAAAGTCCATCCAGTCCCACCCCCTGCCGTGGGCAGGGACACCAGCCCAGGTTGCTCCAAGCCCCGTCCAAGCCCTTTGGACACTTCCAGGATGGGGGAGCCACAGCTTCTCCAGGAAACCTGTGCCAGGGCCTCACCACCCTCTGAGTAAAGAATTTCTCCCTATAATCTATTCCAAACCCAGCAGGCAGTTCCCATTCAGGCCAGTACTGAGCTTGGCCTTACTGGTGCTGCACCAATGCCATGTGTTGGTCACCCCAGCTTGGATGAGACAAAGGTTTCCATGTGACCTGAGCTGCCCCAAGCCTAGGGACAGGGGCTTCTGCTTGGGGCAGTGCCAGGTGAATGTTCCAGCTCCCCTGTGAGGAGCCAGTGCTGCTGCAGGGCCTCCAACCATCTCTGAAGTGGCTCTTGGAGATGGTTTGTCTTCAATTAAATTGCCCCAGATTTGAGGCACAGTGGCTCCTGTGCTCCAAGTGCTGGCACAGCAGCGCCCAAAACAAGGAGACAACCTTCTGTAGCACTGCTGGAGGGGATTTAGGCAGCTTATAAATATCCAACTCTGAAGTTGGCTGAGACACCAAAGCAACTTCTCCGTACTTGCAATAAGTGCCACGGGCTCTGACGGCCATGAGTCACAGGGCTGCTCAATCTGGCTTTGAAAGCCAGATGAAGGGGGAACCAGCAAATCCCAACACGACAAGAGGAAGGTGTTGGGCATCTGGCGCTCACCACTGGTGCTGCAGATATACCATTGGCCTTTATAATCAGAATATTGCTGTGAATAGAGGGGTGGAAGATGCTGGCAGATCTCTGGGTGCACTCATTGCTCCTCAGGCACACGAAGGGGAGTTTAGTCTGCACAGAACAGACCAAAGCAGTTCCTGCAGTTTCAACATGAAAAAGAAAATCAATACCACCCATGTGGCTCAGTACCAGTGGTGAACATGATCCCAGCACCTTGGTGTTACTGAAATGACTTATTTCAGTAGGTGATTTGATCTTAAGAGCGCTGGAATCATGACAAGTTCAGGAGAGAACAGTGAAAGAGATGAAGGGCCTGGCCGGGCTGATTAATGAGCACAGCTTGTGGGAGTGGAGGACACAGTAACTGTGGACCAAAAATGATGGGGGGAAATCTGAGAGCAAAATAGAATTATCTAAGGAGCATAAGAGTCTTTCAGAGAGGAAAAACTCTTCTGGATGTGCAGATAAGATGATCTGGGGATAAAGCAGAAGATATTAATCAGTGGAAAGCAAGTCCAGTTCTCAGGAAACATTTCCGAGCAAGAAGGATCATCAGGATGTGGAACAGGGGAAAGAGTGAAAGTCCCATTTTCACTCACTTAGCACTGGATCAGAAATTGTGCTGTAGGGAACAGGAAGAACCTGGGATGAGCTCACAGGACTTTCCCATCTCTCATTTCTGCAGTTACGGGTTCCGTTAGGGAAAATCCTACTTTCGGTTTCTTTCTGGGGCCAGAAATGTAATTTCCAGTTCACTCAGTGTTTTTTGGAAGACTGAAAAATGCTGAATGCAGGAGGATTTTTTCTTTTGCTGTTGACATTTTTGGTTGTCTTTCACTGAAATGAGAACGAAGCCCTTCACTTGCTCACAGACTGGGGTGACGTGCTCAGCACTGAGTATTCTCTGGCACATATTTATGATGTGGCTCAGTGATCATGACTAAGATGAGAAAATAGCTCATTCTGCATGGTCTGGTAAGTTCTTAGTGTTTGTCCTTCCTGTGCTGTCAAGAGGAGGTTGCATTAATCACTGTCTGCCCTGCTCAGGCTCTCCTTACATGGGCAAAATGTCTCCCCAGACCTTTCCACCAAGGAAAACCAGCTTTGAGGTGACCTTGCAGCTCATCCCATTGCAAGCACCCATCCTCATGTCCCTCTTGGATGCAAGACACTAAAAGGAGTAGTAGAAGGTTAGGAAAACCTTCTGGTCACTTGTCTTCTGCTTCCCCCTCCTGCAGCCTCCCCTTGTCACCTGAGAGTGCAGGACACCAATAACCCACTGACACAAATTCTGCAGGAGAACATTGTGGTCCAAGGAATTTTGTGCTGGAGATCCCTCTGGGCTCCTGGGCTGCATCCAACCATGGTGGGTGTTCCTGGCAGTGTTTGGACACTGCCAACCAACCTGGCAGTGTTTGGGGCACTGGTGGCAGAGAGATTTCGCTCACAGCTGCCTCATAGCAGCGACAACGGTTGGAAATAGGTTTTTCTTCAGCACTTTCAGCACAGACAAAATGGAAATCCTTCCAAGTTCCAGGGAATCCAGGGCACTGGCAGCTGTGCAGGGCATGTCCTGCCCTGCTTGGCCCAGCTGAGTTCCCAGAAGTGCCTGGTGCTGTTTAACATGATTTGGGAGAGATGCAGACAGCACTAAACATCCCTGAAAGTTCTACCTGTTCCTCTGGCTCCTGGTTTTGCTGTGGCTGTGGGGCTTTTCTCTAGACTACTGTCTGGTTTTGCATCAAAATTATGTTCCTTGGGGCAGGATTTGCTGGCTCCTTTCCCAGCTCAGCCACAGCACTGGTGTCTGTGCTGAGTCTGCCCAGTTTGCCCTGGCAGGACCCTCTTTGATCCCCCTCTGTGCTTCACATGATCCCCCTCGTCCTCCAGGACCTTGAACTTCTGATATGGAATTCAGGAGGATGTTTCCTCCACTGATTTCTAGACATGTGCACAGTCTCACACTTCTTTATTAATAAAATAAGGCTTTAGCTGTAAGATATTATTCAGGCTGGGTGCTCCCACCTCTGCTTTTGAGCTCTGTGCATGAGAGATTATAGTCTCAGATAAAAATTGAGGGGCAAACCATGTGTGTAAGTCTTCTCAACTAATCTTCAGGATCTGCACAAACATCTGACAGGAAAATAGTCATGATTTTCACTCTGAAAACCATAATTTTCCACCTGCCTTGCAGATCTCAACAGCAGATTTCACTGATCTGCTTCAGAGACCAGCACTGGGAGTTTTCTAGGGAGATGGAGAAGAGGCAAGAAGAAGCAGGAGACCCAAAAACTGTTCTTCACTAGCCCAATCTATCATAACTTTGTTATTTAATAAGTTTCTGCTGAGGGATTTTTGGAATTCCAAACTTCTGAAAATCTCTCTGCTTTTCAGAAGCACAAACAAGTTGTTTTTTTAAAACAAGTTGGTTCTTTAAAAAGACTTTAAAGGTCTCAGCTGGCTTCAGTTCTCTTCTCTTTTTGGCCAAAATGAGATAGAACCTGAGCAAAATGTGGTTGTGCTGGGCATCTGGAGGCAGAAGGACTTTCCATGAGATCTGAGCTCAGGGTTTGGGTCAATGACTGAGTGTTGCTGGGTCTGGTGTCTCTTCCAGCTTTGTCTCTGCCATTGGGTTTTCTGGCCACTTAATTGTTGACAGGCAGCTCTAAGTGCTTGGGAGAGTGACTGGTTTGGGTCAAATAATCACAAAATAAGGTTTGAGACTATTTTCACTAATATTTTGCAGGTGCTGGAGCGCTCCTGGTTAGTGGAGGGAGTAACCCCAGAAGTGGCAGCATGGTGGTTTTGCTGCTCAGCTGTTTCTGCTTTGCAGTTTTGCAGCTCATCCCAGTGCTGCCCAACCCAGACCTTCCAGCAGCCCCGGGCAGAATCCAGAGTGTCCCATCGACTCCACGCCCTTGCCAGTGCTCCCGGGGGATGAAATGGAAGGCTCAGTGTTCTGCTTCGGGCTTTTAACTCTTGCAACAGAGGATTTTCTCAGTATTATATCATTGCAGAATGTCCTGAGTGGGAAGGGACCCACAAGGAGCATCCAGTCCAACTCCTGGCCCTGCCCAGGACACCCCAACAATCCCACCCTGTCCCTCAGAGCGTTGTCCAAACCCTCCTGGAGCTCTGGCAGCCTTGGGGCCGTGCCCACTGCCCTGGGGAGCCTGGGCAGTGCCCCAGCACCCTGTGGGGGAAGAACCTTTCCCTGAGATCCATCCCAACCCCCCTGGCACAGCTCCAGCCATTCTCTTAAGTAATAAAGCTTTAAAATTGCTCTTGTCTGCTTTGTAACCTTGATGTGCCTCAGAGCTCTCACCTGGAACACCTGGTTCCTAAAAACCAGAACTGTTCCCTGTCCCTTCAAAGGCTTTACCCCAGGCTTGGCCAGGGCTTTGCTCATCAGAAATGTGCTGATGGTGCTCTGTACTCGGGTCCCATGTCTCAATCCTTTATTTCTAGGCAGCTGAGGGATGATGATGATCCCTCTCCTGCAGATGAGGATGTTGAAGGAGGCAGAGGATGCCAAGGGCTGGAGTTCTCCCAAGTACCACACTGGCTGTCACATTACACTGCTCAGCACCATAAGAACATTGAATCTCTAGATGATCTATGGTGGGGCTTGAAAGAACAGTCACTTGGACATCTTTACACCTGCTTTATTATGGCCAACAGGACTCAGAAGTGAAGTTCTTGTGCTGTTTTAAAACCCCATAGGATTTTCAGAAAAATACAGAAAAAAAACAGCAAAAGCATTATCTGAAGCCTCTTCCCCCACTTCTTGCCCCAGACTCCTAAATCTGTTTGAATTATTAACTCACTGCAAGAATTGTATGTTGTCTCATCCCCTCAGGGGCACCCAGGACCTGAAGTGATTGCTTTTTTGATGTACTCCAAGATCATCCAGAATAAAAAAAAACCTGTGTGTATTTCCCAAGGTACAAGTGACAGGTCTTGCCTAAAGTTTCATCTCCTTTAGCATTCGCCCTTTGTGGCTTTCGTGCATCTGGACCTGCCAAAGTAATGCTGTCACTAGCTGAGGGGCCCCTGGAGCCTGTTGGAAGCCAAAGGCTATTACAAGGTCTGGCTTAAGAGGTTCCACTCCTCTGATTTATCAAAGTAAGTCTAGGCTAAGCTGCCCTGGTATGAACTGGGAGGTGATGGTGATTAACCTCCCTGTTCCTTTCAGTGGTCAGGAGCAGTTTGAGGTCCTGGTTCACCAGGGTCTGCTGACAATGTCCTGTTGGGTTGGGAATTTGAGGTCCCTACATTTGCTCTTTGGAAGTAGCTGTGCACAGGGAAGTGGGAGATGGCTTCTGTTTTGGCAAGGACATGTTTGACATCCCAGGAAATACCTTTCGAGAGCCAGAGCAGTGACAACCTGCACTGTGACTGATGGAGACCAGGGCACTGCACTGGCAGACCTGGATTTAAGGGCAGAAACTGGGCAAATAAAATAGAAAGACTCAGAGCCCAACAGCCACCTGACAGCAAAGTTTACTGCATTTTGACAGCAAAGTTTTCTGTTTGGAGTTTTAAAAGACTAAAGATGAGTCTAAGATTTAAATCTAATTTGCAACAAGGACGGAAATTTTGCAAGATCCCAAAATCATGTGTAAAATAATGTCCTGGTGGTTAGTGATGGTCTTGAAAGGTCTTCAGCAGAGTAGGAGCACAAGGTTTGCCTCATCAGGGCTGCTCAGGATTGCTTTGAACACTGTTTACTGCTCTGTGTTGTGAGGATTAAACAGATTCAGACTGGGCAGGATTACAGGGTGGTCAGAGGAAAGTCCTGAAGAGGAAACTCTGAAGAGGAAAATCAATACAACTGGAGGCTGGGGAAGTTAAAGGCTTGGAGTTCAGCTCTGCTCTTGCAAAATCTCATCAGCTCTGAGGGGTGAGGATATGTTTCCATGTGACCAGAGTGTATTTGGGCACGTGTGTGACTCGTGAGGGGCAGTGGAAGTTCGTGTTCACATTTCCTATGTGAAAGGTCTGCTCTGGGTGTTGAAATGCTCCACTAACAGGCAGCTTGTGATCTCCATTTTCCAAGTATAAAACTGTTCAGAGCAGAGAGAAATAATGGGCTAGATCTGCCCAGGGCTTTCTGTTCATTTTAAATTATAGCAGCAAAGGGGCTTTGTTTATTTGAATAGGATGCAGGGAAATGGAGTTATTTAAGACCAGTTCATGCTTTATCCTTAGTGCCTCCCTTACTGAGGCTGGAACTGTGTTTGCTGGCTGTGCATGGACTTTGTAAAAGCTGCCCATGTTCTCTGTGGCCCCTGGGATCTGTTTCATGTTCTGGGCTCTCTCCAGCCCAGGCCTGGTCTCTGCTGTGCCCATTTAATCCCACACCCAGCTGGGCCTTTCCTGGAACCTCTGGGATGCTACAAAGCTAAATAAGCACATTCAGTGATCAAAACTGTGTTTAAAAATTCATATTCCTGCACTAAATACTAAGCAAGGATTATATACTTGCTGTATATATTATATATATGTATCATATTATATATATGTATATACTTTGAGCCTGTATTATATTATAGATATATATATATTACTTTAAGCCTGTATCATGTTACCCAAGTATTATACTTTG
>NW_021938834.1:90901-96051 GCF_001715985.3 Manacus vitellinus
TGAATTCTAAATACTGCTGGGACACCATCCATGTTTCTTTAGGAAATCCTATTCCTGGGAGCATCAGGAGTTTCAGGGACTTGGGTCCCTCTTCTCAAGAGGAAAAAGGATGAAGAAAGGTGGAAAATACAAGAATCATGAATATATCCGAAATCACAACCTTGTAGATTAGTTTGTTCATCCCTGTCAGCGAGGAACCTTCTGCCTGATCCCTTCTCCAGCCTCCTCTCCGGTTCTTCCCTATGTGATGGGTTTTCCTTGTGTGCCTGTGGTATTTATTCCATATTCTAATAGATCTGTCCACTAGGAAATGTTTTCTGAGGTTCAAACTCAACTTTCCTTTGTTCTAGTTTATTCCATAACACCATGGGCTGTGTTTGGATTGATGGGACCTGGACCTTTGCAGGGCAGGAACAGAGGAGATGACAAAGAAATCCAAGGAAATAAATGTGAGTTTGCCAGAGGTCTCTGTTTTTGGGTATATTTGCTGTTACATTGATCAGCAGCAAATCTCTGAAGTCCTCCTTGAGTATTCAGATCATTATCCAGCAGGTGCCAGGTATCCTAAATTTTCCCACAGTGCCACTGAGGCTCGCAGGCAGTTTAAAGAAAATCTCCCAAAGGAGACAAATTTTGATGTCACGTCTGTGCATAAAGGGAAGAGAATGGCTGGCTATGAGTATTGGACCTCAAACCACCATTTCAGCAAGCTCTGACCTATCTAAACCTCACTCACCTTCAAAAAGAGTGTGATGTCCCCTGACTTAGACCCAAACTTGAACGGATGGAGTAACTGGCAGAGAGGGTCACACAATGGATTCATTTGGGCCTGTTGACACCGGGGTTTCACCCTTATTAACTATTTGGGCCTGTTAACACCAAGGCTTTACAAGATCTTCCCTCTAAACCCCCAGTGCTGTCGGGGTGGGCAGGAAGGCACAAGAAAAGGAACAAAGCAGCCATGACGCGCAACCGCGACCGAAGATGCCGACAGCAAAAAAAAAGTGCCTCTTACCTGGTTTGCAGATGAGCCCGATGGCTTTGGAAGCTTCCTTACAGCTGGTGTGAAGGAGGAAAGGAACAAAGAGGGAAAATCTTCTTTGTTGAGTGAGAAATGTGTCGATTTTGGGAAACAGGAGGGGAAAGGGCTGCACCATCCAGTGAGTGCTCAGGCATTCGCAAACCACCGTTGCTGGTTTCTTTGAAATGTGACCTATTTCCTTGTTGCACAGGAAAGGAAAGAAGAGAAAAGAAAAGCTGGGTAGCTCAGAAGAGTGAAAGAACTCTGAGATCATCTCAGTGCCGGGGCATGGGGCTGCTATGGGAGAAAACAAGTTCTCTTCTTGCCCATTGAAGAGATGCTCATGGGGAAGTGAGTATCTTTGCGTGAGTGTCTCTGCCACAGAATCACAGAATTAATTAGGTTGGAAAAGACCTCCGAGATCATTGAGTCCAACCTGTGATTGATCACCACCTTATCAACTAGACCAGTGTCACTTCCAGTTGTTTCTTGAACACCTCCAGGGATGGGGACTCCACTGCCTCCCTGGGCAGCCCCTTCCAATGTCTAATCACTCCTTCTGTGAAGAAATTCTTCCTAATGTGCAATGTAAACCTCTTCTGGCACAGTTTAAGACTGTCTTATCACTTAAGACTTATGCCTGGGAGAAGCAGCCAACCCCACCCTCCTGTCAGAGAGTTGTGCAGTAGTTGTCATGCCAGGCTGTGACCTTGGAAGTCACCAGGGAATAAGGGAAACCTAATTTCTTTAGACTTTCCACATCTAGGCCAGAGGCTACTGAGAAAGGCCCTCTGTGAAGGGCTGATCTGGAGTTGTGGTTTGTGAGGGACTCATAGCCTGTTTTCCTTGCCCTGCTTTCTGATGAATTCTCTGAGGTGCCAAAATAGCCAGAACACTCCCAGCTGGGCTGGGCACCATCCAGCACCAGTCCCACCAAACAGTGTTTATGTTTGGCAGGGTTTTCAGCTGTTCCTCAGGGGAATGTCTGTCTTTCCAGAAGGGAAAAATGTCCATGTTTCATCCCCAGGGCCACAGAATCATGGAACGATTTGGGTTGGAAAGGAACCTTAAAGACCATCTTGTTCCAGCCATAGGCAGGGACACCTTCCATGAGATCGGGATCTCCACACCCCGTCCAACCTGGCCATGACCAATTTCTGCTAATGCAAAGATGAACCCCAAGAAGAAGCTGGGATTAAGACCCTGATTCCAGTAGGCTGAACTTGCTGATGTTCAAGACTGGTTGGAATAAAAAAAAATTGGTAACAGGGTTAGATATGCGAAAACCAAGGTATCCTTGAGCATTACTCAACTCCATGGCATGCCAGTGCCAAAACCCCCTGAGGAGCCTTTTGTTTACATTTTGACATGGAGATGTTCATGGTGTTCACTCAGAAATCCATAACAAAGGTTTTCCCAAGGACAAGGTGAGATCCTGAGATAGAAGGATGAGTCACTTAGGCAGTTTACAGTGGTGAAAATGCAGCATCCCAACACACCCAACCTCCCAGTGCCCTCAGCAATGTTCACCTACGTGTTTTTCCTTTGCCCAAAATCCCCACAACCTTTAGGGATGGTGTACAAAGATCTCGATGATCACTTTTTGGTGGCTCTGCTTTCAAAGCCTGTGGCTCCTTCAAGCTGGAGCTACAAGTTTGGGAAACATCAGCTCTACTTTATCTAACACCTGGGACTCATTGAACTGCAGTTTTAATGTTGGGCAATTAGTTTACATGTCTCTGCACTAGTGGAAAAACAAACCCATTTGTTTACACCTTATTTCACTCGCAGGTTCTCAACCTGCAGGATTTGGGCTCCAAACAAAGCCCAGTGGTTTGTTTATGGCAGCAGTAGCTGAAGGACTGAATGGAGCTTTGTTGTGCTGGGTGCTGAACAACCATAAAAAGGGTTAGTCTGTGGCCAAGGAGCTTGTCCCAACATGGACTTGGGGCCAGACTGTGATGTAGAGCCAGAGCTGGGAACTTTGCCCAGGTCCTGCAGTTTAGACATAGCAAGAGAGAGAGGGAATATTTTATTTTATGCACAAAATGCTCATACAAAATCACCCCATCAGGCCTCAGCACTGTTCCCCGTGTGTTATAACAGCAACCAGGACAGGGTTTGCAGCCTTTTCAAGCCTCAAAACGAGCACTGCCCTGGGTGTCCTGCAGGCTGGTTCCTGGCTGGATGGGTTTGGGACCCTGCCAGCACCACCGGGAGCGGCGACGCCAAGTTGGTCTGGAAGTGTTGGGATTCGTGCTTCCCTGGGGTCCAGTCCATCATCCCAGCGGGGTTTCCATCAGCCTGGTGCTGAGCCCGGGCCTGGCAGGGCCCAACGTGCAGCCTGTGCCGTGTGTAGCCACAGGAGGGTGCAGCGGCACCGGGATGGTCCCGCTCTGAGCTCGGGGTCCTCTCCATCCCAGGAGCGGGCGAGGGAGCCGGGCAGAGAGGATTTCAAGTCTCTCCTGGAAGCTCATCCTCATCTGCTCATCCCAGGAAGAGGAAGCAGCTGGTTGGCGCTGTTTGATGTTGGAGATGAAGTGCGGAGGTCGTTGGTTGCCTGTGAAATCCTTTTTTTCAGGCAGAGTCTGAAAACCCTCTGCCTGTTTCCTGTGAGTATTTGGTCCTTTTACCTTTTCCTGTTTTCTGGGCTTTTGTGCAGGTGATGGAGGCTTTGGTTTGCCAAGGTGTACACAGCTCTGAGGTGGCTCCTTCATCCCTTCAGAGACAGGTCGAGACTGGAGTAAGACCCAGTTTTGGAGCTGGTCTGGTACAAGATGAGGGTCTTCAGTGCTGGGTTTGGGTGCTGGGCTGGGGCAATTGGCCCCAAGCACTCACATTATGTGTCCTTGTATGTCTAACACTTTATTTACTGTCCAGGAGGGACTGAAGACCCTGCATATGAAGGAAAACCAAGTTTCCCTGGGATGGGAGAGGGACTGGCAGCTCACTGTGGAAGGGAAGATGGGCTCGTGCCCCTCAGTCCCTCTTTATTCACACTGAATGTGTTTGGGGCAAGTTTCATCAGACAGAACATCCCCGGGGTGGCACCAGGCCATGCTTGGAGCAATTAGTTTTTCCCTGGCCAGAAGCAGAACCATTCAATTAAACCCCAAATACTTTGTTTAGTTGCTCTTTTATGTGTGTGCTTTGGGGGCTCAGACAATGGCCAGCGTGGCCTGGGGAGGAAGGAAACCACTCTGTCCACCCAGCCAGGGAACTGGCCAAAAGTCCAGCCCAGCAGCTCCAGTGCCTTTGAACTCAGTTTTGAACTGGAGAGCCAGGCCTTTCCAGTCTGAGTGCCAGTTAGGGAGAGTGCTCCGAGTGGAGCTGGGGGCTGTGATCCCCCACCATCAGGCAGAACCACAGGATATTCTGGGTTGGAAGGGACCCATATAGACTCGAAGATCATTGTGGGTCCCTTCCAAGCATCTCCTCCTGTGAGCAAAGGATGTTTTCCCTTCTTTCCTCAGGGCTGTTCGGATGAACACACCTGGCAGGCAGCACAAAATACTTGGAGACCAGAGGATGCTCAGGAGGTCACTCCTGGCATCTCCTGCCCAGGTGACACTCCAATGAGTGGAGTCCAGAGGGCTTCAATGAGGGTTTAAACAAGTTCATGGATGACCATGAATTGTGGCTGTTACAGCTCCTGGCTCAGGCCCAGCCCTGCACTGAGTTTACTGATAGCAGAGGATGGAGGAGGATACACCACAAAAAGTGCCATGGCTTCTTGCTTTGTCCTTCATCCCTTTTCTGAGGTATCCATGGTCAGCATCCCATCCGGACACAGGGCTGGCCAGGCCTTTGTGGCTTTTTCCTTCTCCATCCCCATCTAACGGTCTGGTGGTTCCAGACTAGTGCTGGGTCAGCCTGGGTGGTACCCAGGGCCGTGGCCAAGAGCCCTGGCTGCCCGGGCCTGTCCCAGGGCTGGATCCTGTGGATTTGGCACTGTGAGTACCTATGAGGGTCAGGGGAGGACACGCAGTCTGAAGGGATGTCCTGCAGTCCTGGAATCCACACAACACTCCACAGGGCTGCAAACCCTCCGTCCCAGAGCCCCCTGCAATCCCCTCCTGGGCACTGGGGTCTCATGTTCAGGGAGCTTGGTTTAATATATATATTTATA
>NW_021938834.1:96091-97098 GCF_001715985.3 Manacus vitellinus
AACATCTTTCCCTGGCAGCTTTTCACCCCCTTAACTCTTCATTTAAACCCTCTTAGATTAAAAGATGCCTTGAGGCTGGTTTTGTGGTCTCTCTGTCCCCAGAGAGGGTCAGACAGGGGTTCCCCTGCCTAGTGTTGTTGTCCTTTCCCTGTGTGCTCCCCCAGGGCCCCTCTCTCTTCCCAGGGAAAAGCAGGGCAGCACATGGCAACCCAGAAAGGCTCATTTTTATAACATTTGCAGAACTGCCAGGTAATTCTCTCTCCACCAAGACTTACAAATGCAGCTTTCAAATCCCAAAGACACCTTCAGAAGGAAGAAGGAAATGAGCTCCTGCCTTTTATTGTTGCTTATTGTTTTATACGTCCTGAGAGGGCTCTGTTTTTAAACAAGGAGTATTTTATTATTTACAATGTTTATTCTTTACTTTGGAGGTGGATTGTCCTCTGTGGGACACTCCACGGTGGCAGGAGAACAAGAGAATTACGGCATCATAGGAGCCAGCGGGGCGAAAATGATGTAACTTGAGAGGGAAGGGACTTGTTAAAACATTAGTGAATTCTTAAGGGCTTTTTTTTAAAAAATTTAAAGCCAATACCTACCATTTCTGTGGAGCACAGCTGCCTTTTGGGCCATTTCCTCAGACTCACTGGGTTTTTAAAAGCGTTTCGAAAGCTACGGTTAAAATGTAGGATGGGAAAAATGTTTGTTGTCTGGGGGGAAAAAACCAAACCAAAACAAATCCTGGCTGGTTTATCTGCTTTGTCTGCCACTATCAGCGTGACCTCTTTGCTTTATCGCCTTTATTGGGATGTTTTATCTGCCGAGGAGCCTCCGGGGCTGCCCAGAGGTCTCTGCCTGCTCCTTCCCAGAAAGGCTGAGCTGATTAGTTTTATATTCTTTCAGGCAAGACCTGCCTTCTGCACTGATGTCAGCAGTCAGGGCGGGACTTTTCCAGCCTTGTGGGTTTGGGGATTTTTTTTTCTTTTTTTTCCTTTTTTTTTTTTTTT
>NW_021938834.1:99243-105628 GCF_001715985.3 Manacus vitellinus
TTTGGCACAGGAAGACCCCGATAAGCCCCAGCTGAGACGGTGAAGTGTCGCCCTGAGGGAAGTGTTACTGCTCAACATTAACAGTGTTTGCAAGTCATGTAAGAGAGGCCACAAACCTGTAACATGAGAGGCTCTGTTATCACTGATGGCTCCAGGCCACCCAGGGACTGTTGGAGAGGAGGGACTGTCCTTATCATCACGTGGAGCCCTGGTCCAGGGACAGCTTGGGCTCCACTGACAGGAGGAGCAGGTCCATGGAAGGCTCCATAGGTTGCATCAGGCCCACCCAGGGGATGCAAACATTTATCTAAAGCTTATCTGAAACCCCCAACTCCAAAAACCACTTTTCTTGCCAAGTTTCCAGCAATTAGTTCGTTCCAAGCCAGAAGCACCACAGGATGTGTTTGTCACGTCCTGTCCTGCCTAGATCTCTACTTAACACAAATTAACTTAAAACAAACAGAATTGGGACCAAATTCGTCAAGTTTTAAGAAACAATTCACTGGTGATGGGATGATGTCAGCTCAGATGTGCTGGAGATATGCAAGCCAGAAAGATCTTCACTTGACCCCGTGTTTGCAGGGCAAGTAGTGACAAACATTTCTGGGAATCTGTAAGGTGGGATCTCATGCAGAGACTGCCGAGTGAGAAACATGGAAAACCACCAGCCTGGATACAGACCCATTTTCCAACACTGAAGGAGGTTTAAAGGGAGATCATGAAAGCAAGTTTTCCCATCTTGGTTACTGTGAGTGCCTTCAGTTAAGTCTGCAACAAATTCAGGACTTGGGAGATTCTCCATGGAGAAACTCTGTCAGAATATTTTAGCTCCATCTGACTTGAGTGGAGCAAAGTCAGTGGCATGTGTGAAGTGCAGGGCCTCCATCCAGTTCCTTCGTTGCTGCTGCTCTCTTACCTTCTGTATCCTCCCAGGCCTTGGGGTATTCCATGATTGACTGTTCCAGTGTGTTTCACAGAATCATGGAATGGTTGGGTTGGAAGGGACCTTAAGGTTCATTTCATCCCACCCCCTGCCATGGGCAGGGACACCTTCCTGTATCCCAAGTTGCTCCAAGCCCCGTCCAACCTGGCCTTGGACACTTCCAGGGATGGGGCAGCCATCACCCCAATCCACTGTTATTGATGTTGTGTTTCCTACTCTTAAAGGGAAAATGAGTTAAAATGAATCTATTCCTGAACTCAAACACTCCTAAACGTTGAACCCAGCTGAGCTGAACTTGCAGGTGAAATCCTGGCCTCCCACTGTGGGAGTTGTGACCTCAACAGGACCAAGACTCACTCTGAGGAGGCTTCAGTTAAAACAAAAGTGGAAAGATGAGCTCAGTCCTATCAGGGTTGGTGGCTCTTCATTCCCTGGCCATGATCAAAGGAGCTCCTCCCCATCTGGGCACAGGGAAAAGCACTTGGTGGCTTTTTGGGCTGCAGTTTCCTCGCGGGGAAGCCACATGTGCTCGTGAGTCGGCATATTTTCTGCTGCACTATGTCCTACCCCACCAAACCCAAACCAGCTGGGCCATGTGTTTCCCAGAGTAGAGAACCTGCAGGGAGGGAAAAAGGGCCCGTAAACTCTCTGCACAGCAGATCTCAGAGTTTAGGAGACTTCAGGGAGCGGGGGCCTGGAAACGGTCTGCAGATCTGTGAGGGCTGGAGGGAGTCCACACCCGATGAGGTCTGCAAGGCTTCATCCCACAGGGTGCACCCTCTCCCTGCAGAGCTCCCCTGGCATGTGGCAATGTGTTTTGGGGTCTGTGGGTGCCCACTGTCATAGAATCATGGAATATGCTGAGTTAGAAGGGATCCACAAGGATAATCAGTCCAACTCCTGGCCCTGCACAGACACCCCAACAATCCCACCCTGTCCCTCAGAGCGTTGTCCAAACGCTCCTGGAGCTCTGGCAGCCTCGGGGCCGTGCCCACTGCCCTGGGGAGCCTGGGCAGTGCCCCAGCACCCTCTGGGGGAAGAACCTTTCCCTGAGATCCAACCTAAACACCCCTGACACAGCTTCAGGCTGTTTCCTCAAGTCCTGCCCTTCACAAAGGGGACCCCGGGGTGGTTTCATGGGGTTCCCATGGTCTTGCACAGACCACCTGCTTGGCCGTGTCACCAAATCACTTCTCCTTGGTTTGTCCTGCTGTGGAATAAAGCCAGTGACATTCACCTCACAGGGAGACTGAAAGGTGGGAGGCCATGGGGATGGCCAGGGCAGAGCTGAGCCGTGTGTTTGTTGGGCTCTCGCTGCCCCAGGAGGCTGGTGCTGCCTGAGGGGGAGTCTCAGCCCTGGGGAAGCACAGAGCCAAGCAGGCACAGCACATCAGAACAAACCAACTCTCTGGCCATCTAGAGCTGCTCTCCCTGTCTCTGTGTCACCATGCTGTCACTTCTCTGAGTGGTTTTGATTTCCAGGAAGGACAGTGAGGTCCAAACCGGCTTTACTGCTTTAGAGTCCCACTCCACAGCTCACAGCATTTCCTCCACTTCAGTGACCCCCTGAGACAGCCTGGGTTGGGTGATCCTGATCTAATGTCAAACTTAACCCTGTTCTGAGAGTGGGCTGGGATCAGTGACCCCCTTAAGTCCCTTCCAACCTCACTTTGATTCAGCCTGGCAGGACCAAATCAGCACAAGGGGAGCTGGAGACGGGCAGTGCTGTGGATCCCTTCCCCTGTCCAGGACTGGGCTCTTGCTGGGTGCAGAGTTAGATGATGCTGGGCCATGGTAGTGGTAGAAAGAGCTGCTGATCCCAGTGCTCACTGCAGCTCCCATGGTGCTTCTTACAGCCCCTCTGGGTAGCAGAAGCCACCTCAGATGCTCTTCTTAGGTGATGAGAGCGACTGTAATGGGGCTTCGTCCTGCTCTGTAGCACTTCCAGTCTGATGACCAGACATGTCTTTGTCAGAGGGTCTCAGCACAGCACTACAGATGTTGCCCAGAGAAGCTGTGGCTGCCCCATCCCTGGAAGTGTCCAAGGCCAGGTTGGATGGGGCCTGGAGCAACCTGGGCTAGTGGAAGGTGTCCCTGCCCATGGCAGGTGAAAGGAGATGATCTTTAAGGTCCCTTCCAATCCAAACCATTCTATGATTCTTTGATTCTCTGTGTAGGGTATGGCCCTGCCCTATGCCCAGGCTGATGAAGAGTCAAATTTAGGATGCAAATTTTGGTGTGTGTGGGCTGGGACAGGTCTCTGTGAGCTGTAACTGTATGAAACCTGCTACTGCCTCAACTGGGACCAGCAGCACGTCCCTTCCTCAGAGCAGATCCCTCCTGGGGAGGGCCGGTGGTGGTTGGGCAGGTGAGTGGAGCTGGGTTTTGGCACGGGAGGGTGTTTGTCTTTCTGCAACCCCCGGGCTCAGCGCCGTGCATTGCTGAGTTGTGTAAGCACCGGGACTGCTGGAGGGGAGCTGCGGCAGCCAGCCCTGCCGGGATGCAGATGGCTGAGGCTGCTTCCCTGCCTGCCTTCCCTTCCCTCCCGAGGTGGGAGTGCTCCTGGCCTTTCCCAGAGCCTGGGGCAGTTTCCTGGCGTTCCAAGCCCATCAGAGCTTGGAACTATGTTGCTTGCTCCGTGCTGGGGAAAGCGGTAGGAGCACGGGGAGAGCTGCTCGTGTGGAGTCCCAGGAGATGGGGCTTCTCTCCTGGCTGTGCTGAACCCCACAGAGAGAAGGAGCGGTTAAGAAGGTAGAAGGCAGCCACGGAGACATGGAGATGTCAGATATAAAAATGGCATTTGCACATGGCATATCCACAGGTATTGGCAGTGCGTGATGGCACACAGGGCTGCGTGGGCATCAGCCACAGACGTGCCTGCAGGTAACGTGTATCCTCATGCAGATAGTGTGTACCCATGTGCACATAGTGTGTGTCCACGTGCAGGTGGTGTGTACTCGTGTGCAGAAAACATATTTACATGAACAGATAGTGTGTATCCATGTACAGTGTGTATCCACATGCAGATAATATGTATCCATATGCAGATAATGTGTCCACATGCACATAGCATATATCCATGTGCGGATAACATGCAGCCATGTGCACATAGTGTGTATCCATGTACAGATAATCTGTCCATGTGCAGATAACATGCATCCATGTGCAGATCACATGAACCCACATGCAGACAGTGTGTATCCATGTGCACAGTGTGTATCCATGTGCACAGCCACACACAAACAGCTGCAGCCATGCCCTGTTTGCACGTGGATGACACGTGTACTTCCATGCACAGTCCATGTGTGTGTTTGGTGGGGCGAGATGCACTTTCTGTTAATGACTGCTAGGTCCTCTTTGTAATTGTGCTGTTTGTGCCTGGCTGGAGCCAGCAAGGAGAGTGGTGGCAGAGGTCCAGCAAGTCTGGGTCACATGGAGCAGCTCCAAACTATTGCATAAGTCCCGTCTGAAAGTGGACCTGCTTGGTGGAGTCATCTCCTTAAAGCTAAAGAAGTCCAAGGCTGGGAGCTCTGGGCTGCTTGGTGGCCACCTTCCTTCTGCCTGGAGCTGGCTGGTTCAGCAGCTCCATCAAGGCTTACCCTCGTGCCTGACACCCTTCCCTGCGGGTGATCCCAGCTGGCACTTCTCTCCCACTTTCCTGTTGAGGACCTCCGAGCATTTTACCACACTTGGAGCAGTGCAATGACCCCAGCTTTCAGATAGGGCCAGATCCTTATGTAACACAGAGATAGGATTTCCAGAAAGCAAAGCAGGCGGTGTCAGAGCAAGGTCGGTGCTCTCAGCTCTCCACTCACATGCCCTCACTTGGTCATGGGCTTCTTTTGCCCCTTTGCTGCCAAAATTAAAGACCCTGCTGGATTTTGGAGAGGAGCAAGGGGCTAATTCAGTCCTTTTCTCACTCAGATCACTGAACAGACTTGACTGTAAAACAATTTTCGTGTTTTAGAAAAAAAACTACTCCCACACAGTGCTGGAGGGAGCCCAAACCCCTGTGAAGTTGTTGTACAAAGGGATGGAGGGTGTGCCCGACTTGAGCACAGCAGGGCCCAGCTGGGGCGGCACAGAGAGCCTGGGAGAGGGAGCTGGTGGTCTGAAGGCAGGGAAGGTGTTCACCCAGGCTGGCACCGGAGTGCTGGCAGGGGGGTGAACACCCCGGATCAGACCCCTCACTCCTCAGGTTCAGACTGGCAGCGTCAGTCTGGATTTCCCACATTGCCTAGTTGGCACCTTTGGATGGGGTTGGAGCTGATTTTAACAGTGTGAAAGCAGCATCTCTCCTTCTGGCAAACTCTAAACTGGACCCCACAGTGGCTGGGACGGGTGTCTGCAAAAAACTGCTCTCAGGGTGAGGTGAAACAGCCCTTATGAGCAAGGTGGGCTGCAGGAGTGTTGGGGGTCCCCTCTCAACTAGCAAGGAAGGGAAAGGCAAAGCCCTTGTCCAGTGTGGGATTGGGATCACGAGCAACGTGAGGGATGGTGAGGGGATCCGAAAGGGTTGCTGTGCAGGCAAAAGCAGTCTCGTGGCTGGAGGCTGTTGTGTTCTGCTGAACAGTGATAACTACATGTTTCTAATTCTTTGCTCGCCGTGCCCCCAGAGAGGCCACGCTTGGAGCAGCAAAGCAGATTACGGTTCAATCCTTTGTTTTCTGTTCTGCAGACCTGTGACTTTAACCCATTTCTCGCAGTTTGCAGATGCTCCCAGCATGACCTGCACGGTTAATGCTGATTTCTGTGGGTTTAACCCATAGTGCTACTCTAGAGCTGAGAACTGACTTCCCAGTGGAAGTCCTGTCGTGCTGGCAAGATGACTGCAAAAAGATGACTTCTGCCATCTGCAACTCAGCATGTTTTGGACTTGGCAATCCAGCCAAATATTTTGTCAGGAATACCAGGACATTCTCTTGCTGAAAGCCAGGGAGGTCTCGGGAAGCTTTGCATCCACTGCTGACCCCGTGCCGCGGGAGGAGCAGAGTGAAGGGGGAGCAGGGCTGTTTATTGTGTCCTCAGGAACGTGCAAGAACCTGCCAGGAGCTGGGAGCTGGGGTGGGGACTGCACACCATGAAACACCCACCGCCTCACAGGAGTACAGAGGGTGAGAACCCCCAGCCCTCAGCAAACATAAAACTGCCTCAGCAACTGAGGGACCTGCCTTGTGCCATTCCCTGGGGTGAGCAGAGTCGAGGAGGTGAGCGGTGGAAGGGATGGAGAAATGGGGAGATGTGATTTAGGAGCAGTTTCAAGCATTGCTGGTCGGTTGAGGGAGGGGATTGTCATGCTTTGCTCTGACCTAGGGTGGCCTCACCTTGAGTTCTGGGGGCAGCTTGGGGACCACAGTGTCAGAAGGATCTAAAACTGTTGGGGAGTGTCCAAAGGAGCGACACAGGGATGGGAACAGGTCTGAGGAGCAGCTGAGGGCACTC
>NW_021938834.1:105901-107982 GCF_001715985.3 Manacus vitellinus
CAAGGCTGCCAGAGCTCCAGGAGGGTTTGGACAATGCTCTGAGGGACAGGGTGGGATTGTTGGGGTGTCCTGGGCAAGGCCAGGAGTTGGACTGGATGATCCCTGTGGGTCCCTTCCAGCTCAGGATATTCTGTGATTCTATGCACAAATCTTTGATTCTGTGCTTGTGGAGCACAAGTCTGATGAGGAGCAGCTGAGGGACCTGGGGGGGCTCAGCCTGGAGTAAAGGAGGCTCAGGGGGACCTTCTTACTCTCTGCAACTCCCTGACAGGAGGGGGGAGCCAGGTGGGAGTTGGTCCCTTCTCCCAGGTAACAAGTTATGGGACAAGAAGACACAGCCTCAAGTTGCCCCAGGGGAAGTTTAGATTGGATATCAGGGAAAATTTCTTCACTGAAAGGCTGAAAATAGATTTCAGCTGAGATTTATGGCCAAAACTTGTGGGCCTTCATGAAGCAGCAACAGCAGGTGAGAAGGGGGCTGTTTTATCAGAAAACATGACTTTAAGATCAGCATTCAGGAGCTACAGGCACTGTGAGGTTTGTTGTGTGTCTGTGGTGAGCAGCTATGGCACCAGGCAGTGCGTAAGAGCCCACTGTGCAGAGCAGGGGATATGTGAGTAGTGGGTAATCTGAAAAGCCTGTCAGTGCTGCTGCCAAGTGCCCCTCATTGCACTGGCATGGCCCCTGAGCCCATATCTCAGTTCCCACTCCATTTTAGTTTCCATAAGGCCCATGGAACAAACCATGTGTTCACAGCTCTTCCCCCCAGTGATAAATTTTGAACTGGTAGGACAACTCCCAGGTTGGAATGGCTGGAGGAGTAGAAATCCCTGCAGTACTGTTTGTAGGAGCTGTTCATTATGGCCTCTGTAGGGGGTGAAGTTCTATTGCTGCCTCTGTAGGGGGTGAAGTTCTGCTCAGCCCCCAGGAGGGTCAAGGGCAGCTGGGACTGAAGGTGACCACAGTGTGGGATGTGACATCACAATAACTCCAATAATCCCAGTGTGGTTATGAGGGGGGCCGTTCCCCATTTTAGAGAAGAAAAAAAATTAACCTTGAGGGCTGGTGATTTTTATTTCTTCATTAACACATTCATTAAAATAACACAGCTCAGAAATGCTGTTGGGGTGAGGTGGTGCAGCTGTGGGGTCCTGCTCCCACTGCTCTCACTGGGGTGTTGCTCCCACCTCCCGCTGCTTCCCAGTGCTCCCACTGGGGTGCTGCTCTCAATTATCCCACTTTTCCCACTGATTTCTCACTATTGTCACTATTCCCACCCTTCCCCCCTACTCCCACTGCTCTCTCACTGCTCCCACTGTTTCCATTACTCTCTCACCCTTCCCACTGCTCCCAGTGCTCCCACTGGGGTGCTGCTCCCACTTCTCCCATTTCTCCCACTGGGGTGCTGCTCTCTGTTCTCCCACTTCTCCCACTGCTTTCTCAGTGCTCCCCTGTTTCCATTACTCTCTCAATGTTCCCGCTGCTCCCTGTCACTGCATATCTGGAAGATGTCACTGGAAGGGCTGAGGGGGTGCCTGGCAAGTATTTCCCCCCCAAGGGGGGAGATGGAAGCAGAAATCTGTGTTTGTATTTATTTCTCTGTCTTAAAAAAAAAAAAAAAAAGAGGGGAGGGGGGAAAGGACACCTGAGCTCATAATTTGCAAAAGTTGGATGAGAAACCTGGAAGCCGCCGGGCCCTGCATCTTTAAAAGCAGTTAAATTCCTCTTCTCTGCACTAGGAGGCACCTTGAACCTTCCTCTTGGCCCCGAGCAGAGCCCATCTGCTTCCTATTACCTTCCCATAACGCTGCCTCTGGAGCCGGCCAAGGAGCCGGGCTTTCAGGGAATTCTGTCTGCAGCCCCGATGTTGAAATTAGTAACAGTTGTCATCCGCTTTGCTCTTTCTTCTCTTTTTGCTTTATCTCAGCTCGGATTTTAACCCCCCTCCCAGCCCCTTCCTTCCCGTGTGTTTTTGGGGTGGGAAGAGGAGACATCGATGGCTCGGGCGGCATCATTCCCAAAGTCCCTCATCCCGCCCGGGCCCGGCCCACGGGTTCACGCGGCGAAAGCCACCTTGGCAC
>NW_021938834.1:110231-114153 GCF_001715985.3 Manacus vitellinus
GGGGCTTGGAGCAACCTGGGCTAGTGGAAGGTGTCCCTGCCCATGGCAAGGGTTGGAACAAAATGGGCTTTAAGATCCCTCCCAATCCAAACCAGTCTGGGTTTCTATGATAATTACTGGGGCAAGAACCATCTCCCAGATTTCCTCTTACACCTCACCCATGCAGTCTGTGTCCTGTGATGGGTGTTATTCCAGCCCCCCCCAGCACAAATTGCATGAATTGCATAGTAAAGGTGGGAAAACAGAAGTAGAAATAAACTTTCAGGGTTTCAGACTCCCCTGAGGACACGAGGTGATGGGGAGCATGACAGAGCCCAGGAGGAACCAGACTGTGCTCCAGCCAGTTGGTAGCCTTCACTGTTTAAAACATACAACAGCAGAGCAAGGCAGGGTCTAATAATGTTATTCCAAGTGTTTCCTTACTGGGATGAGGACCACACACATGCCATGGCTGTTGACACCTTTGCAATGAGCACCCTCCTCCCATCTCCAGCCTCATCTTCCCAGCAGCTCAGGAGCATCTGTCCTGCTTTTCCCAGCCATGCTCCAGCAAGTCGAGATTCAGGATATATTTATTTATCTGTCATCTTTGCAAGGAGGTTTATGTTTTGCTACAGGGCTGCTCTGGAGCAGAGCATCACTGCTCAGATATTTGGGATTCTCCCGGCTCTGGTGAGGTATGTGCTGTATTCATCACATACGTCATGGGATCGCTGGATGGAAACAAAACCCACTGGCTTTACACAACTCTCCAGCATGATGTGAGTTTGTATAATTGCCTCAGACTGAGTGGGAATCATCTGCAAGCCAAAAATCTTTCACTGAAGCAATTAGCAAACCATTTTAAATAAAAAATGCTATTGGAATCTCAGGATCCATTTGTGGATGGGGCTGAGGGTGAGTTCACTGAATGGCTCCTTTGTTCTCCATCACTTTTTTATGGTTTGGCCAATACACTCTGGGAGCAAGTGCTCTTCCTTCTGTGCAGTGACAGTCATTAGGGTGTGTTTTAAATCCAGGGAAACCAGTAGAGATGATTTCTTGGTTGCTGCTGATGCTGTTCTTTCCTGCTCCCCTTTAAGAGATCAGGTAACCCAGACCAGGTCACTCTTTGATCTGTGCTTTCTCGTGGGTGTTGCCACAGGACAAAGGGTTCCCACTGATTCTGATCTCCTTTCCTCAGGTATAGGGTATATTCCAGCCCTTAGTGCTGCTGTTGGAGCAGTGCTGGCAGAGCCCCTGGGTGTGCAGTGTCCCTGGAGCAGGACAACGTGGTTTTGCAGTGCCGTGAGCTGATGTGGTTAATTATGGCTGCTTTCACTTTCCATCCTGCCCTCCTCTTTTGCACTCTTTCCATCTCACTCCTCCAAGATTGGGCTTTCCTCATTCCTGAACCCTGTGTTCTCCCTTATATCCTTCTCTCCCTTTGTGTCTCCCAGTTGCTTCCCTCATTCCTGCACCTCATGTTCTCCCTTGTGTCCTTCTCCTCCATCGTTTGTCTGTCCCATTCAAAGCTTTTATTCCTGCACCCCACGTTCTTCATGTCCTTCTCCTCTATCCTTTGTCTCTCCCTTTCTCTCTCATTCAAGGCTTTCCTCAGTCCTGCACCTCATGTTCTCCCTCGTGTCCTTCTCCTCCATCTTTTGTCCCTTTGTTTCTCCCCTTCAAGGCTTTCCTCATTCACCCTTCACCCCATGTTCTCCCTCACATCCTTCTTGTCCATCCTTTGTCTGTCCCATTCAAAGCTTTTATTCCTGTACCCCACGTTCTCTGTCGTGTCTTTCTCCTCCATCCTTTGTCCCATTGCAGGCTCTCCTCATCCCTGCACCCCGTGTTCTCCCTGGTGTCCTCCTCCTCCATCCTTTTTCTCTCCCACTCACTCACCCCACCCTCTCCTCCGCAGGGACAATGCCTGAGGTCCGGATTAGCCCGTGCTGACCCCGCTGTGCTGGCCCAGGCCCAGGACCCTGCAGGGACACTCCGGCCTCGCTGCCCTGGGAAGAGCACAGAGCGGCCAAGGATGCCTGCGGAGGGACTGAGCACTCCTGTCTCCACATAAGCAGTGCCTGAGGGAGAGACATGTTGGGACAGCGCCCTCCCAGCTGGCACAATTCTCCCTGCACTGAGACAAGCAGCGCTGACCATGGCAGTGGCTTGGAGGCTTCTCATGTGGACTGTCATCCTCGCTGCGGCCGTGGGCACCTTCCCTGCTTACACCTTCCAGTCACAAGGTAGGGATTGGAGTTGGGAGGGGAGCTGGGTCCACCCACAGCTGCTGGAACAAGCCCTACTGCTGCTGGCACAAACCCTACTGCTGCCCTGGGAAGTGTTGGGGTAACGTGCTGAGGAGTGGATGAAGATACCTCCACCCCTGCTGCACTGCTCCGGAGCTGCTCCTGCTGCATGTCCTATGTTTTCCATTGCCCTGCAAGGAAAGGATGTGTTTTTTTCTTGGATTGGGACTTTTTGCAGAATTCAGAGCAGTCAGGTCTGTGCAGGGCAAGAGCCACAACAGGCTTAGGAAAGGAAGGCGATGTGGTGACAACAGGGAAGCTCCCCTTCCACTTGGGTGGAGCAGCACATCCTTGGATGAGTAGAAGCTTAGGAGGGTTGTGTGTGTGCAGCCAGCAGGTCTCTGGTGTGTGCAGGGATGGAGGGCAGTGCTGGAGCACCCAAACCATCTGCCCAACTGAACCTGGACAGGCCTGTGCTGCTGGAGGAGCAGTTTTAGTTTGGACACATGTTTCTGTAAGTGATACCGGTAGTAACTGCTCAAACCTGCTCAGGTATGAGCACTTTGTACCCATCTTGTGTGTCTGTGTGGGATTGTTGGGGTGTCCTGTGCAAGGCCATCAGTTGGACTCCATGATCCTGATGAGTCCCGTCCAACTCAGCATATCCTGTGATTCTATAATGGTCTTGTGTTTAAATACAGAGTCACACAATGTGTGACTGCAAGGAAAGCAGAATTTGGGTCTCTTGTACCTGGATTTGTGCTTTTGTGTCTGATTTATTCCAGGTTAGGAGTGAATGGACTGGAAAGTGAGGTGGGCTGGTTTGTGCCAGCCTAGAGTACAAAACAGCACAGGCAGGTAGCACAGGGTAGTTAAACTACTTAGTGCTACTATTTTTATGATCATTTTTTAAGAAGTTTTAAGAACTCCCATCAGGCACCAGAGGTGAGAAGGAAGAGCTCTGAAGTCAGACATTTATCAGTGCAAGGTGTTAAAACTTACTTAGGCAGCCACAATCCTGACATCTGACGTGTGCCCAGATCAATCCCAGCAGGGTGAAAGTGGGTGACATTCCCTGGCTGGAGTCAGGTGACATTCCCTGAGCAGTGTAGGATGGAGTTACCATGTCCATGGGTTGTCTTGTGAAGCAGAACTGGAAAGAGGGACAAAGGCAGCCAAAACCCCACACCGTCCTGGGGCTGGGCACCATCTCAGTGCTGCCTGTGGAGGCAGCACAAGGAGAAACAACCAAACCCTGCTGTGCAAAGTTATACAGGCAGATTTTCTTTTAAAAAGTCACCCATTTTCTGGTCCTGTTGGCCAAAGGCTCTGGCAGTTCCTGGGGGGACTGTTCTGGGTCTGGCAGTTCACACCTCCCTCCATGTGCAGCCCCACACTCTGACAGGGATGGTGCTGCCAGATCACCCCCATCCTGACTCACAGCACCCCAGACCCTCCCTGGGCACGAGTCCCCACTCTGTTTGTTAATATACCTCATTCTAAACCCGAGGGCTCTCCAAAATTAGTGCATTTGTGCTTTCCTAAATGCCCTGAGCTGGCCAGGGAATGAGCCTTAGCCCATAACGTTGTTGGGAGTGTGGTTGTCCCAGGGATTGCAGTCTGTCCCCTCCCCAGTCCCTGTCCAGTCCCAAGGGTCACAGAATCACAGAATTTACCGAGTTGGAAGG
>NW_021938834.1:115368-138462 GCF_001715985.3 Manacus vitellinus
TGCCCCATCCCTGGAAGTGTCCAAGGCCAGGCTGGATGGGGCTTGGAGCAACCTGGGCTAGTGGAAGGTGTCCCTGCCCATGGCAGGGGGTGGAACAAAATGGGCTTTAAGGTCCCTCCCAACGCAAACCATTTTATGATTCCACGATTGTGTGAATTGACCATGGATCCAGCATGTGCTCACCAGAGCTGAGTGGTTTTTGATCCAAAGGGAATTTTCTGTTAGGTCCTTAGTTTAACTACGGTGATAGATCAGACATTCCCATTTTATAGAACATTAGGTGGGGCTGATCTTACTGTTCCTGGTTACTTGTAAACCAGTGGACCCTTGAAGGACATAGTGAGGCTGCCACAGTGCTAGGGCAGCCTGAAGCCAGGGGATTCCAGAGGACTTTCCACAACCATCCCTTGGGAATCATGTCTGGGCTGCAGCTGGGGTTCCTCTTTGGTGACAAGACCAAAGAAAACATATGCTTCCTCTACATCCTTGAAGCAACTCAGTCATGAGTGAGGCAATAGTGAGGACACAGGAGGGAATAAAATCCTCCCTCCTCACCTTTCCTTCTTCTTCTGTTTATTCAGCTTCCCCCTCTGCCTGCCCCGTGCCCTTTCCCTTCTTCTGCCATCCCTGCTCTCTTCCCACCAGAAATGGGACAATGAGGTACCTCTGCCCACATCCCATCCCTCCTCCTCCCCAGCTTTCTCCCTTGCTCTCTTCCAGGAGGTTTGTGGTCCTTCAGGGGTGCCCAGTGTCCCACACAGCCATGGGCAGGTTTTCCTGGAGAAAGGCTTTTTATAACCTCTCTTCCACAGCAATTTGACAGGTCTCTGCAGACACCAAGTGCTTATCTCCAGCGCAGACCCTTCTGGTCCAGTGGGTGCAGCAGAGCTCAGGCCAAGGTCTATTCGTGGAGTGTGAAGTGGCTGAGGGTCAGAGGGCACCTGACAGAAGGGCCAAATGGAGCTCCCAGTATGGTCTGTAACATGGGGAGTGATGGAGAAATGAGGGATCTGGGGAACATCTGTGATGTAGGATGGAGTAGACAGGGTTGGGGAGTAAGAGATCTAAACCTCTTAGAGACTAAATTAATATTTTACATTTTTAGAGAAGAGGAGGAGGCAGCTGTGACACTGGGTGGGGACAGTGACATCTTTCCTGTGTTGAAACTCTCTCTTCATTATCAACACTCTGCATGACTGTCAGCAGAACCGTCATGTATATAACATTAGATACTGGGAATATTAGATCTAGATTGGATATATGGAAGAAATCCTTCCATGTGAGGGTGGTGAGGCCCTGGCACAGGTTGCCCAGAGAAGCTGTGACTGCCCCATCCCTGGAAGTGTCCAAGGCCAGGTTGGAGAGGGCTTGGAGCAACCTGGGCTAGTGGAAGGTGTCCCTGCTCTTGTCAGGGGGTGGAATGAGATGATCTTTAAGGTCCCTTCCCAGCAAAACTATTCCATGATTCTGTCTTTGGTTATTTTTTCCATTTGTGGCATTCCCACTCGAAGGCATCATTTCCTAAAACATTCCTGTGACCAGGATACTGTTCCTAGGCTCTCCCTGTCCTTCATTTCCCAGGGTGACATCCCTGAGAAGATGCACAGTGACCAACACCACAACACAATCAGATTCTCACACACAACTTCACCCTCAGGCTCTGGACACCTTTTTTCCTCCTAGATACGCTTCCAGGTCAGGATCAGAGACTCCAGCCCAGGCTCCTAGGACCTTTGTAGTCACAACATGCACAAACTTCCTTCTGATTCACTCTTTTTCAAGCCCACATGGGCTGCAAAGAGGGAAAAAGAAAAACAAGGCACTTCCCGTAACAAATTTTTCCAAGCCTGAAGTCATTGCTGAAGTGCAAATAGTCACCCTTGTTTGCATCACAGGGGATGCAGGAGAAGCTGGAGCACAGGAAGTTAAAAACTAATAATTATTTCTGGCTTGTTGAGGCAAGGGAGAGGTGCTAGAAGTGCTCATGGTCTGGAAGGAGGGAAGCTAACCCCTAAACCCAGCTGGTGGGAAGGACTGTCCCACTGCTGGTGGCCAAGGAAACTACTCTGTCAGGCTTCTACACTGGAAAACACACCAGAGGAAAGGGAACTTTCCAGTGCTGCCCTGTGGTGAGAGTGGAGTTTGGAGTCCAGGTTTCTGTTGGCTGGGAAGGCTTTGAAGATGGGTGCTGTGGAGCCAGGAGAAATGCAGCCACCCTGGAGCAGCCTGTTTGCTTAGGAAGCAACTCCAAATAGGTGCAGAAAGCACAGCAAGGCTCTTCCAGAATGAACAGAGGGTTCAGGACACTTAAGACCTCCAGACACAAGGGGTTCAGAAAACACAGTGTGGTGGAGAAGCTGTCCTGCCCAGCACACGATATTTTACATTTCCTACTGAAGCCTGTGGTGCTGAGGGCTGTCAGAGACAGCTCAGATCCAGCCTTGCAGTCCCTGGGACATTTTCCTTTGAAAAGGAGGGATTTCTGGGGAGGGTTTTCAGTGCCAAGTTGTTTGACAGGCAGAACTGTTGCATTACCAGGCAGACAGGTCAGACAGTGACCTTGCAGAGCACATTTCAGAGCACTACCGGGCAGGCCCAAAGCTCAAGTGCCCCAAGAGAAGGTGCTAAGCCATGCTGATATGATAAAAAATATCACAAATCCAGTGAGCTGGGAAGGCAGGATGGTACCACAGACAGAGACCTGGCCGAGGAATAGAAATGTCTGACTTCTTTTCTTGCTACCTTTTCAACCTAACTGGGGAATTCCGGTTGCCCTCTTTCTTCTTTTGATAGTTACCCTCTTTCTTGTTTTGGTATTAAGGTTGGCACTACAAGGACAGTGGCTTTATGCCCCTCAGGAGGATGCCCAGGACCTCTGCACTGAGGCAACTGTGACTGGGGAGGTTGGTGTGGTGCTGTGATTGTGTGAGTTATCAGCTGGCAGGTCCATTTAGCAGCTGTAGATGTTCTGAGGAACCCACAGATCCTCAGCAAGACTGATATTGTCACCCCAAGGCTTGTTCTGGTTCATTTTGAGGAGACCTTATTGCTGGGTTTGTTACTGAAACGATCCAGTTAAAATAACCCTCCAAACCACAGAGAGTAGCTCTGCACAGCCTGGAGTCCCTCTGCCCAGTGGAGATGGAGGATGGATGGATGGAGGGAGGGAGGGATGGATGGAGGGATGGATGGATGGATGGAGGGATGGATGGATGGATGGGAGATAGTCCAGGATCAGAGCCAGAATTCATGTGTCCTGAAGGACCCCTTTACATCATCTGCAGAGGAAGAAAATTAGACTCCATAGTGTTGCTATCCCAAGGCTCTGTGGGCTGCAGGGCTTTGGGAGTATCCCAAGGATCCTGCAGCCTGGGCAGAGCACACCCTGTGTGTCAGGCCCCTGTGCTGGCTGTGGCTGTGCTCAACATCACTGGGTGTTTGACTCAGGCTGTCCTTGCAGAACATCATTCCTCTGTGTTTCCTTCCCTCCCCAGAGGAGTTCCTCTCCAGCCTGGATCACTATGAGATCGCCTTCCCCATCCAAGTGGACCAAAACGGGGACTTCCTCACCTTTGACATGCGGAGGCAGCTGAAGCCGCGGCCCCGGCGCAGCCTGGGCTCCCTGGCCTACGAGCCCTCCGAGCAGCAGGTCTTCTACAAAGTCTCTGCCCACAGGACCCAGTTTCTGCTCAACCTGACCCTGCACTCCAACCTGCTGGCTGAGCACTTCACTGTGGAATACTGGAAGCGGGATGGCATGGACTGGCAGCACGACTTCCACGAGGACTGTCACTACGCTGGCCACCTGCAGGACCAGTACCTGAGCTCCAAGGTGGCCATCAGCAACTGCAACGGGCTGGTGAGTGTCTGTGCTTGGCAATGCCGACAACTAATTGCAGCCTCTTTGATCTCTGCAACCAGTTGTGTGTCCCAGCAGGTGGGTCCATGTGCTGGGAAAGGTCTGGGATTGGTGTCAAGCGGGAATATTGCACCAGTGTCCAAAATGGGTGGAAGGTGCAGACAGCACATCCCTCATCGCATCTCCAGGGGTTCCTCATCCCTATTCCACTTCCAGTCCTCTCCCTGCCAAAGGCAGTGGGCATTTTTCCACTGATTTTAATTGGAATGGGATAATCCAGGCTCTAGACTGTTATTCTGGCTCTCGCAGAGCTCTCCCCTCCCCTTCCAACAGCAACAGCAAAAAATGTTTTGCATGTGCTGAAAGAGAGGGAGAAGTGCAGGAGGGCAGGAATTTCACAGCACCACTGGAATGTCAAAAGTGCACTGAGGTCCTTACAAGTGTAGATGCATTCCTGGGGTTCCCAGGCTTGATTTCAGGAGCTAAAATGTGAATTATGTAGGAAAAACTGAAATAATCATGTTTTCAGTATGAAAAAGAGAACAACAAAGATGCATTCCTCAAAACCAGCAAGGCTGCTGGAAGGAGGGTGGGAATGATTGATTTTGCAAGTCTTAACAGCTTATAAATGACATCATGATCCTAAATATCAGTAAGAAAAGCTTTATGGTAACATCAGTGGTAAGGTTAGCTGAGGTCTGGACTAGATTGCTTGGAGAGTGGGAGATCTTTGGAGATCTTTAAGAACAGGCCAGATAAATGCCTCTCAAAAATCCTCCAGGTATGATTCATTACTTCTTCCAGCGCTGGGAATAGACTAAGGACTTCCATCCCTATTTTTCTGTGATTTTTCTGATATTTCTGGCTCCTAAAGCACATTTCATGACCTGCCAGATGGAGGGATGGAGCAAACATACCCCGTTAGTGAATCCCAAGGCTGATGGCTCCCTTGGAGGGATAACATATAGAAAAAGACTCTGTAGGCCAGACTCATATTTAGGCTCCAGCCCCACCTCTGAGCACTATTCTGGCAGTGTGGAAGAGCATCCAAATGGGAATGAATTCACGTTTGATTTATTGCTAAATTACACTGCCAGAACAGTGCTGTGGGTTATTAACTGAAATGAGAATCTGACTCATTATATCATAGAGTCTAATGTTTCCACCTCACAGCCAAAACTCAGAGCTGCATAAGCTCCTGGTTCCCTTTGTTTAGACATGGGAACTCTGCTCAAGTCCCAGACAATTCCCTGGTGTTCTCAAAGGCACTGAGGGGTGAGCTGGATGCTGCTGGATCCGGAGGGATCTGCCATCACCCTTCCCACTTCAGAGGGCAAGCAATGGCCCAGCAGCACTTTGAACTGGGATAATTCCGTCCACAGGCTGTGTTTAGCCCTGGAGCGATACCAAGGGCTGTCTGGAGGAAAATGCAGCCAGGCACAAAGAGGGACTGAGGGTCATCCAACAATGTCTCCTTTTCCTGAGCTCTGTCCCCGGCCCCCAAGAGCTGTGGACATCAGGGAAGGTGAGGGAGGAGGTCTGCTGGGTCAGTGAGGACGACAGGGTTGGGAATTTGGGCAAGAGGAGCCTGGAATGTTTGTAGCTGGCAGAGAGGGAGCCGTGCTTACACCAGAGACCTTTGGCAGAGCTCTGGTTGCTCAGTAACAGCTGATTCACTCGTGCCATCCCTCATCCACAGCGTGCTCAGCTTCAGGCAGGAACCATCTGCTTTGGAGGGGACGGGCAGGGACAGAAGAGGGTCCCCAGTGGGTGAGGAGTCCAGGTTCGTGTTCCTGCTGTTGAGGGGGGACTGCACAAGGTGACCCATGTTTGCAGACCCGGCTCACTGAAGCTGCCCAGGGGGTTGTGGTGTTGAAAGGGCACAATCAGGAACCAGGTGCTGGTTGTGGGGTGAGCTGTGCACGAGGAGGAGGGAAAGGGATAATTGTGTCCAACACAAAGCTGAGAAAATGGTAATGAGCCCTCAGCCATCCTCCTGTCCTCCAACTCCCACATCCCTCAGGAATTTCTGTGTCTGCAGGGTGCACCACTAAACTGCTTTGTTTTCAAACACCTCTGACACAACCCTCACCTCGCAACACATCAGCTTTGGATGCCAGTGTCTGGGCATGTCTTCCCAATATCCAGACACGCTCCCACTGTTTTTCCAGACCACAGACCTGAGGACACTAGGCAGAGAGGCTCACCCCACACATCTCCCATGGAGGGCGAGCTGGGCTGGGCTTCAGACTGAGCTTCAGGGGAAGTCACCCAGGCTTAAGTTCACAGAATCACAGAATATCCTGAACTGGAAGGGACACACAGGGATCATCAAAGTCCAACCCCTGGCCCTGCCCAGGACACCCCAACAATCCTCTCCTGTCCCTCAGAGTGTTGTCCAAATGCTCCTGGAGCTCTGGCAGCCTTGGGGCCGTGCCCACTGCCCTGGGGAGCCTGGGCAGTGCCCCAGCACCCTGTGGGGGAAGAACCTTTCCCTGAGATCCATCTCAACCCCCCTGGCACAGCTCCATTCCCTCAGGTCCTGTCCCTTGGTTCCCATTGTTTAGACATGGGAACTCTGTTCAAGGCCCAGGCAATTCCCTGGTGTTCTCTAAGGGACTGAGGCTGTTGGTTCCTTATCTATAAACATATAAAATGTTATTCTTCACCAGAGTATCTTTACTATACACATATATTTATATTTTCTCAACAACCCTTATGATTTTGACATAAAACAAAGCCATAACGGATTTTGTCCTTACAGAGATAGAACTTGTTTTGGGTTACTTTTGACCACAGAAGGGTTTGGGTTGGAAGAGACCTTAAAGCTCATCCAGTCTCACCCCCTGCCATGGGCAGGGACACCTTCCACCAGCCCAGGTTGCTCCAAACCCCGTCCAACCTGGCCTTGGACACTTCCAGGGATGGGGCAGCCACAGCTTCCCTGTGTGTGCTGAAATCGTGTTTTCACCTGAAGAGCCCCCCCTGGGCCCAGCATGGACACAAATGCTTGGAGCAAGGCAGAGGTGGTCCCTGCTGAGGCAAACAGCTCCTGTGTCTGTATGAGGAGCTGGAAGAGCCGAATCCCAGTGTGAGGTTGTGCTTTTCTGAACCGTGGTTATTAACTAAGAACACAAACCATCCTTGCTCTGCAGTTGACCTGGCTGAATCACGGACAGGATATCCAGTTTAGCTCCCCCACAAACCACAGGGATCTCCCTGAGGACTTCTCACCACCCCCTTTCACCAGGCCTGTGTCATGTCCAGCATCTGGACCTCAGAGCTGGGTCCTTGGGGTCACCCTCCCAGGATATCCAAGCTTCGTGGCGGGAGGTGGTGGTTTGAGGCTCCAGGTTTAAGTCAGAACATCCCTTTTGCAGCAGGACATAGGTTTGGGGCAGGAATTGCTCTTCCCCCTTGGTGCTCTGCCCCGGGCTGGTGTGACCTCCTCCCCGGCCCTCGGAGCCGGCAGCCAGCTGGCTCTGCTGCCGGCACTCAGCTTTCCGCCGGAGCCTTGGCCAGGGTAACCTCACAGTACCTCACTTGTGTTTGAGAAGGTGGAGCCCAGCCAAGAGCAACAGAGCCTGGGGCAGGAGGAAATCCCCCGGCACTGGGGGTCTGGGGGCTTTGCCATGCACACACTGCCCCAGTTGAGCTCTGGGAGGGAGGGAGAGGGGCAGAGCCCGGCTGGGCTGGGAGGGTCCACCCTACAGAGGCTTCCCCCAGAACACCCTCCACAGTGCTGTTACACAGGTGGGACCTTCCGTTCAAGGACATCAAGGGGTTTTACAGACACCGACTTCTCCTCTCTCTGCCACAGAATCCCAGAATATGCTGAGTTGGAAGGGACCCACAAGGATCATCCAGTCCAACCCGTGGCCCTGCACAGGACACCCCAACAATCTCACCCTGTGCCTCTCAGGATCATCCAAATGCTTCTGGAGCTCTGGCAGCCTTGGGGCTGTGCCCACTGCCCTGGGGAGCCTGGGCAGTGCCCAACCAGCCTCTGGGGGAAGAACCTTTCCCTGAGATCCAGCCTGAGCCTGCCCTGACACAGCTCCAACCATTCCCTGGGGTTCTGTCCCTGGTCCCCCCAGAGCAGAGCTCAGTCCCTGCCCCTCCTCTGCCCCTGCCCAGGCAGTTGGAACTGCACTGAGGTCTCCCCTCAGTCTCCTCTGCTCCAGCTGAACACACCAAGTGCCCTCAGTGTCCTGACATGGCTGCAAATCAAGGCCCTTCCCCATCTTCGTTCCCTCGTTTGGACACCCTCTAATGGCTTCAGATCTTTCTTATATTGTGTCCCCCCAAACTGCCCCAGTATTGCAGGGGAGGCCACACCAGTCCTGGCAGAGCAGGGCTCCTGTTCCCTGGGCACAGAGGGAGATTTTAAAGTGCTGTGACATCCAAAGTGCTGTGACATCCAAAGGACAGCACCAGCGCTGAGCTGGTGGCAGGGCAGGGGTGTCTCTGCACACAGGGATGACCACTCTCCACCTCTGCTTGCACACAGGGAGTGGGAGGACAGCCAGGTAACATGGGTCTTGGAGGTTTGGGATCGTGCCCGAGCCATGCCAGGTGTATTTCTGTGCCTTGGTTGCTTGGTGGTGAAGTTCAGCTGGTGGCACAACCACCTTCCTTGGAGTTATTGGGAGATTCAGGAGTTGTTACAGTGACAGAGCTCATGTTGTGCTTCCAGAAACTTTTTTGGTTGCTCAGACCTTTCAGGTAAGGGGAAATCTTGCTGTGAGGATGGGACTGGCTGCAGAGGAGAGATCTTGCAAGCACCTGGTGGGTTTGGCTGCTCACCCCACTGGGATCTGCTCCTGCCTGGTCATCACTGTCTCACAAGTGGCTCCACTCAGAGAGAGCAAAGTCTGGGCTCACAGCTGAAATTCAGTCAGTCAAAGAATAAAAAAACCCAAACAAATAAGGGAGCAGAAACAAGATCATCTGACTGAGGTGGCCAGTCTGAGGTGTACAAGGTGAACAACCCAGGTTCCAGGCTGCAGAGGAGGGTTGTGGCTCCTGCTCGTTGCCTCCCTGCTTAATCAGAGTTCAGATTTTAAAGATTTGGTGTGTTTCTCAAAAGGCTCTGAGTATTCATACTTCTCTGCAGCTCTGTGCCCCAGTTCCCAGCTGGTGGAAATGGTCCTGAGCTGCTTTGGAAGGTTCTCAGGTGAAGCTGAAGGCACAGGAGGCAGGTCTCACTGCTGAGCTGTGCTGCAGTTTCAATGTATGGTATTTAGGATCCCACAGGCAGCTCTCAATGAGACTGAGTGGGTGGAATAAGAAACAACTCATTCATAATTTTGCAAGGAAAGGCTGTGATTTCCAGAGGACTTCAGTGAACACAGATGTCTCAAGGCATCCAGGACCATCTGGCTGGGTTTTCTCTGCTCTGTATGTTCATACAGTTCAGAGTTTGTGTGTGAATGAAGGATTCCTTCACATCCTCCAAAGTATTTATCAGTCCCCAGAAATTATGGAGTTGATTTACAGAAAGCTCATTATGAGAAGCCACCAATTCAACCCCCAGTTCTCTCTCCATCTCTTTTATTGCCTTCCCTCTCTCTCTCTTTCCTTCTGCAGCACGGGGTGATCGTGGCAGATGAGGAGGAATATTTCATTGAACCCCTGAGCCCTGGAGCCAACGTCAGCACGGGGGGAGAGGGCAAGGGCAGCCCCCACGTCGTGTACAAGAGATCATCTCTCCAGTACCCCCACATAGATGCAGCCTGTGGAGTGCTAGGTACCCGTTCCCACCAACACCCCCTCAAGCCATCCCAGAAAAGGCTGGGAACGTCCTGTCAGACCAGGCTTTGAAGGTGTACACTGCTCTAGGTGTCAAAGAACCAAATTCATCTGCATTCAAGAATTCTGTGTTTACTTTGACCCATGTTGAGCACTTCTGGTGGCCTGGTCTTTGGAAAGGTCTTGTGCTCTCCTCTTCACAGCAGGGCTTTTAATTGTGTAAATAGATCATGGGATAGGAGAGAAAAATCCACCTCTTATTTTTACTCAGAAAAATCCTCCCAGATTTGGCCAAGTTACCATGTATTGAGAAATCACAGCTTACACATGCTCAGCAGAGACTTGTCTTTGGTTTTTAGCCACTGCAGGTTGTGTCCATGCTGAGATAACTCTGCTTCTGTTGGAGACCAGGTGGAAAGATGCCTTGGGGGTGGGATGTGGGACCTGGTTGGTCACAGAGGATGTTTACAGGGAATGGTAACTGTACTTCTACCCCATTTCTACACCTGCAAACCTTTGACTCCCAAAGGGACTCTCCCAGGTCTGTCCTGGCCTCTCCACAATTGCCCTTCTCATCATCTGTGTCCCAGTGTGTGGCTGTGTTCCGTGGTCCTTGGGAATAGACTCCATCTACCCAAAGTGTTGCAGGCACACAGGATGCCTCTCCCTCAGTTTACAGAGGTAAACTCCCTGGCTCTATAAGGATGAGAGGCCATCCCTGCAGAGGGGCTGGATGGCTTTCTGTGGATCAGTTTGGGGGGACAGAGCAGAGCTCTCCCCTGCTGCTCCTGGAGGTTTATGTGTCCCTTCAGGGTGTTCATTCACTGCCTCAGTGGTGACACTTAACCAGATGAGGAGTCACTGCTGGAAGGGGTGGGACACCTGGAGACATGGGGGCACTGCCACCCTGCTCTGGGCAGCTCTGAGTGTCCCCAGACCCACCAGCATCTCTGGAGACACTCTGTATTTCCCTGGCCCAGCTCCTCCCATCCCAGCTCCCAAAGCTGGGACAAAGTGCCAGCAGACTCCCCTTCTGCTGACTCTGTGCCACATTCCCCAGCTTCCAGAAAAAAAATTTAGCCTGCTCCTAACTGCTTCTTGGAAAGCAAAGTCCGTGCAGTGGGAGCCATGGGGCAAACACAGTTCAGAACAACCACAGTGCAGCTGGCTCAGCAAAGCCACCCAGGCTGGACCTGTCCTCACCTGAGCACCCCCATGAGCTCCAGGGATGAGCCAGAGGAGCTGGAGCTGGCAGGTTGCGGGGCTGCCTGTGATCTGCCCGTCTTCCCAGTCTGGTAGATGTTTGATGATCCAGCATTAGAGCAGAGGAGGGGGATCCTGGCAGGGTAGGAGGGTGGCTGTGGTCTCCCAGTCAGCTCTTCTGCACTGTGGTGGTCTCCAGGCTGAGGGATTGGAGCTTATGACCCTACTGGAACCCTCCCTAGGGTCAGGTCAGCAGCACTTGGAGTCTGAAGCAAAGTCCTACAAATCTGCTGCTGCTGCTTTGGAGGCTGCAGCCATTTCTGTGGAGGAAAAGCTAAGTCCTAAATTGAGGTCCCGGCAGGAAAAGGAAAGAGGAAATGATCTGCAGTGCTTTTATTTTCAGGTTATATCTGTGCAGCCTCTAAATCCACCCTGGGACAGAGATGAGGGCCGGGCTGGGCACATGGATGTGTGTGGGGACATGGTGGGATGGGCACACACTCCCTGGAAGCAGGAGGGGGCAGAAGGGGGCAGGAGGAGGCAGGAGGGTGCGTGTGGTGCCAACAGGGCTGGCAGGAGCACGGGACAGCCCTGGGCTGCAGGGGGGCATTTGCTGGGTCCACATGAAGAGCCCCACAATGGTCTTTCCTCTCCCCTCACGCTGCACATCCCAGACCTCTGTGAGCTGCCGAGTTGCTGCTGGAGGGCAACAGGAACATCTCTTTCCCTCCTCAGATGAGAAGCCCTGGAAGGGGAGGCACTGGTGGCTGAGGACACTGAAACCCTCCCCTCTGAAGCCAGCGGGCAACCACAGCCAGCGGGGGCAGCTGCCCCTCAAGAGATCCGTGAGCACCGAGCGCTACGTGGAGACCCTGGTGGTGGCTGACAAGATGATGGTGGGGTACCACGGCAGGAGGGACATAGAGCAGTACATCCTGGCCATCATGAATATTGTAAGTGTTATAACCACACCAGGAACGTGAGGGGGACTCAGACACACACCCAGCAATTACTCCTGTTCATCACCCCCAATGTCTGGGCTTGGCAGAGGGTGCTGTGTGTTTTTCCTGCAAGAAAAGTGGGGTGGGAACACAGTGGGGGAATCAGATCTGTTCCAGGAGGACAGCGGCTTCTCCTCGTGCTCAGAGCAACAGTTTTGGGTCAAAAATCCTGACATGCTGCTGCTGCAGATGAGCAGTGGTGCCCCAGAGCCTGCAGGGCCTCTGTTGTAAAGGAGAGGCACCACAGGAGAGGCAAACTCTGGCCTGTCTGAGCTCACCACAGGCCAGATATGGGCTGGGAGAACAAAGGCCTTTCTTTGAACAGCATCTCTCATCTCAAATTAGCATTGCAAATAGGGCCAGCCAAGCTGAGAAACACATGGGAAAGCATAAGGACAGTGAGCTCTCACGCCTGGGGGCTGAGCAGCGTGAGGGGTCGGCAGAAACACCCTCCTTCTTCCACACCACACCTCCCGAGCCCCTGGGCTTGGGTCATTGCTGGCGGCAGGATACCAGGCTGGCTGCATTAACAGCCTGAATTGGCCACGCTGAATCCTCCTGTGAGGTGAGATGGGCTTGGAAATTATCCATCAATCCTCTGAAAGCCCCTCTGTGATGGCCCTTTGTCCTGTCCTCCACAGGATCTCCTTTCATGGCTTGCTCTGTTTGCATTTCTAAAGCAGACGCCAGATTTTAAAACAATAGCGGTTCTAACTGTTTCATCTGCTCTGACACACCAACCGTGTGCTGGCAGATTTCTCAGAGATGCTGTGCCTTTCCCTCAGCAGAGCTTCATCCTTGGGGCTGAGCGATTCCATGGTCGTGGGGCTTCCCCTCCTGAGCTCCAGGCAAGGAGCAGGTGCTGGGGGATCATCTTCCCTGCTGAGTGTCCCCAGAAGGAGACACCAAGGTCTCTCCCTTGTTTTTTCAAGCCTGGTAGTGGAGTCTGTGGGAATTTAGGCTTTTCCCTAACTACCAAAGGGGAGTTTTTGTTCAGATCCCACAGCCCTGATTCCACCCACAGGGCCCAACTGAGGGCTCACCCCCTGATTCCAGTGCCACCCAGCCAGAGAGCTCATTTTTAAGACTCCTCTTTTCTTGTTTCTTGGAGGTCAGGTTGCCAAACTTTTCCAGGACTCGAGTCTGGGCAATATTGTCAACATCCTGGTGACCAGGCTAATTCTCCTCACCGAGGACCAGGTAAGCTGAGCTTTGCTGGGCCATTTCCATCACATGTCTGCACTTTCTTTGTGGGTCTGTGTGTTCCCCTTGGATTTCACCCCCAGGAAACCTCCCCTGTACAGCCTGTTGGCTGCTCCACATCCTCCTAAAGGCACCTGGGGACTGGGTTCAGGCCGTGGGCTGAGGAGACCTCAGGGACTCTGAGGATTTTTTCTATGATAAGGTGACTTTAGGGAAGTTTAGGTAGCTTTAGTCCTCCTAAAGTCACATTTTGCCTGCTTTCTGTGTAAAGTGGGGGCATCTGGACTGGTGTCAGTGCTCTGCTGGCGTGGAATAGGCAGTGCCTTCACATCAGAGCTCTCCTGGGAACACACTGTCATGTTGCTTCCATTCCAGCCCACACTGGAGATCAACCATCATGCCGGGAAATCCCTGGACAGCTTCTGCAAGTGGCAGAAATCCATAGTGAACAGGAATGGCAATGGGAATGCTATCCCTGAGAACGGCATAGCCAACCACGACACTGCTGTGCTGATCACCAGGTGAGGCTGAGCCCAAGCCCACACCCAGCAGGGCTGTCCTTCATGTTGTCCTCTCTGGGGTTGTCCTCTGGGCATCTGTCTGTCCTCTGGGCATGTATCTGTCCTCTGCCTCTGTCCAAATGGATCATCCAAGGCTTCCATCCCCCACGAATGACCTGGCAGTGGCCATCCTTCAGTCTGACCATGTGCCAATTCCCTCAGAGGGATGTGGATTATTGCAGTTCACACAGCTATCATCTTCCACTTCAGTTAGTTCTCATCCTCCAGCATCTTCCCTCGGTCTTTGTTGGGCTCTCAAGGAGCTTAGTTTGCAGCCACGGGCATTTGCACACCAGAAGGCAATGGCATGGGGTTGTTGGGTACACCAGAGCCCATCCTGGAGTTGTGGAGCACTGGGCATCCTGGAGAGCCCTGTCTGCCTCTGCTGTGGAGGGTGAAGAGGATCCAAGTGGGACCTGAGCATTGTGACAGTGACAGTGCTCCAGCCAGTGCAGGATTTGGCTCATCTCATTTTAGATGACTACGTGTAGGGCTGAACTCTCTCCTCAGTGGACATCCTTGGAGTAGTTACTTCATTCCAACTCCCTCAGGACTCCTGCCTGTGTTCCTATGCTCCTGGAACAGCAGCTGAGGTCAGCAACATGACTTGGATGCTGGACTGGACCTCGAGAGCTGCAAGAAGGGAGTCTGAACCTTCATGTGGTGAAGGACATGTGAAGAACAAGTGAAGAACAAATAGCCCCCCATCAGGACAGATGGGGGCTTGAGCTTGAAGCAGCAGAGGATGGCAGGAGGGACAGCTGGAAGGATGGATGGGTGGTCAGAAGGAGGGAAGATGAAGAGATGGTAACAGGGACAGTAGAAGGAGGAGCAGAGCATCTGAAAGGACAAGATACTGAAGGGAGGGCTGGAAGGAGTCCCTGGAGGTTTTTTCTCTGTCCCTGGAGGTTTTTTAAGATAAAACTGGATGTGGCACTCAGTGCCATGGTCTGGCAACCGCAGCGGGGTTGGATCAAGGGTTGGAGTTGATGATCTCGAAGGTCCCTTCCAACCCAGCTGATTCTGTGATTCTGTGATTCTGTGATGGAGGGGAAAAGGGCACTGTGAGGCTGCTCTTTGAGGTGTTGCTGCTGTGTCCAGGACTGTCCAGTGTCCACACAAACCCTGCTTGGGCAGAGGGGAAACATCCTGGGGAGAGGCCAAAGGCAAGCCCAAGGTTTGTTTGTGCTGTTTCTCCTCCTCTCTTGTGGAGTGGAAGAAAGTCATGAAATGTAAGTGCTGCAGAGGGGAGCCTCCAAGTGGGAGCCAGTTTCCTTGTCCACGTGCTGCTCTCCTACTCCAGTTCCCGGTAGCAGTGGGAGCCTGGAACATCCCTCCTAGGGAGCTCATGGGATGAGAGCCCACAAGCATCAGCAGAGGAGCAAGAAAAGGGTCCCTGGGCTGCAGAATTTCCCTCTCCCGGGGCTGCAGCTCTGCTTTTTCCTCCCCTCCCACCACAGGCGGGATGCAAACGCCGGCTCCGAGTTTTTCATCCTCCCACCAGATGTTTGAGCCAACCCCAGGGAGTGGCTGGGCTGGGACAGCACTGTCACATCCCTAATAAATTCTCTGTCTCTGATAACATCTTGCTGAGCTCCAGGCTTTTTTCTCTTGCAGGGACGTGAAACCTGAGCCTCCAAAGGGCTTTAACAATATTTGCTCAAAAGAGAGCAACAAATGTTTTCCACTGCTGAGGATGAGAGGTTTGGACACTTCCAGAGAACCAAAGGAACAGGAGCATCACCAGGAATGTGTCACATTAACCCATCATGGGCTGGCACTTGCTCAGTCTCTACTCTCATCACTTGGGGTCAGCTCACTGGGGTGAGCAGTGTCAGATGGTCCCAACACCACGGAGGTGTCCCCAAACCCACACGGGCACAAACACTTTTGTGTTTTGGGTTTGCTTTTGGCCTTTCCAGCATGTTTCCTCTCTGCCCAAGCAGGGTTTGTGTGGGCACTGGACAGACAGTCCTGGACACAGCAGCAGCACCTCTGAGAGAGGCCACTTGGTGCCCTTTGTCCCCTCCATCCTTCCAGCTCTCCCTTCAGCATCCTCTGTCCTTCCAGGTGCTCCGATGTTCCTTCCACTGTCCCTGTCGTCCTCTCAGCATCCTCAGTGTAACATCCCAACTTGTGCCCCCTCCTGCCCACCCTGCTCAGATCTCAGCATTAGCCTGACCCCTTTCAGCCCTGGCTTTACTAAACCAAGTCTGGGGTGTCTCTCCTTCTGGAGAAAGTGTTGGAACAGAGGCAGGTGGGGCATGTGGTTTACCTCTGCAATTAAATGATAATATTCACTGTCTAACCCCAAACTGGTCTCTTTTGGAGCTGCTACCACATCCTATTGTGAGGGTGCTGCGTTTCCATTTGAAGGAGATTTTTGCTCTCCTTGTTATAGCTCTTCCTTGTATCCAGCTAATGATGTGCAGACAGTGGGTTTCTTGATGCAATGGCTGGAAGTGGAGGCCAGGAACAGAGGGAAGAGTCACCATGAATCAACCTTTACTGAATTTGTTGGGAAAATTCTCAGTAAAGAACTAAACTGGAAAAAAAAATATATATATAAAAAAATCACTTGAGCATTTTCATGAAACCACAGTGGATTTTGAAATGGTACATATTTTCAGACTGAAATGTTTTCCTTAGTTTTTTTAAAAAAATTCAGAATTAAAACCCTGGCAGTGTCCAAGACCAGGTTGGATGGGGCTTGGAGCGACCTGGACTTGTAGAAGATGTCCTTGCCCATGGCAGGGGATGGAATGAGATGATCTTTAAGGTCCCTTCCAACCCAAACCATTCTGGGATTCTGTGATTCTCTGTTTGATTAATGCAATTTACTGCAAGGGACCTGAGTTTCCAGACCAGAAACTGCCCCTCTCCCACCCTGCCCTGCTGGGGAACATCCCTGTGCCTGATGCCTTCCAGGAGTGCACAGGGAGCAGAGCTGGACCTCCCAACCAAACCCAAAGAGCTCTAAGTCTGGATTAGCATTGTCCCTGCTGATTTATAGGATCATTAAGGTTGGAAAAGACCTCCAAGATCATGAAGTCCAACCTTTGACTGAATCCTCCCATGCCCATGAAACCATATCATGAAGTGCCACATCTGCTGGTTTTTTGGGCAATTCCAGGGGTGGTGACTCCACCACTGCTCTGGGCAGCCTGTACCAATGGCTGACCACCCTTCCCATGAAGCAATTTTTCCTAAAAGCTGATCTAAACCTTCCCTGGAGCAACTTGAGGCCATTTCCTCCTGTCCTGTTCCCTGGGAGCAGAGCCTGAACCCCCCAGCTCTCCCCTCCTGTCAGGGGGTTGCAGAGCCAGAAGGTCCCCCCTGAGCCTCCTTTTCTCCAGGCTGAGCCCCCCCAGCTCCCTCAGCTGCTCCTGGTGCTCCAGCCCCTTCCCCAGCCCCCTTCCCTTCTCTGGACATGTCCTACCACCACATTTCATCCAAACCAAACCTCTACCCCAGCTCAGCACTGCCTAGAGTTAAAGGACAGGAGATGTCATTGAAAACCCACAGTGAATCTCAGCCTGGGGAAAGTGAGTGTTGGACAACACATCTTACCTGCTACCACTAGTACTTTCCATTCCAGAAGTGTTCCATGAGCCATGGGCTGGTTTGAAGTGGTTTGGGTGTGACCACATGGGTAAAATGGGGATGTGCTGCTTTGGAGGCACCTAAATTAGAAGCATCTTTAACTCTGCCTCCTCTTCTTTGCAGATACGACATTTGCATCTACAAGAACAAACCCTGTGGCACCCTGGGTAGGTAGAATTTTGCCACCCCTTCAGCAGCACTTCTCACCAGCACAGAGAACTTTGGGGGCATGGTGAGGGTGGGCTGTGCCACCCCCTTTCCCAGGGAACAGGCCGAGGGGCAACACTTGCCCAGCAGTACGGCAAGGACCAGCAGCAGAGCCAGGAACAGCCCAGTGGTTTTCGGCCTCCTCACTTCTGTAAACACTAAAAACAGCAACCCAGAGGACAGATGGGCTCTGGAACACTTCTCTGTTATATCCCTGGGTCAGGTCCAACCTGATGATTAAGAACCACTCACATCTAGGGCTGGTCCATGGCCTAGTGGAGTATTCCTGGCTTAGCAGAGAGAAATAAACCTTTTTTGTGATGACTATAAAGGGAGTTCTTTATTGAAATGGCGAGACACAGACAGACCCTGCAGCTTTCTCTGGCTGCAGCTCCTAATTTATCTTGCCCTGGTCTAGACTGAGCAGTCAGGGAGGGATTACTGCTCTGAATCACTGCAGTGAGAAGGGAAAACTTGGTGGATCTCTGACCTGATGCAACTTCAGATGAGGAGCCTGAGAGGGAGGTGAGGCTGGAGGTGCTGTGATGGCTCAGTTCATTCCATGAACAGAGTCAGATCCTTCCCTGGCCCAATGGAGGGGGCATAGCCTGTGCTGGTCCATGGGCAGAGGGTTGGGAGAATCTGCTTCCACTATTCTGGGGAATTGCACTATTCCACTACTTGGGGGGCAGTTCTGATGATCCAGCCCTCCAGACTGAGTCAGGCTGGATTCCTGATCCTGGTGGGTGTCAGCCAGAACTAGGGTTGGATCTTGTCTTACTCTGTCCAGGCTGCCCTGCCCGAGTTTGGATTCCTAAGTGCTCGTACAGCCATTCCCAGGTTCCCCCACCAATGTTTAGACAAGGACTGCTCCACTCTGTGCACAGTTTGGGATTTGGATATGAAATTCAGAGGATTTTGACCCATTCTCAGCATTTCTGAGCCTGTCAGTGTTAATTTAGCTGACAGTACTGAGCCACCACATACCCAGAGCCCATAGGAGCCATGAGTCCATCCCAAAGCCCAGTGGGAAGGAAGTGGTCACTGCCAGCAGGCTGTGCTGGGCGTTAGTGAGAGCCCCCACACTCCTCCCCTGTCCCCTGCAGATGCTCTGTGGTGGCTCTGTGTGACAGCCCTGTCTGCCTTCCCCAGGCCTGGCCCCCGTGGGCGGGATGTGCGAGCGGGAGCGGAGCTGCAGCATCAACGAGGACATCGGCCTGGCCACGGCCTTCACCATCGCCCACGAGATTGGCCACACGTGAGTACTGTGCCAGGACAGGCCCTGCGAGCAGCTGGCACAGGGAAGAGCCCCCCTCGGGTTTTTCCTGCCAAGAGGAGCTGAAAACCCTTCCTATGGATGACCCAGATGTGTTGAAAACACAGCAGCTGATCACCTCTCTCTGCCTTGGTGGTGCTTCCCAGGTTTGGCATGAACCACGATGGGGTTGGCAACAGCTGTGGCTCCCGTGGGCAGGAGACAGCCAAGCTCATGGCTGCTCACATCACCATGAAGACCAACCCGTTCGTGTGGTCCACGTGCAGCAGGGATTACATCACCAGCTTCCTGGAGTAAGGAACCCACCTCACCCTGCCCTTCCTCCCATCTCGCAGCCACTACACGCCTCCAACCTCCTACAGTCACCTGTGGAGGGGGTAAAACCCAAGAAAAGCCCCCAAAGCACCCAGCCCTTCTGTCTTGTCTCCCAGCACCTCATCCTACCCCAAGAGGCACGTGCTCTCTTTCCTTCCTTTAGACATTCCCATGTTTTTCTTGCCTGATGAAGCTCTAACCCCCTGTTATGACCTTTGTTTAGGTTCCTCACACCCACAAGTAGATCAGTAGCTTCTGGAGGCATTTGGATGGTTCTGAAGTTCAGCTAGGGATTGCAGGGAAGGGTTGGTGTGGTGGGGAAGGAGGGTCTGGAGTCAGGACTGGGTCTGTGTGGTGTGCACACCCTCCAGGCACTGGGGAGGAGAGTTTCCAGTGGGAACGAGCAAAGTAGGAGAAAGGTTTTGTTTGTTTGTTTTTTTTTTCCAAAGCACCTTCAGGATTCAGGAGAAGGGACAGGACAAGAGGGGATAGATTCAAACTAAAAGAGAGTAGTTTTAGATTAGATATTAGGAGGAAGTTCTTCTCTGTGAGGGTGGGGAGGCCCTGGCACAGGTTGCTCAGAGAAGCTGTGGCTGCCCCATCCCTGGAAGTGTCCAAGACCAGGTTGGAGAGGGCTTGGAGCAACCTGGGCTAGTGGAAGGTGTCCCTTCCAAGTTTTAAGGTCCCTCCCAACCTAAACCTTTCTATGATTCTGTGATTTAGGCTCCTAAGTCCCAAATTTCAATATTGTCACCATGCCTAAGTCACATCTCTGCAGCCTGAAAGAGCTGCTTATCCAGGGTTCCAGCAGCTCCCAGGTTTCTGTCACAAAACAACCAGTCAGGATCAACTTGGGTGAGGATTTTGGTAGAATACAGGCACTGTGTAATAAAAGGACTGGATAGGATTTGAGTGATGACTGGAAGAAGCACGTGTGGGGGGGGTCAGTGTGGAGGGAAGCCCCCAGGAAGTCTGAATATCAGACTTCAGCCAGTGATGCTGCAGTTGGAATACAGTGAGAGGAGCAATAAAGTCTCCTCCCAAGGGGCTTCGCCTGCCCCACTGTCCTGCAAAGCTTGGCCAAACCCCATGGCTCATCCCCAAATCCCACATCTGGCAGCTGAGGTTTGGCCACAGCAAAACCTGTCCCCCTCAGTGAGCCCTGAACATTCCCCCCAGCCAGGCACGAGGCACGGACAGCCTGGGAAAGGCCACCCTGTCCTCCAGTGACCCGAGGCCTCAGCAGGGCTGGCAGAGGACAAAGAGTTCATGTTGGGTCCCTCTGAGGTCTCCAGGGAGCCTCCACCAGGACACAGTGTGGGCAAGACCCCAGAATTTGGGGCTGGGGGGTGGTGACGGGGGCTTGGATTTAGGGAGAGCTCAGAGAACAGCAAGGAAGGGGGAGGGAAAGGCGTGTTCCTTGCAAAATTTGGATGCTTCTACAAAGCTCTGGTGAGCAGAAAGTCAGGCTTGAGGCATGGGCAACTCCAGTTGCTCTGAGCTGGGGCTCAGTTGAGCAGAGGGCAGCCCCCTCTTCCCACCCACTGCCCACATGAGAGTCCTGGGCACAGACCTGCCCTGCTGGCCCCAGAACCCACAGGGACAGCCAGGGGCTGGTGATACCCTGCAGAACAGCAGGAGCTGTGCCAGGGGCGTTGGGATGGATCTCAGGGAAAGGTTCTTCCCCCACAGGGTGCTGGGGCACTGCCCAGGCTCCCCAGGGCAGTGGGCACGGCCCCAAGGCTGCCAGAGCTCCAGGAGGGTTTGGACAACGCTCTGAGGGACAGGGTGGGATTGTTGGGGTGTCTGTGCAGGGCCAGGAGTTGGACTGATGATCCCTGTGGGTCCCTTCCAACTCTGGGTATTCTGTGATTCTATGAACCCTCAGATGAACACTTCAGAGTTCCCTAGGAACCAGCATGTGCTTCCCAGCCCGGAGCACACAGGTAGAAGGATTCCAGAGCACTTTCTCAGCAGTGGTTCTGCCCAGAGGAGACCCAGGTTTATCCCCCCAGGCTCAGCTCTGTGCAGAGCAGGGAGTTGCACTGCTGATCCTCCACCTCAACGCCCTCCCTCCCACGAGCCTTTCTGAGCTCTGATTCTCCTCTCTTGTTTCCAGCTCTGGGATGGGACTGTGCCTGAACAACGCTCCTCCCAAGCAAGACTTTGTGTACCCCACAGTGGCTCCAGGCCAGGCCTACGATGCAGACGAGCAGTGCCGCTTCCAGTACGGAGTTAAATCTCGCCAGTGTAAATACGGGGTAGAGAGCCTTCCTGCTTTACTATCGGTTCCCAGGGGGTGGAGGATGGGGGGACAAGGACAAAGGGATGTGGGGCTGTTCCTCTGCAGCCCCGTCACTTTGCTGTCCTGCCTCAAACAACTGGCGTGTTCTCCGTGAGCTCGTTGACTTGCTTCCCTCTGAGAGGACAGAGATGGTTTCCCGTCCACAAAGGTTGAGCCCAGCTCTATTTTGGTCAGGTTAATCAATGGGAAGAGGTGTCTTGCCTCTGCCTGGTGCCTTGGCTACTGCTGGTCCCCAGGCCAAGCTGTGTTCTCCTCATCCAGTCTCTGTTCACAGACATATTCTCCATAGTCCTTGCTAGAAGTCATTGTGCTGCTCAGTGTGCTCCTACGAACTTAGGAGGAGAACCATCTTTCTTCCAGGTGAGGTGGAGCAATATGCTGCAGGTGCATTTGTAGGTACAGCTGCACACCTAAGCCTCCCCTGGCAGCCCCTGGTCTTTGGACCCAGCAAACCACTGAAAGGAAAGGGTGTTCCAGGAGAAAGGAGTCTTCTTGGATCTCAGCCTAACATTTTGTTGTTCTTAAACTACTGAAGGCTGGCAACTGTCTGAGCAGAGTGATGAGGGGAAGTGTCTGTGCTGAAGGGCTGATTGAGCTCCTTAACATATCCATGTTCCTCTAGAGAAAGCAGTGGGATGCACAGGCAGCAGTGTTGTCTAATGGATACATATTTTTTCATGGAAAGGGTAATTAGGCATTGGAAGGGGCTGCTCAGGGAGGTGGTGGAGTCACCATCCTTGGAGGAGTTCAAGGACATGGGACTCAGTGCTCTGATTTAGCCAAGGTGGTGATCAGTCACAGGTTAGACTCAATAACCTTGGAAGTCTTTTCCAACCTTAATGTTTCCATGATTCCATGTGCACCCACCCCAGTCCAAGCCCTGGAAAGCTGTGAAGGAGGAAACTTATCAGTCCAGGATTTAGCTTCTCTTAAAACCATGTAAGCACAAGCCCAGCTCTGCCACTGAGGTGAACCAGGTCATCACTTTGAACGTTCATCTATCTATGTTTAAACACTAAACCACCTCCTGGTGGTCTCACCAGCTCATCCTGGTGAACAAAGAGCAAAGTTTGGCTCTCCCAGGCCCAAAGCCTATTGGATATGAGGCAGATGCAGCAGGGAAAGGCTGGGTCCAAATAACATGGTCGTGGTTCTGATGTCAGGTGATACCAGCTGGGGTTTGTACCCCTCCTGAGCGGAGCCAGAGGCAGGGAATGGAAGCTTCCCACATTTACATGCCTGTGTCCCAGCTGATTTTTAACTGGGGTGGACACTTCCTGTGTATACACAAAGACCACAAAAGCACAAAATGTCCTTGTGATGACCCAACCTGTCATGAGTGTGGCTTGGGACAAACCCAAAGGGCACAAGGGCTTGGGTAAATCCAGGTAAATGTGTGAGTCCACCCATGCTGTGCCCACATAAACAACCTCCCTTCCTCCTCCATGCCAGAGAGCGGATGATTAATGGGAATAATAAGGACAGAGAGAGCAGATGTCACTGATTCAGGGCTGGGTTGGATGAGGCACTGAGCACCCTGGTCTAGTAGAAGGTGTCCCTGCCACAGCAGGGGGTTGGAACTGGATGATCTTTAAGGTCACTTCCAACCCAAACCATCCCATGATTCTGTGATTGCAGCTGGAAAGTCACCAGGAAGCCCTTGGTGACAGAGGGAAGGGTCACCCTGTGGCACTCTGCTATTCCTTGATAGCCACACCTCAAATCATGGGTCCAGTTTTGGGGCCCTCATGACAAAAAAAACCTTGAGGGGCTGGAGCGTGTCCAGAGAAGGGAATGGAGCTGGGGAAGGG
>NW_021938834.1:138634-179995 GCF_001715985.3 Manacus vitellinus
GGCTCTGCTGCCAGGGAACAAGGGACAGGAGGAGAGGGAACAGCCCCAAGTTGTACCAGGGAAGGTTTAGATTGGATATTAGGGAAAATTCCTTCATGGAAGAGGTGGTCAGCCATTGGCACAGGCTGCCCAGGGCAGTGGTGGAGTCACCATCCCTGGAAGTGTTCAAACAATGTGTGGATGTGGCCCTTGGGGACAGGGGTTAGTGGTGACCATGACAGTGCTGGAGTAATGGTTGAACTTAATGATCTGAGAGGTGTTTCCAACCTTAATGATTCCATGATTCTATGACAGTGCTGGGAGTGCATTACCAGCAGCTGGGGCAGTTCAGGTTCTGCTGTCAGACCTCCAGAGTTTCCTTCATTGACATTGTGAACCTGTTCAATATTTCATGTAAACCTAAGTCATGTCCTAAGTCATGTCAAGCTGCTCCCTGAAAAGCAGCAAGTTTTCCATAGTTTTTTTTTCATTAGGAATAGGAGCAGTATGGTTACTGGGCAAGATACTAAGGAAACTGGATTTTGGGTTTTGCAGTTTGCAGGTCTTGAAGTCCAGCCTGGCTGGTTGAGTGACACAGCAGGTCCAAAGGGTCTGGACTTTCTGATTTAGCTGTCTCTGACACAGACCTAACTTTTGGGTGGGTCCTGGAACAGCCAAGGGAAGATTTGTGTTTGCTGAAGCTCTGAGAGATCAGGATGGGCTGAAGCTCAGGATCTGTGGCTCAGGAAATCTCCTGGAAAGACCTGGAGTCCTCAGCCCAATGTCACTCATTGGACCCAACTGCACCAAGCAGAGACCAAGAGCAGAAGTGCCCAATTCTGAAGCTGCTTAAGGGCTGGCTCAGTATCTGGAAATATTTTGGTTATTCTGAAAACAGCTCTAAATCTTCCAGAGGAGTCTTCCCTTTGGGACTGCTGGACTGGCTGGAGATGGTGGAGGTGCTTACACTGTGAGCTGCAGTGGGAGGTGACAGATGTGCCATGTTGATGCTCCCAGAGTCCTACATTCCTGCAGAGGCAGATCTAGGTCCATATGGAACAGGGCAAGTGCTGGGAATGGGGCCCTTGTGCTCATCCTCCATTGCACAGACCCAAAACTGGAAATATTCCTCATCTCTGTGGCTGTCTGGGCTTTGCTTTTACACCTTGAGACAGTTTCCCTCAGTGAGAGTGTGAACCTGTTAACACTTTCAGGTATAACCTAAGTCATGATAAGCTGTTCCCTGCAAAGCAGCAAGTTTTCCATAAGTTATTTCATAAGGAATATGACCAGGCAGAAAACTCAGCTGTGGATTTTAGGTGTCTCCCCTGAGGAGGGAGTCAGGATGGTGGGATTAGCTCAGACCTCCCTGAGGTGTCCAAGGAGAGGTGCCCTCTGTGCCACATGGAGCAGGTTTGGGCTGGTTGGGGAGTTGGCTCTGGCACCTGAGCTCAGTGAACTTCCACATCCAGAGAATCCCAGGCCTGGGAGAAGTGTTTAAGATTAGTCTAGAGAAGGGGGTGAGCAGTCAGTGCCCCTGGGGCAGGATTTGGTCTCATTTTGCCCCCACTAAGCTGAAAACACTTGTGTCCCGTGTCCCAGCCCAGCTGGTGCCTCCCAAGCACACTGAGGTGCTGCTGTCCCAGCCTTGCAGGCCCTGGTACAAGCAAATCCTAACCTTGGTTTTGTTTCTTTGTCTCTTCCCTCCTCCCTCCGCCCCCCCCCCCCCCCCAAAATCTCTGTCTTTCCAGGAAGTCTGCAGTGAGTTATGGTGCCTGAGTAAGAGCAACCGCTGCATAACCAACAGCATCCCCGCTGCTGAGGGGACCATCTGCCAAACCAACACCATTGAGAAGGGGGTAAGGCAGCCCAGGGCACTGCAGAGAGTTAACAGGGAGTGGTTGAATCCTCTCCCAGCAGTAACTGGGATTATTGTTTGCACTGGGGAGTGAGGAGTTGATTTAAGAGCACCCACCAGCCTGTCTGACCCTGCCTCCCAGTCTGGAGCCATCCCTGCCCTCCCCGCTGCCATGGAGGGAAGCTGGGATGGGCCATGGAGCCCAGGGACCCATAATCACCCCAAAGGACAGTTCAGCTTGTGTAGGGCTGGACCATGGAATATGTGCGATACTGGAATATGGAATATGAAATCCCTGCTCCAGCAGCTTCTTGGTCTCTCTTGAGGCACAGTAAAGTGACCTCAAACAACACCATATTCCTTAGATGAACATCTTGTCTTCAGGTCTGCTGGGATCTCCTGGCAGCCCTGAGAAAAAAGGGATTTTTCCCCCAGTTCTCCCAGGAGGGACAATGGGTTTGTAACATGTTTTCAGAGGAACTTGTGAAAAACTGGCTAAATATGATGAAACCTTTGTTTTTCACACTCAACTGAGAGAGAAGGGCAGGATTTTTCCTGACCATATATTTTTGAACATGAATTTTGACTTGACTGCTCATAGAACTTCATTCCCTGCTCCTCCTACACCCATTTGCACCAGTATAAAGCAAATGGGTAGCACTGCTAAGACAAAGAGACTTTACAAAGTAAATAATGGTTGGGACAATAGAGAATCAGGGCTGGGACATTCCCCATTCGATGGATGTGTTTTATAATTCCTGAGAAATTCGAGAAAATTTTCAAATCCTTAAGAAGGTGGAGAAGCTGATGTGCAGGAACAAGGATGTCTTTGACAAATTCATTATTCTTTGTGAACATTTCTCTGAAAATTAGGTCAGAGAGGAGCAGACAGCTCCTGGGGCTGGACACCCCTCCTGCTGCACACTCACCAGAGACAATGGCATTTTTTTCTTCCTAGTCATCTCTTTTTACCAGCTTTTCCCACTTTTAAATCTCCCTTTTCCACCCACTTACAAGTTGTTTTATAACCAGAGTTCTTCAAAAGCTTTGAGAGAAGTGAAGCAGACACAGCCCCCCAGAACTCACAGGAGCTATTCCCAGTGATTGGCTCAGTTCCCTTCCTGGGTTGCTTCTTTTCCTTTTGTATTAATTCATATTTTGGAAGTGATTTGATATCCTTGGGTGGAAGAAGATGCACCTTTGTGTTAAGTTTCTGCATTGCTGGAGCTCCTGGCTGGTGGCCTCCAGACCTCAGCCCTTGGCTGGAGCAGCTCTCCAAGGTCTTTCCTGGCTTCTCACTTTCTCCTGGGAAGAGCAGAGGGAAGGATCAGGGTATATAAGGTATTTCAGGAATGCAAGATTAAAGGAGAGATTGAGTTCCTGTGCTCTGACACCCAACTGAGGAAGCAGTGAGGGGGGAAGGCTGAGACAAGTTCTGCTGGATGGTGGCTGTGCCCACATCCCAGACCTCTGTTGTTTCCTCCTCCAAAATTCTCCCTGTTTTTTTTATTAACTGATCTCCTGTGGTTGTTTGGCTCCACCTTACCCAGAACCCACAGAGAGTGACTTCAGGTCTGGATCCTGCTGCCCTCGAGGTGCCCCAGAAGCCTGGCAGGTTCAGCATCCTGCTGGTTCCTTCCCTACCTGATTTGCTTTTCCTTTGTATTTTTATTTTAATTTCCATTAATCCATCACTTATCACCCAGGTTATGGTCAGTGTACCCTGTGAGGATGCTTTTCTTTACATATCCTCCCTCCCCACGTGCCCCCTACTCACCTCTGGTCTCTCAGCCTGCACAAGTCCATGTTTTCCACAGGAGAGGGAGCTGGGATCTGCTCCTGGAGCAAGGACAGAGCCTATCACTGGCTCACAGAATCATAGACTGTGCTGAGTTGGAAGGGACCCATCACTGATGCTCTCAGGATCCCTGAGTGCCTGGGGGGTTTGCAGGGGCTGGTGAACTCCTGGGCCCTGCCTGCAGAAGAAGGAGCCCCAGCCCCTCCGGTCTGGAGCAGGGAACTGGTCAGGCTGTGCCTGCAGAGCATCTCCTCCACCTGGGATCCTCCTTTGCAGAGCTGCTGGTGTGTAGGAGGTCTCTCCTGCATGTCCTGGGAGGCATTTTTCCTGGCTGGCTGGGCTGCCCGTGGAGATCTTGGCTCAGAGGGAGCCGGGAGAGGCTGTGCCAGCAGCTCCAGGGTGGGTTATCAGCCCCTGGAAGGAGCACACAGCAGTTTCTTCCTTCCTGGGATTATCTCAGCCCCCAAGGCACGGTGTGGGCTCCGTGCCTGGGGAACGGCAGCGGCTCTGGCACCGTCCCACTCCTCTGGCACCGTCCCACTCCTCCCATCACGGGGGACTCCAGGGGGTGTGGGACGATTTCCAGGGCCGAGGGAAATGCTTCCTAGGCAAGTTTCCATGAGCATCTGTCTCCCAGTAGGACGGGGACAGGCAGGTTCTTTAAGGATCCTCAGTAACAATAAATTGCGATTTAAACGTTATTTTAACCTGGGCCCTTTGCAGGTCAGGTTGTTTTAACACATTAACCACAACTTGAGAGCCCAGTGCACACAAAGCTCACTCTGTCCTGGGAGAGAGCAGCTGGAAGTGGAGGTGTCCATGTCCCCCAGGGGTCTTGGCTCTGCCCAGCAGCAGCAGCTCCAGTCCAATTCCCACCTGGGAATTACTGCCATGAGCTTTTGTAAGCAGTGGGGTGTGTGCTCTTAGGTGTCCCTGCTCACAACACTGGTCACCCTGATTGACCCAGGACCCTTTTAGAAGAGAATCCCAAAATGCTTTGGGTTAGAAGGGACCTTAAAGCCCATCCACTTCCACCCCCTGCCATGGGCAGGGACACCTTCCACTACCCAGGTTGCTCCAAGCCCCGTCCAACCTGGCCTTGGAGACTTCCAGGGATGGAGCAGCCACAGCTTCTCTGGGCAACCTGTGCCAGTGCTTCACCACCCCACAGAGGTGGGGATGTGACCCCCTTGTCTGTGGCTGCCTGTCCCATGGGATGGTGCCCCGGGGCCTAGGAGTGGGGACACTGGTTCCAGCACCCCTGCAAACCCCAAGTACACTGTACAGAGCTGGTGACAGTGTGACTTGGAGGAGGGGGTGCCCAGGGAGAGGTGAGTGCCCTGTGCCATGGAGAGCTCAGCTGGTCAGAGAATGGTGCTAAGTAACTCCAACGTGGTGGGTTCAGTCCCTGTACAGACCATTCACATAAGAGTTGGATCTGATGATCCCTTCCGGAACATTATAAAATAATATATATTAAATATTATATATTTAAATAATAATATTTAAACTCAGAAGTTTCTGCAATTCTGTGATTCTGAAACTTGGCTCCAAGGCGTGTGCAGCTCCAAGTCCAGATTTCCCAGGATCAAATTGCATCCCAGCCCCGAACTGCCTGCCATGTCCGACGGAGGTTGGGGAGTACTCTGGGAGGTCAGACCATGTGCTCAGGGTGTTCAGAGCTCTTTCTCTCTCCACAGTGGTGCTACAAGAGGGAGTGTGTGCCTTTTGGAACCCGCCCTGAGGGTGTGGATGGAGCCTGGGGGTCCTGGTCATCCTGGGGGGAATGCAGCAGGACGTGCGGCGGTGGCGTGTCCTCGTCCGTGCGCCACTGCGACAGCCCGCGGTACGTGGGGGTGCTGAGGGGGTCAGCCTGGCCCTGCCATGGCCAACACTGCTCAGTCCCATGGAGAAGTGCTGCCTAAAATCAGAGAATAATTCTCTGGACTATTTTGGAGTACTGAAAGGCAAAAAGCACTTCTTTATTGCGGTGCCGATGGTACACAAGAATATTTTGCACACGCCAATTACAGAGGCTTTTACAACTTTGTACTATCATCTCATTACAATATCCAGTTTCTAATTACAATATTCTGTTTCCGATCACAATCTTTGGGCATCACCTCATCTGTTGCACCCGCTTCCAAAACCATCCCTCCCATAGCACTGCCCTCACCACGCCCCTGCCACACCTCAGATTTGACTCAGTGGTCCTAAAAAGACTATGCCTTCATCTTCTTGTCTTCCTCATCTCCTCTGACCCTTTTGGAATGGTTTCAAGGCCCCTGAGTAGCTTTGGCTACTTATATCAAGTGTCAGGTCTCTTTTTCAGTACATTTTTACAGGTAGAAAACTTCACCTCATTAAAATCCCTTGTCCTTTGAAATTCTTAACAAGGAATGTTCAACAGCACTTTTAGAAATCTTGTACAAAGCTAAAGGTACTAACAAGCTGTACTAAAACCTTATAAAATATAGATTTTAAGGTATCAGAAGGCACAGCCAGGTGCCTGTGCAGGTCTCTGCTCTGCTCACAGCTCCTGCATGTCCTGTTTTCCCAGCAGCTCAATGCTTTGTGCTGGTGTTGGATCCACAGCCACAGACCCAAAAACACTTATGCAACCCCACTGTGCACATCCAGCCCAGTGTGTGAGCCCTGCTGGAGGCTGCTCCTCCTCCCAGCCCATCCAGGCAGGATCAGCAGGGTTGGGAGAAGCCATGGTCCTCCCGCAGACTTGGGGCAACAAACACAACTCCCTGCCCCGAGCTGGTTGCACCATCTCATTCCTGGTTTTGGCAGGCCCACGATCGGAGGGAAGTACTGCCTGGGAGAGAGGAAGAGGTACCGGTCCTGCAACACCGACGTGAGTAGTGCTGGGCTGGCAGGGCTGTGTCCCAGCCACGATTTGGGAGCCCTTCCCACACAATGCAGGGTGTTATGTGCAGCTGTGGGACCCACAGGAAGAGGAGGAGGCTGGGGGAGGCAAAAACAGGGTGTTCCAGCAGCAATCCCATGGGGGGGAACAGCGAGCAGGACCGTGCACGTCTGCGAGCTGCTCCAAGGGTGGGTGGTTCGTACCTGTGGGGCTTCAGCATCAAGAGGGGCCCAAAAAGATAGAGAGGCAAGGGAGGAGAGATCAGAGGGTTCCAGCTCTGACATGGCAGGGATGCCTCACACACTCCATGAGCAGCTCATGAAATGCCGGGTAGGACTTTGCTTCCCAGGGCTGAGGGTTAAACCTCAAGGGGAGCAGAGAAAGAATTTTGCTGTAGGGATGATCAGTGAAGCTTTGGACCTGGGGAATGGTAGCTTTAACTTCCACAGGCTGATGGTGAGGAAAATAGAGGGTTCTATTGCTTTCCTGGGCTTCCAAGTGACACATCTCAGTCAGAGCACCTGAGTGCTGTTGGTCTTAAATCATGTCCAGCTTTGCAGGAGGGATTCTCCTGCCATCCTGCAGCAGTGCCCAGTGTCAGGGCTGGTGTCCCTGTCCTCCAAGGGCTGGTGTCAGTGTGTCAGCAGCCCAGTGAGGCTGCCCCAGCCCTGCCCTGACCCCTGGTTGTGTCTCCAGGACTGCCCACCCGGCTCCCAGGACTTCCGAGAGCTCCAGTGCGCCGAGTTCGACAACGTCCCCTTCCGAGGGAAGTACTACACCTGGAAAACCTACCGTGGGGGTGAGTGCTGGGCTGGGCTGGGCTAGGCTGGGCTGGGCTGAGCATCCCACCTGGAAAACCTACAGTGGGGGTGAGTGCTGGGCTGGGCTGAGCATCCCCCAGCTCAGACAGAGCTGGCTTTGCTCTCTGTCATGCTCTGGAGGGACAGGTCTTGTGGTCCAAGGGGTCTGACGGACAGTTAGTCAGGATTCCCACTAGCCCAGGGCCCGCAGGCTGCCCTTTCTGTGCTCCTGGGATGTGCTGCCACCCCCTCACCTGCCTGTGGATTGATGTGCACCCCTCCAGGCATCTGCTGTCCCCCATCCTGGGTCGCCAACCCCTGTGCAACCTCCCCTTAACTTCCTTGCTCTGCCAGAACCAACTCCAGCAGCACCAGAGCTGTTCAGCTTCTTCCCTCAGGTCTTGTTTCCTGAACTGCTGAGGGAGTGAAGAGGAGGATGGACAAGAGAAGGGAGTGATGGTGTCTGATGGGGAGGAAAGAGGACAGGCAGGTAAAGCTTTCAGCTGCTGCACAGGTGAAGGGATGGAAGCTGGTGGATCCTCCAAAGAGCAGCAATTCCCTCATCCCAAGAGCAATCCTGTGTCCTGCAGAAGGTCCAGTGAGGAGAGGGGGTAGGAGCAGGCCCCTGTGGCAGAAATCTCTTAATAATGAGAAGGAACAGTGAATCTCCTTCATACAGTTAATGAACTTGAGTGGGGAAATCCTCCCCAGCTGTGTAAATAACACAGCTCCCAGGGGGCTCCTGCAGCTGGAGCAGATGTGCTGAGGCTGCAGGGGATGGATCAATAAAAATGGAATAATTGTGAAGCAGTAAGTCACACAAAGACCCCAATGGATGCCAAGGTGCAAGATAGCCCTGCAGGCTGGAGCTGCCCTCACTCAGACCTCTCTATTGCCCAGGCATGGACCCGTGGTGGGAGTCCAGGGAATGGTTGGTCCAACATCAGCTCTTGAGTTTTAACCTGATTCTGACAAGGATTTTTGCTTTGGCTTTTAAAAAGAGCCCCTTTCTCTCTCTGCTTCAGCTTCCTCTGTCATAAAATAAGGTAACAAAACCTGTCCCCCTCCCAGGAGGCTACAAGTGTTGGTACATTCATGCCTTGAAGAGATCTGGGAGTTCCCTCTCAGCTCTCCGGGTTGTCTGTGGGGAATGATCATCCCTGCAAGTGTTCAAGGTCAGGTTGGATGGGGCTTGGAGCAACCTGGAATAGTGGAAGGTGTCCCTGCCCATGGCAGGGGGTTGGACTGGGTGGTCTTTGGAAGTCCCTTGTCACCCAAACCCCTCTGTGATTCTCTGATTTCAGCAGCATCTTCACATGCCTGTGGGATTTCGTGATACTTGGAGTCATTTGGGTGTCAGAGGTACATCTATGGGGGAGGTGCCTTGCACCTCCACCTTCTCCATGTCGTAGATAAGACCCCCAGGGAACAGTCCCCTCTTATCTTCCCCTTGCCACTGATGGTTTGCTGCCAGGCCCTGTGTTTCTCCCTTGCAGCCCCTGTGCCATCAGACATCCCTGCCCAGCTCTGGGGAGGTGGTGAGGGCTGATCATCACCTCCCTCACTCCCTCTTGGGCTCTTCCAGTGGTGCCCAGAGAGCTCTGGTGTGGTGGGTGTCACTCCCTCCCTCCCCACTGGCACAAGCAGCCCCCCAGGATCCGTGTTGGCAGCCTTGTCCTTGGGCATTCCACCCTCCAGCTGACAGCATATCTGCTCCTCAGGTTATTTTTGGGCACTCTTAGGGAGCTGTGTTCACCACCCTGATCCTCTGCTGAATCCCTTCCCCCTCTCAGCTCAGCATCCCTGAGCTTCCCAAAAAGGGGCAGTGGCTCAAGGCTGCTTGTGCCCTTTCCCCATCAGATGCTTGACCCCATAATTACTGGGGAAATACCCTGGGCATGGAGCACCCCCACCCCAAGACAAGGAGTTTGGAGGGGGAAGGCACCAATCCTGCAAGGAATTTGGGAAGGGAAGGAGCCACCCACTGACACCGCCGGGTCACCGGCACCGAGGTCGGGCTGTGCAGGGGCGGTACAGCCTGTTTTCCTGGCGCTGATTTCCAGTGCTCCCAGAGCCCAGACCCCGGGAGTGGGAGATGTTTGGAAGCGCTGAGCTCAGCCTTTCGGAGCTCAGCAGTCAGCAGATCCCTCCTGGAATGCGGCTTTGTTTGTTTGTTTATTTTGCTCGGTTCGCTCAGTTGTTCTTGCTCTTGGCGTGTGCGGGAGTCACGGGGCTGTGAGAGGGATGGGGAGGAGCAGATCCTTGCAGAAAACAGGAGATTGCTAATCAGAAATTGTAATAAGCCTTAATTCCTCTATGGGAGAGGACAGGCAGGAGGAACAAAACACACTGAGAGGCAGCCAGCTGGAAATATTCTATTTTAATAGCTGCATTAAAGATTCGAAGGTGTAACTGAGGCTGTGCTGACCTGGGACTACAAACCAAAGTGAGGAGTGGGGGTCAAAGTCTGCAGGATGATGCCTGGCTGGGGGGAGTTCACCTCTCCAGGAGCAGAGGGCTGTAGACCTGAAGGAATGGCATGAAGATGTTTCGGGGAGGTTTAAGATGGATCTCAGGGAAAGGTTCTTCCCCCAGAGGGTGCTGGGGCACTGCCCAGGCTCCCCAGGGCAGTGGGCACGGCCCCAAGGCTGCCAGAGCTCCAGGAGCGTTTGGACAACGCTCTGAGGGACAGGGTGGGATGGTTGGGGTGTCTGTGCAGGGCCAGGAGTTGGAATTGATGATCCATGTGAATCCTTCCTACTCAGGATATTCTCTAATTAGTGACACTGGCTGGGCAGTGCCCAGGCTGGGAGGTCTCACTCGTTCTGTGGAAGTCGCTCTTCTCTCGTGGTCATGAACCCACAACAGGCTCTACAGAGCTTGTGCTGAGCATCCCACTCAAGTCCTGTGGATTCAGGCACTGCTGGGCAGCACTGAGCCAGCCTGGGGGGATACAGAGCCCTCAGACTCCCACCCTAAAAAGCGCAGCTCCCACCAAACCACCCACACGCTGGGAGAGACTGGATCCTGGTTGTTGATGAAAATAATTCCCATCTCCTGGAATTTCAAGGCATGTTGTGCTGTTCCAAAGGATCTTTCTGGGATCTGGGCTCACCCTTGGTCAGTGTTGCTGTCATGGGGACACAGTTGTCACTGGAGCCACCTGAACGAGGACCAGGTGACCAAACCACCCGACTACCTCTTGGCCAGCTGAGTGATGAGGACACTCCAGCTCCCAACAGATGCTGGGCAGTGGTACCAGTCTCCTTTCCTCTGGTGGGTGGATAGTGACCTGGCTGCCAAGGGCAAATCCTGACTGGAAATTGTCACCAGGGAGGGTGTGCTGAGGACTGTTCCAGCCATCAGGACATAGGTACTAACTCAGGGTCACTCTTCTCTCCACTCCTTCCTCTTCCACTCTCCTGCTCCCCATTTTTCTTCCATAAGACTTTTAAGTGCAGAAGTCCACCACCTGCGAGCCTTTCCCAAGTGACTAGATGAGGTGAGCCAGCAGGGACTCATCCCACATGGAGCACGAGCTCCCAGACCCCAATCTCACCTCTGTGCAGGGACCCCCAAGTCCAGGCTCTGCTCTTGGCTCTCAAAGGCAGGACAGTGGTGGGTGCTGAGTTCCCCCTGCTCAGCAGCTGCTTCCCAGGCTCCCAGACCTTCTCCAGGGGCTTGCCCAGGCATTCTGCTCCACAACATGCCTCCAAGCTGCTGAATTCCCCTCTCATGTCTCCTCCTGCTCCTCCCTCTTCCGGCTTTGCTCTTCCTTCCCCACAGCTGCTCTTGGATGCTCCCAGGCACAGCTGGGCCTCCCCTCCCCCTGCCCCTTTGATGTGCTGTATCCAGTTGCAAGTTTTGCAGATTTTCTCCCATCCCAGATGCTTCCCAGCTCTGGCACAGGACTCAGGACTGTTGCTGGTGCCTGCAGGAGGGAACTGCCACAGCTCAGGCTTCTCTGCCAGGGTCATGCAGGCTGCTGGGTCTCCTTGGGATGCTCAGGAAATGCAGAAAATGGCTCAATCCACACCAGCATTTGATAAAATCTAATGGCAGGAGAGAGGGAACTGCTCTGCTTTGGTATCTCCTTCCATAACTGGTCCCACATCCTGCTCCCAGGCACTATAAGCCAATATCCACCTATCCAGCCTCTGTTCCTTACCTGATGCTTTGGTGAGGGGTGTTAGGGAACAGATATTTTAGCAGTAACCTGGGCATCCTTCCCCCTTCATCCTCACACTGCTGTCATCATCTTTGCTGTGAAGGACTCAGTATCCACCAGCGTCAAACACAAAGAAATGGTTGCTCTGGCCTAGTAACTGGTGTAGGAGTTGAAAAACTTGATTGTTCTGGTCTGGGAGCTGAAAAAACCCTTGGACGATTCACTGAAGAGGTGCTGTCTCAGTTTCCCTGTCTGTAAAGTGGGCACAAGGAGCTGTAAAGTGCCAGAAGACCCAGAAAAGAACCAGTTTGTTTCCTTCCCCATCATATCCAGCCCCTGCCTCCCAGGCTGTGCAGGAGGGACAGTGTCTCACCGTGGGTCAGTGTCCATCTGAAGGGCCCTGACACGGTGCCTCTGTGGGTCTCTCTGCTCATCAGGGACATCCTCCTGCGTCTCCACATCTTTCCTCTCTCCTTGGCAGCACCATTTGACCCTCTGCTCCTTCCCCAGGGGGTGTGAAGGCCTGTTCCCTCAACTGCCTGGCCGAGGGCTTCAACTTCTACACGGAGCGGGCGGCGGCCGTGGTGGACGGGACCCCGTGTCGGCAGGACTCTAATGACATCTGTGTCAACGGGGAGTGCAAGGTGCTGCTGGGACCTGGGACAGGGATGGGGAGGCAAGGATAGACCCCCGGGCATGGGAGCACTGCCCTCAACCTGCCCACACGGACATGGCAGAGGTGGAGGGCTGGGAGAGCTGGGGAGGTTCACCTGGAGAAGAGAAGGCTCCAGGGAGACCTGAGAGCCCTTTCCCAGGCCTAAAGGGGGCTGGAGAGGGGCAGGAGAGCTGGAGAGGGACTGGGGACAAAGGATGGAGGGACAGGACAAGGGGGAATGGCTTCCTACTGCCAGAGAGATATTCCCAATATCCCACGGTTAGATGGGATGTTGGGAAGGAATTCTTGGCTGTGAGGGTGGTCAGGCCCTGGCACAGGTTGCCCAGAGAAGCTGTGGCTGCCCCATCCCTGGAAGTGTCCAGGGCCAAATTGGACTTGGAGCAATCTGGGATAGTAGAAAGTGTCCCTGCCCATGGCAGGGGTTGGAACAAGATGACCTCTAAGATCCCTTCCAACCCAAACCATTCCATGACTCTCTGATTCCCAGTTCCACTGGGGGGTAGGAGCTCACCCACACTGGGCTTGTGCCTGTCCTGTCTCCAGGCCCTGGATGTGCACATGGGCCTCTGCACTCACAGCCTGTGTAGCCCTGGGCATTTGATATTCCCCTTGAAATGGGATCTGGAGGGGCCATAAAAGTTTAATTATAAGCAAGTGCTGTGGGAGTGGCCAATGTCCCCCAGCAGGCAGACAGACAGACAGGCTCTGTCTTTGTCTGTCTCCCTTCCTGTGTCTCTGGGATCTCTTTGTCTCCGTGGGGCTGAACACACTGTGGAACAGAAGGGGCATTGCACTACAGGTGCTGGTGACCCCCACGATCCCCCTCGGACCATGGCAGTGGGACAGAGCCAGAGGCTCCACAGGGACACCTGAGCTGCAGGGACATGGCTTCCCTTGGGCTGCTGCAGCTCCAGCAGCTCAACACAGGCATCCCAACCTCTGCCTTATCCCACAGTCATGGGATTTCTGCCTGCACCTCCTCAGCCTTGGAGAGCCCCAAGGGCTGTTCCTGGAGAGGTGATGCTGCTGAGCACTGTATGGTGTGGTGATGGGTGTGAAGTGGAGCCAGGGATGGCCTTCCTGGGATGCTGCAGGTCAGGTGTGCAGAGGAAAAGGTCCCACCAGGATGGCTAATTCCATGCTGCCCCTTCCTCCAGCACGTGGGCTGTGACCGTGTCCTGGGCTCGGACTCGAAGGAGGACAAGTGTCGTGTATGTGGGGGCGACGGCAGCTCCTGTGAGACCATCGAGGGCATCTTCAACCAGTCCCTGCCAGAGGGAGGTAGGGAGTGAGTGGCCTGGCCAGTGTCACCCACCCCCAAATCCCCTCTCAGCTTCACCCAGGACAGGCAGGGACGTATCCCAGAGAAACACCCCAAGGGGTAGGACCGGGCTGCCATCAGGGAACAAACCCCCCCTGTCACTGACCAGGCTGTGCCCCCCTCAGTGCTGGCACCCAAATCCCTGACTCAGAGCTCCAAGCTCCTTCCCTCCTCCCCAGCTCATGCCTCCCTTGAGCCAGGCTTGGGAGTTTCCCATGGAGATCCCAGCTCCACAGCACCTTCCCAGCACAGCCAGTCCCATCACAGAGCCCGAACTGCAGAGCCAGCAGGGCACTGTCCTGGTGCTCAAAATGCTCTTTCCATCATTTAGCGTTTCCCCAGGGATAGGAGGGGGCTCACTCCCACCCAGCCCAGGGCAGGGCTGGTTCTGGGCTCAGAGGTTGAGCATTCCAACTCACCAGCCCTGGGTTGTCTCACAGGTTATGAGGAGGTGATCCAGATTCCCAAGGGCTCCGTCCACATCGACATCCGGGAGCTGAACCTCTCCATCAACTACCTGGGTGAGATGGGGCTGGGGGTGCTGAAATCCCAGCCTGGCACCTCTTGCTCTGCTATTTCCCTGTGGTTAATAGGGTGCGGGAAAGGTCCAGCAAGGAGAACTTCCCACTGCCACCAGGGATGGGGCCAGGGCTCCCAGGGTGGGATTTGGGAGCAGGAGAGGGCTGCGGGGTCTGCTGGCAGAGCAGTGTATCCCAAGCCATATCCAAGTGTCCCCTCTGTCCCTGTGGTGCTGCCTCTGTCTTGTGCACCATAACCCTGAGCAAATCCTACCATTCTTGGTGCTGCCTGTGGCTCCCTGGCATTCCCCTCTCTCCCAGCTTATTGGGCTGGGCATTAAAAATAGACCTGCTCACGTTTTCCTTGGGCTTGATTTTCCAGCTACGCTCTCTCTTGCTTTTACAAGGAGCATTTTCTTTGCCCTTGTCTTCCCTTTCTGCCCTCCCAGCGGTGGAGGGGTGGGCAGGGTGGGCACTGCAGCGGCTCTGCAGGAGCAGGAGCCTTCCTGGATCGCTGGCACTGGTGGGATTTTGCAGTGAGATTCTCCTGGATCATCCCCCCAGCCCAGCTGGGGGATCAGACATGCCGACATCCCCTCCATTTCAGTGTATGGGGACTCCTTGTGTCCATCCACCCTGGATCTTTGTGCTCTGGGGCACAGCCCAAGCTCCCATCGCTATCACCTGCTGTCATCAGGCTCTCCCTGCCCAGGATCTCTGCTGGCACCTGAGGTGGAGGGAGCATCCTCATGAGCACGAAGGATCCTCCCTGCCCCGGAGCACGGTGGCACTGGGGTCGTTGCCAGCAGCGAGTGACACAGAGCTGATCCCAGAGTGCTGGTGGCAGAGGGCGAAGGGAGAGCGTGGGAATGCGCTGGGGAAGGAGCGAGCGGTCCGATCCCCCTCTAGCGACTCGCCCGGGCAAGCACAGCCCGGCTCGGGGCACTCGCTGCCTCCATCAGCCCCGGCAGCCGGGACCCCGTTTGCACAGCCGGATTTGAGCCTGGCTTCGTGGCCACCGCTTTCACACTGCGAGCTGTCCCCACACCCTCCCAGCAGCTGGCTCAGCCCCCCAGGGCATTTCCTTCCCACAGTGAAGTGCTGGGCAGGCTGAGATGAGACACTGATTTTCTGTGTGACCCTGACCCACACCCCACCTCTCCCCTCCCTGTAAGATAAGGCTGGTGCCATTTACCCTCTGTCATAGCACTGCAGGTGAGAAGCACCTGGCTGAAGTTGGTCCAGGTGCTTCCAGCCCTTCTGCTGACCTTCCCCCCCTGTCCCTGCAGCGCTGAGAGGGGAGAGCGGTGAGTATTTCCTCAACGGGAGGCTCTCCATCGATCCCCCCCGACGCTTTGACATCGCCGGCACGACATTCCACTACAGGAGATCCCCTGAGGAGCCCGAGTCGCTGGAGGCCTTGGGACCCACCAACATCACCCTCTTTGTCATGGTTGGTAACATGGTTCCTTTGTGCCCCACCTGGTCAGGGCTAAGGGGAATTTGGCATGCTACGTGGGAGTTCATAGAATCACAGAATATTCTGAACTGGAAGGGACCCACAAGGATCATCCAGTCCAACTCCTGGCCCTGCACAGACACCCCAACAATCCCACCCTGTCCCTCAGAGCATTGTCCAAACAATCCTGGAGCTCTGGCAGCCTTGGGGCCGTGCCCACTGCCCTGGGAAGCCTGGGCAGTGCCCCAGCACCCTGTGGGGGAAGAACCTTTTTCTGAGATCCATCCTAAATCTCCCCTGGCTCAGCTTCAAGCTGCTGGACCTAATCAGCCCCTGCCCTTGCTGTCTGGAGTAAAGGGACACAGAAATCAGAGGCAAATTGGGCTAAATTCTCAGGTCTCCCTCCCAATTTGCCAGGCTTTGGGATGATTTAATCCTTAAGTGCATGGGAGCTTGTTCCCTGATTGTGTCACCTTCAAAGGTGACTGGCTACTGTGCCAGTTCTGAGAAGGACTGGAAAAGGGAAAGGGGGGAAGATTTCAGCTGCCCTTGATTTAAGAGAGATCGTGGGATGATCCAGATGGTCATGCTGGATTCAGCGGCACTGAGGCCTTGGTGGTGCCTTTCTCTGCAGGTCCTGGTGCGGACGGAGCCGCAGGGGATCCGCTACAAGTTCAACGCACCCGTTGGCAGGGACGGCTCCAACCAGTATTCCTGGCACTACACCCCATGGACCAAATGCTCCGTGCTGTGTGCAGGGGGTGAGGTTTGATCCCATTTTAGTTGGGGGGGATACATGTCTGCACTGCTGGGACTCCCACTGTTGTGTCTGGGCTGCACCAGGGCAGAGCACGGACAGTGGTGTCTGTTCTGCTCTGCTCTCAAGGAGCTCTTGGGTCTCTCCACATTCCCACCCTGCACTCAGCCAACACAACCCTGTGGGCAGAGAGCCAGGGCAAACAACCTGGGGGCCACTTGCAGCTGGAACACGTGTGGGTGGTGGAAGTGGTGGGAGGTGGCATATCATAGAATCATGGAATGGTTTGGGCTGGAAGGGATCTTAAAGCCCATCTTCTTCCACCCCTACCATGGGCAGGGACACCTTCCACTAGCCCAGGTTGCTCCAAGCCCCATCCAACTTGGACTTGGACACTTCCAGGGATCCAGGGGCAGCCACAGCTGCTCTGGGCAACCTGTGCCAGGGCCTCACCACCCTCACAGGGAAGAATTTCTTCCCAGTAGCCCATCTAACCCTGCCCTCTGGCAGTATCAGAAGCCTTTCCCCCTTGTCCTGGCACTCCAGGCCCTTTTAAACCCATTTACTTATGCAATGCATCAAATCATGGAATTGCTTTAGATCAGGAGGGACCTTAAAGCTCATCCTGTTCCACCCCCTGCCATGGACAGGGACACCTTCCACTAGCCCAGGTTACTCCAAGACCCATCCAACCTGGCCTTGGACAATTCCAGGGATGGGGCAAGGACGTATTGGTCAATCACAATAGTCCCTCTGGCCTCAGATCCACATGTATGGGAACAGAAACACCACTGGTGCTCCCCTGAATCCCTTGAGCTGGTTCCCATGGGGATCGACACCAAGGTTTGGGCCATGTCTTGTGGCTCTAGAGATCCTGGCTGTGAGGGACTGAGCTGGTGTTCAGAAGAGAAGAGCTTAATAATGTTCCCCGTTTAAAGCTCAGGGCCCTGACCTGGTCTTGTGTGCTCGACCTCAACCAAGAGTTTGTCTCCCTTTGTTCCAATTATTCCCCCCAGTGCTGCCCAGAAAATGTCACAAGGCCAAGGTTAGAACAGGTTTATTTGAGGATGAGATCCTTGGAATGCTTTGATCCTCCATCCTGTGACATGCCCTGGCTGGTGACCTTTAGATTCACAGATTTATAGAATCATTAAGGTTGGAAAGGTCCAAGACCATCGAGTCCAAACTGTGACCAATCCCCACCTTGCCAACTAAGCCAGAGCACTGAGTGCCACGTCCAGTTGTTGACACCATCATTTCACACCCCCAGTTTTTACTGGAGATGTCAGAGGAGGCCTTGGTGATGAATAGAAAAGTAGGTTAAGGCTTGAGGTGCAGGGACAAGTGGCTGATCTGTCACATCCCCCCACGGGAGCAGAGCTGTGGGGCCAGTTCCATGTGAGCCCTCACCGTCCTCCTCTCTTTCCTCCTTTGCCTCTTTTCTCTTGGCAGGCAGCCAGATCCAGTCTGTGGTGTGCAGGAAACTTTCTGATGGCTCAACTGTCTCCAACCATTTCTGCAGCCCTGAAAACAAACTGCAGGAGAGGCAGAGGCTGTGCAACACTGAGCCGTGTCCCCCAGCGTGAGTCCCGTGGCAGGAAGCAGGTGGAGGGAGGGAGGGTGGGAAAGCCAGTGTGGAAGAGGGTGAAATTCCCCCCTGTCTGCCATTCCTGGGTCAGAGTCCCCCACCACAGCAAAAAAAAAAAAGTCCTGTTGGTCAGGTAATACACAAAATTATCCAATTATTCCAAAGTTATTCCAAAGGATCCTTTTCCACCTTCTACCAGTTTTAAACCAGGATGACACCAATGTGTGAGACACTGGTTGGGTATCCAGGGGTGTCACTGCCTGGCTAAAGCAGCTCTGTTGCAGAAGAGAGGAAGTTTTCTCCTCCCAGATACTCAGTGAGTCCCTCCAAAGTTGTCTCAGCCCATCTCTATCTGTCCTTGCCCTTCCCTTGAAGGGAAGGGGAGATGCGGAGGAACTCTGTGGTTCAACCAGAGCTGCCTGGGAGGCTGTGACCAGAACAGGACCAAGGACTGAGTGCAGGAGCATGAGGACAAGGACAAGCCTGGCCCACTGAGCTCCTCCCAAGCTCTGCTGTTTGTCCTGTCTCCAGGTGGGTGATTGGGAACTGGTCCGAGTGCAGCCGGAGCTGCAACGAGGGCGTCCGCACGCGCAGCATCTTCTGCAAGCGCAAGATCTCCGCCACCGAGGAGAAGACCTTGGATGATGCTTCTTGCTCCCACCCACGGCCAAAGATGCTGGAGCCCTGTAACAACCAGACATGCCCTCCAGAGTGGGTGGCCCTGGACTGGTCAGAGGTAAGAGCCAAAGGAGGGACAGTGAGATGGGGATGGGTCTGAGGAGCAGCTGAGGGCACTTGGCTGGTTCAGCTGGAGCAGAGGAGACTGAGGGGAGACTCCTCGGGGGCTGCAGCTCCTGCCGAGGGGAGGCGGAGGGGCAGGGACTGAGCTCTGCTCTGGGACCAGGGACAGGACCCAGGGAAGGGCTGGAGCTGTGCCAGGGGGGTTGGGATGGATCTCAGGGAAAGGTTCTTCCCCCACAGGGTGCTGGGGCACTGCCCAGGCTCCCCAGGGCAGTGGGCACGGCCCCAAGGCTGCCAGAGCTCCAGGAGCGTTTGGACAACGCTCTAAGGGACAGGGTGGGATTGTTGGGGTGTCTGTGGCAGGGCCATGGAGTTTGGACTGGATGATCCTTCTGGGTCCCTATCCAGTACAGAATATTCGTAATTCGTGATTACAAGAGTCCTCACCCCTCAGAGCCTGTCTGGTCTTAATTGAGGCAGTTCACTCACCAGGTCAGAGTTCACATAAAAGCATAACCTGGGGAATGGTCTTTGGGCATCAGGACACAGGGAAGGTGGGAGGACACATCAGGGAGCCAGAGTTGCCTGTCTCTGCTCCTTGCTGGACCCCCTGACCTGTGCCCCCTGTGTCCCCTCCCTGCAGTGCACCCCGAACTGCGGCCCCGGCTTCCGCCACCGCATCGTCCTGTGCAAGAGCGGCGACCACAGCGCGACCCTGCCCACGGCCCAGTGCCACGAGGCCTCCAAGCCCCCCACCAGCATGAGGTGCAACCTGCGGCGCTGCCCCCCGCCCCGCTGGGTCACCGGCGAGTGGGGAGAGGTAGGGACACTCCTCCCCGTGGAAAACTCCCCAGCCCCTCAAATCCTCGTGCACATGAGGCTTTTATCAGCCAGCACAACCCCATGTGGCCACCACAACTATCTGGGACCCTGTGGCAGGGTTCCTTGCTCCCTCCTGGCTCAGAAGGCCATGTGATGGTGGCCCAAGGGCACAGCTGACCCAGGAGTCTCCCAGGTCTAGCAGGGCCCCGTGGAGGTTGTGTGAGGGCCACCATGGGTACCTAGGGTCAGCAGGGCTGTAGTGGCCCAGCTCCATGTAGGGCCACTGCTGGTCCCCCCACCACAGCCCAGCAGGGCAGCACTGACAGTCCTTCCTTCCCTCAACACCTCTGGAACTGCAGGGTGACATTGGGGTGCAGGAGGCCTGAGAACAGCCAGTGGTTTAGGGCAGGATGGAGAGATCCTCACTGAGTCCTGGAGATTCAAACCAAGCCTTTTGGGAAGTGGGGTAACAGCACTGTCATGCCAGGAGGTCCCTGGGGAGGGAAGGGATGACCACACCCAGCACCCTTTGCACCTCCCAACACCCAGCAGGTGTTCCTAAAGCCGTGGTGGCCACCACAGCTCCCTGTGTGCTGTCTCCACAGTGCTCGGCCCAGTGTGGCCTCGGCCAGCAGAGAAGATCCGTCCAGTGCCTGGCCCACACTGGGCAGCCGTCCAGTGAGTGTGTGGAGGCCCTGCAGCCCCCGGGGATGCAGCAGTGCGAGACCAAGTGCGAGTCGGGACCCACGGACAACCCTGAGGGTGAGGGGAATGGGATCTCTGGGATGGGAAATGTGGGGCACTGCCAGCTCAGGGGCTGCGTGGTATAGGGACATCAGAGCCAGCACAGCCCAAGCTGGGCTCTGGGGTGAGGAGACCCCATCCCTGGAAGTGTCCAAGGCCAGGTCGGACGGGGCTTGGAACAACCTGGGCTAGTGGAAGGTGTCTCTGCCCATGGCAGGGGGTGGGACTGGATAGTCTTTAATGTCCCTTCCAATCCAAATCATTCCACAGAGTGGTTTGGGTTGGAAGTGGGGCCATTCTGTGTTCCAGTGCTGTCTCTCACTGGGGGACAACCAGTTCAACCTGGTGTGCTGTGACCCTGAGAAATGGAGTAACTTAAGGCCTTGATTTGAAGCCGTGGGAGGACACTGAGGGCACTTGGTATGTTCAGCTGGAAAGGAGGAGACTGAGAGGAGACCTCACTGTAGTTCCAACTGCCTGGGGAGGGGCAGAGGAGAGGCAGGGACTGAGCTCTTCTCTGGGGGAACCAGGGACAGAACCCCAGGGAATGGCTGGAGCTGTGTCAAGGCAGGCTCAGGTTGGATCTCAGGAAAAGGTTCTTCCCCCAGAGGGTGGTTGGGCACTGACCAGGCTCCCCAGGGCAGTGGTCACAGCACCAAGGCTGCCAGAGCTCCAGGAGTATTTGGATGATCCTCTGGGGCATATGGTGAGACTCTTGGGAATGATCCTGTGCAGGGCTGAGGGTTGGAATCAATGATCCATGGTGGTCCCTTTCAACTCAGCATGTTCTGTGAGTCTGTGAACTGCACCTTGGCAGACTGAGGTTTTCAGCAGTGAGGTTCTCAGTAGCTTCTTCATCACAGCATCTTGCTGCTTCCTGGCAAGAACACCCCCAGGAGCTGGACACTGGGGTTCTCCTCACCTTGAGGCAGCTGTAACTCTGCTTCCTTCCCTCTGTCTCCCCCCCAGAGTGCAAGGATGTCAACAAGGTTGCCTACTGCCCGCTCGTCCTGAAGTTCAAGTTCTGCAGCCGGACCTACTTCCGACAGATGTGCTGTAAAACCTGCCAGGGGCATTAGGGACACAGCCTGACCCCTGTGGGAAAACTGGAAGGCAAAAGCTATGCTGGAGGGTCACCGAGCCGGGCCCTTCCTCTCCAACCTGGGAATCTCCCCTGGCTCCAACACAGACACTGCTCGTCCTTCCAGTGGGAGCCAGTGCCACCCAAACCCCCAAAACCAGCAACCTTCGCCCCCTGAGCTTCATGATGGCAGGTTCCCAGTTAAACCACTGCAGCTCCCAGCATGGATGAGTGGTGGGAGAGTGGGAATGTGGGCAGGGACATTACTTGAAGTTCTGATGTTGTTATTTATTAGTCGTGGGCCCAGGTCCTGCCAGTGGGGGAAGCGGCACCACTCACCTCATCCTGTTCCATGCCCGCGTCCGAGGGTATCACAGAGCACCGTGGTCTGCAGTGGGAGCCTGAGCACACCCAGGGGTACTGCCATTCCCTCGGGATCCCAGGGGAGACAGGGAGGAGGGTCTGGGTGCCTCGGGTGATGAGCGTGGCGTGTGGCTCCTGAGGAAGAGCCGCTGTGGGAAGTGGGGTTGGAGCAGGAATTTCGTTTGCATCCTGTCACCTTGGGACCTGCAGCAGGGGAGAGGGAGCAGGTCACTCCACAGTGACACCAGTTTAGCTGGGAGAGGGGGGTTATTCAAACACTCATAACAACCTACTTTGATTGGGGTGTCCCCATATTTTTCCTGTCACTTTTATGGCCATGTCTATTCCTCGAAGCACGAGTGTGTGCTCAGGGTTACGGTCACTTCATGGGCATCAAGGCCATGCTGGGCTGCAGGGAGCAAAGCAAAGGAGATACAGGACATGAACTGTCCTGCCACGGTGTCCCCACAGCCCTGACTCAGGACCAGCCTGCAGGTCCTGCCCAGAGAATGCCAAAGCCTCTGAGGCTGCTTTACCTCCAAAGGTGCTTTACTTCCAAAGGTGCTTTGCCTCCAAAAGGTGCTTTGCCTCCAAAAGGTGCTTTGCCTCCCAAAGGCAGCCTGGCCATGTGCCACTGTGGCCTCGGGTGCCAGTCCCAGTGCCACCCGCTCCTCTGCCCACAGGAGACCTCTGGTGACAGAAAAAGAGCAGGCTTGACATTCCTCCAGGTCACCTCCTGCCCAAATCTGGGCCAACACGTGTCTTCTCCATGCAGAGGAGATCTGACTTCAAATCTCCAAAGCACATTCTTTCTGTTACCATTATTGTTGTTATCACTACAATTTTCAGGCCTTTCCACATCCCAAAGATGGGAAATCTCATCCAAAGACGTTTTGTTCCTTTAGGGTCATCCCTACAGTGCGGGGAGGGGCCAGCCCTCTTTCCCCAGAGCAAACCTCTGCACCCTCCCAGCCTCCCTGTGTTACTCTACCACCTGTATTTTAATTTTCACCTGCTCCTCGGCCGATTCGCAGCTTCTCTGGTGCTCAGCAAACCCCGCCTGGCTGGGGGTCCTCATTTGTCTTCCTTCCTGGTGCCATGTTCCGTTCTGACATTTTGGTGAAGGAAGGGGGGTGTTTTCACCTTTTTATATAGATATATATATAATGAAAAATGTTTAACATACTAACTCTGAGGAGGAGCGACGTTAACGGCATGATTTATAATAAAGGAGTAGCTACGATCCCGGGCACAGCTCCTGCTCCCAGTTGTGTCTCATCTCCACACCACCACGATCCTCGTGCCGAAGGAGGGGGTTGGGAGCAGGGGAGGTTTTTCCCAAGGGTCTGGAGAAGGTCAGAGAGGTGGAGATCCACATGTAGGACCCCAGGGTCACAGAGACCCCGTGTTGGTAATGCTGGTCTGGGCCAGCAGGTCAAGGGAGGGGATTCTGCCCCTCTGCCCCCCTCAGGTAAGACCCCACCTGCAGAGCTGCTTCCAGCTCTGGGGTCTCCAACATCAGAAGGATTTGGGGCTGCTAGAGTGAGTCCAGAGGAGGCCACAGAGCTGCTCTAGGGCTGGAGCCCCTCTGCTCTGGAGCCAGGCTGGGAGAGCTGGGGGGGTTCACCTGGAGAAGAGAAGGCTCCAGGGAGACCTGAGAGCCCCTTCCAGGGCCTAAAGTGGCTCCAGGAGAGCTGGAGAGGGACTGGGGACACAAGGGATGGAGGGACAGGACAAGGGGGAATGGCTTCCCAGTGCCAAAGGGCAGGGTGAGATGGGATACTGGGAAGAAATTCTTCCCTGTGAGGGTGGTGAGGGGTTGGGATGGAATTCCCAGAGAAGCTGTGGCTGCCCCATCCCTGGAAGTGTCCAAGGCCAGTTTGGAGCTACCTGGGATAGTGGGAGGTGTCCCTGCCCATGGCAGGGGGTTGGAATGAGATGAGCTTTAAGTTCCCTTCCAACTCAAACCATTCCACGATTCTGTGATCTCGGGATGGTGTGTCTTCAGGGGACAGAGGGGACATGGCAGTCAGAGCTGTCTCAGTCCTTGGCTTTCTGCCACAGCAATGGGTCATCTCTGCTCCTCAAATGTGGCCTTTTTTATTTAAAAGATCTGAAAGAAAAAAAGGCTCTGAGCATCCCTGCCAGACTGCACCAAGCATCTACCTGTTCACCCACGTGAGTGGCCCCCACAACCAGCAGCAGAGGTGGGGCACTGTTGGACAGGGCCACCCCAAGGTCCCGTGGCAACAGAGCCACTCTTGTCCTCCCCACCCCCAGCAAACCCTCACGAAATGAGGAAGTGGGAGGAGAAAAAAAAAATTAGTCGCAATTTGTAGTTGCAGCAGAAACACAAAGTGCTCCGGGATGGCACCAGAGCCTCGGTGACAGGAGCACGAGCACCCCCGGGGGCAGGACACAGGGACACCATGGTGAGTGCAAGAGGGGCCCTCCTGGGGCCCCCCCACCCCATCCCCCTTAGGCACCCTGGGGATGGCACCCCCTCTTCCTGCCACCTCAGGGCCACCTCTGGCCTGGCCTGTCCTGCACCCACCGGGCTGCTTCCTGGGAAGTGCCAGGAGCCTGCCAGACTCCCTGCTGGAGAGGGGACAGTGTTCCCAGGCGTGGGGACAGGGAGCAGGCTGGGGGAAGAGCTGGGTCAGGACACAGAGGTGAGGAGCAGCCAGGGATGGGTTCCAGTGCTGGACGCAGGGTTGGTGTCCCCCAGAGCAGGATGGAGCCCACCAGGGGATGAGTCTGAGCTGACACAAAGTGTGTTTGATTTTGCTGTGGTACCCACGGGTGAACCTTGTGTTCCTCCCAGCCCAACTTCCCACCAGAGCTTCTGGGTTTGGGGTGCTGATGAGGTCAGTGAGGGGTGGGCAGAGCGTGGGGTGGTGGGTGCCAGCCCTGTGCCCCAGGCCAGGAGGGACCCTCTGGGTGTTTGCCCCCATGGCTGGACCTTGCCCCCTTGGCAGATGCAGGGAGCAGGGGCTGCAGGCAGCACATGGGGCTGCAGGCAGCACATGGGGCTGCAGTGGCCACATCTGGAAGTTGCTCCGGAGGCAGAAGAGGAAGAAGAAAGCACTGAAAATTAGGAAGATGCTCAGACATCGAGGGAGAGTCTCCACAGTGGGGTCACAGCCGTGTCCTCCAGCCCATGGCCTGCTCTTGGGGGGATGCTGTTCCCAGCCACCACCACCCAGACAGGAAGGGGACAGTGGTCAGGCTGGAATCAAAGCTTCTCCCACCCATGACCGTGGCTGCCACCTCTGAAAGGCTGCTCAGCTGCTGTCCCCCAGAGACACGGCCACTGTCCCCTCCCCACCGCCACCCAACACCTGGAGATGTTTTGTGCCTTCTCCAAGGGCCATGGGGCTGCACAGCCAAACCCCCAACCCCTTCCAGCCCCCATCCCAACCCTTGCCTGTGCCTGGCTGTGACACTGATGTAACAGCCCTGCTGCTCTTCTCGAGGTTTCCGGTGCTTTTAAGGTGTTGCTGCTTCTGGGTCTGCCCTGTCTCAAGACAAACCTTGGGCTGCATCCGTTCCCTGCTCGGGGCTTACAGGTTTTTTTGGTGGTTTAGGCCTCAGCTTTGAAGAAAAACATGATGTTTTGCAAGTGCTGCTACAAGGCTGCTCCCCTCCCTGCCTCAGTGATCCTGTCTGAGCTCCAGGGGCATCCAGAGCCCCAGTGCTGACAGTCCCCATCCCACATGCCTGGGGATGCTGCTGGGCTCCTCACGTGTCACCTGCCGTGCATGGCATCACTGTTGGAGCAAAGTCCCTCAGGCACAGAGGCTGCAAAGGGCAGCTGGAAGGTCAGGGGGGGGGCAAAAGCTGTTTAGCTTGAGGATGAAATGGTTTCCTGGAGGTGTTTGGTCCAGGCACCCTTCCCTGGGGACCTCTGCTCTCCAGTTCATCCCTAACTTCATCCTGGGGCAAAGGAGGGGTCCTGGACAGAGGAGGGGACTGAGGAACTGCTGCCCTAAACCTCTAAAAGCAAATTTTGTGCCCCCAACTCCCAGAGGGTGCTGCCTGCAGCCCCATCCCCTGGGGGCTCACTGGGCACCAAGCTTGGGCAATGCCGTGTTTTGAGGGATCATAATTCCTCTTCATCCTCCCCCAAGATTTTAGTGAGCCCTGGCCCTGCAAACCCCTTGGAACACGCTCAGGGAAGCCAGGCAGGTTCTATGATCCCACAAACAGGGTGGAAACACCCAGAGCCTTGCAGATGTCCAGGACAAACTCTTCATTGAAAGTGAGCTGGTGTTTTCCTTGCAGCTGAGAGCCAGGAAAACACCTGAGCTGGCCCAGAGGAAGAGGAGGTGGTGAAGGCACACACCACTGACAGCTCTGAGCAGTCATGTGACTGAAGGAGAAGCTCTGGGTGTCAGATCAAAATCTCCGAGCTTTCAGTGCAGGAAATGCTCATATTTGCCTTAATTTGGTGCCAGAAGCAGTGCCAGAAGCAGTGCCAGAGGGTTTGGGATGATGGGGACACAGAACAGAGGTGTTTGGCCCTCCATGGGCTTTTCCTGGCTCTCTCCTCTCTGCCTGAAGCACAGGGTTTTGGTTGAAGCTGGGCAGCTCCTGGGGTCACTGGCAGCTCCCTGGGATCTGAAATGGGTGACTGAGCCCACCTGCATTTTTCCAGGTGGATTTTTTAGGGGATATTAGGATGGAGGGCAGGAACAGGAGGGGAAGGCAAGAAAAAGACTCATAAACAACAAACAGGAGGAAGAGGAGAAGCTCCCCCAGTGGTTTCAGGCTGTGTGAGCAGCCCCATTACCCCTTGGACCCCCTGAGCTGGCCCAGCTCCAAGGCCAAAAGCCCCTTCACCAGCCATGGGGTTTGAGTTGCATTTGGGGTTTGGGGGGCCATGAGTGGTATTTTGGGTTGCAAAGCCCAGCGAGGAGGGAGGTGGACAGGGGGAGCAGCACGATGGTGCAGAGCTCCACGTCCCATGAGGGTCCCTCTGTCCCCCATCCCAATGGTGCTGGGTGGTGATGAGCCCCCAAAGATATTGGGGTCCAGAGGCCTGAAATCTTGAGAGGCAGCAGGAAAATGAAGCAAAAGGGGAAGAGGAGAAAAGGGAAATGGAAAGAGTAACAGGCCAGGGGTGACGGGGGAGAAGTGAAATCGGTGATGGAGCAGTGGGGGTAAAAGAGGAACCATGAGGGACAGGCCCAGAGGGACCATGGGCAGGGCCAGACAGGGTGTCCCCTCCAGCACCTCACCAGGGGCCACACGGGTACCACAGCTGTGCCCAGCATGTTCCCCCTCCAGCATTGAGGGTGAGGGGAGCCCTCAGGGGAATTTCTGCACTGGGAAATCTCACCCCCCGCTCCCAGGGCTGGGTTTACCCCACAAGGGCTTAAACCACATCCCAGTTTTCCTGCTCTCCCCCAGAAACAGAGCTGGGCAAGTTGGAGGACAGCTGGAAAGAGGGTGCTGGTGTCACCCTGGGCAGGGGGAAATGGTGATGGGGCACAGTGGCACCTCTGCCCTGATATGAAGAGGATGTGGGTGGGCAGAGGATGCCACCACCACCCTTCCCCTGCGTTATTCTGGTGCCCCTTTGACTCATAAGCAGAGCCTGTGCATCAGCTGCTTCCTTAGAGCTTCGTTAAGCTCTGCAAGGAGCAGGGGTGATGGTGCAGATGTGCCCACAGTCTCAGCACCCTGTCTGCTCCTTGTCCAGTGCCAGACCTGTGGTGGGGAGGGATGCAGCCAGAGGGGTGGGGCGAGGCCTGGTGCACTGGATTTGGAGCTTTGGGAGCTCCCAACTTGGCCAAACCCCCTCATTGCACCTATTTTGGAGCCACAGCTGAGCTGGGGGCCAATCACAGCTCCCAGCAACTCCAGGGGAGTTTTGGAGCTCCACTCCCAGCAGTGGTGGCCCCTGTGACACATTCCCTGTGTCCCTGCAGGGCAGCAAGGAGCGCTTCCACTGGCAGAGCCAGAATGTCAAGCAGAGCGGTGTGGACGACATGGTGCTGCTCTCCAAGATCAACGAGGAGGCCATCGTGGAGAACCTCAAGAAGCGTTTCATGGATGATTTCATCTTTGTATCCTCCCCAGGGCAGCAGGATGGGGACAGGGAGCAGCAGGGATGGGCTCCAAGGCTTTGCCAGGGCATGGGACAAACTGGGGCTGCCCCAGTGCTTGCAGAGTGTCCTGTCCTCACACTGGTGGGATCAGCTGGAGGAATGTTGCCATTCCCAAACTGACTTGCACTTGGCACACAGCAACCAAGACCCCCATCCTGCCATGCCCTGGGACTCACTTTGGTTCTTCCTTTGTGGCCACAAAGCCCTGAGCAAAGCCCCTCATCCGCTGTCTCCTGCTGCCCCTGCACACCTGAGACCCACCTGCCTGTGACAAGGGGGCCAGACCTCGTGGCAGGAGTGACTATTGTCCCCTGTTGTGGTCACCACCCTCCCCAGTGCCCGCAGTGTGGCTGCAAACCCAGGCAAACCCTGGGTGGAGCAGGAGCATCCCTGTAGGCACAGGGAGGAGGTGCCACCCCTCACTCCCACCGGTGTCAGGACACATGGGACATCCTCAACAGAACAGGGGGCAAAGCTCCCTCCCTGCCCAGTGTTGCCCTCCCGTGCCATCCCCAGCCCAGTCCCTGCTCCCATCCCAGAGCTGACACTCAGAGCACCAAGCACGAGGTTCTGTGGCTCTCAGGCCCGTGCTGTGAGTGGGGACGTGTCCTCAAGCCCTTCCTTGCTCACCCCACACCTCCCTGGGGACGTGACCGGCTCAGCACCACCATCCCAGCTTCCCCTACGCCCCAGAGCCCCAGGGGGCAGAGCGGGGCACGGTGGGGGCTCTCTGGGCTGACAGCAGGGCTGTCTCCTGCCCATGCCACTGGATGTGGTTTCCCTGAAGATGCAACTCTGTCCTTACAAGGCGATGCTGTGCCGGCCAGCCGTGACACAGCCTCCTCCCCTGCAGCCCCAGGACTTCACGTGTGTTTAGGGGCTGGCTTTGAGGTTGGCCTTTTTTTTTGTTTTGGAGGAAAAGGATACCCCACGCAGCATCTTTCTTCCTTTTTTTTTTGTGTTGCTGTCTGCAGGGCTCCATCCAGCCATGACTCAGTGTCCTGCACTTCTGCATTTCCCAGAAAAGCCCCTCTCTTCCTGCCCTTTGGTCACTCTCCCCCTGCCCTGCTCTCAGGTGGGACAAAAATAAGACATCAAGGGTTCAAAGTAATCCCACTGGCACCACTCTGTCCCCAACCTCCATCTCCCCATGGTGCTGGGGGCTCATTCAAATCCTGCTGCTGCGCCGTTTCCAGGTGCAATTCCCTGATTTTCCATTCTCCTGCCCACACCGAGTTACCTGGGGATGCTGCAGACAGGGGCTGAGGCAGCAGAGTAGCAGCAGGGAAAGGCAGGAGCCACAGTTTCTTCCCTCTCAGTGCCTCAGTTTCCCTGACTGGAAAACAGGGATGGGCTCCCGCTGCAGAGTGAGTGTGAGCAGAGTGTGAATTCCAGGAGACTGTGGGATGCTGGAGATGCCCCGTTTGGAGTGGATCCTCAGCCAGGCCAGGGAGCTGAGGGGATGCTCCTGCTGTGCCCTGTGTCCCTCACACCACCAGGGACACCTCCAGGCTGAGGGGGCAAAGCCAAGTCATGGCAGCTTCCGAGTGGAAAACCCTCATGGCATTCCTGCTGCAGCTTCCAGGGCATGGCAGGGACCCCAAAACCACCTTCCTGCCATCCTTCTGATGCTGCCTCCAGGGTGGGATTGGGCAGTGGGAAGGGAAAGGACACAGAGACCTTAACCTGCCACCCAGACCTACATTGGGCCTGTGCTCATCTCCGTGAACCCCTTCAAGCAGATGCCGTATTTCACTGACCGCGAGATCGAGCTGTACCAGGGCGCGGTGAGGCTGCCACGGGCTCTTTGGGTTCAAAACCCCTGGGGTGTCCCCTGAGGGTCTCCCTCCTCCCCAGCCCTTCAGCTGCTGCAGGGGTCAGTGCTCCCCAGCAGTGCTCCCCAGCACGTCAGTAACGAGGCTCAGCAGCAAACCCACATTCCTGGGAAATTCAGCTCATAAATCCACACCAAAGCAACCCAAACATGGTAAAATCCAGCCCGAGTGGCTCTGCCTATGCGCTTCCCAGGGAGGAGGGGAGAGTCAAAAAACCTCAGATGTGCTGCTGATGAGCTCATGTTTGTGGGAAGGGACTAATTCCCATGTGGGGAAAGTTAAGGGGATTTGGGGCGAGGGCTCAGGGCGGGGGGCTGGTGGCTGCTCTGTGCTCAGCATCACTGTCTCTGTCCCCTGTTTAGGCTCAGTATGAAAATCCCCCCCATATCTACGCCCTGACTGACAACATGTACCGGAACATGCTGATCGACGGGGAGAACCAGTGTGTCATCATCAGGTACTGGGGGACACTGGGCACAGCAAGGACCCCGTGTCACTGCTCTGGGACAGCATGCCCCCAGCTCCCCTTCTCCCCACACCCAGGGACTTCCCAGTTAAACACAGCAACCATGTGATGGCAAGAAGTGGCTGGAGTGTCCTAGGGGACATTGTGGTGTCTGGAGGGACCCCGATGTCCTGGGTCACTGGGTGGTCCCAGGCAGGGCCAGAGCCTTGTGCAATGCACCTTTCCGGTGGAGTGTTGCAAGGGAAATGGTCAGGATGTGGGGCAAGGCCAGAGACTTCCCCCTGAGGCTCCCAGGTCTCCTTCCTCCCCTCCAAAACCCAGTAACAAGAAATCCAACATCTCACCGAGCAATGCTCTGGTCCCACTTACACCCCAGAGCGCCTGGGCAGCCCCATCCCCAGAGGGAAGGTCACAGCCCCCAAAACTCGCTGTCACCCTCTGGTCCTGCTAAAGCATCACCCCCTGAAGCCCCCCAGGGCAGGTGACTCTGGTGGGACCATCTCACAGCCTCCTCTGCTTTGGCATTTGCACAGCGGAGAAAGCGGGGCCGGCAAAACGGTAGCTGCAAAATACATCATGGGCTACATCTCCAAAGTGTCCGGGGGTGGGGACAAGGTGCAGGTAGGTCTGTGGTCACCCCTGTCACGGGGCACTTCACCTCCCAAGCTCTCCCCAGCCCCCGACCCCCCCACAGAGCAGCCACTTCTGGGCTGGGGACATACAAAGTCCCCAACCCCAAGGCCGTGGGGCACAGCTGGATGGCCCCCACAGCTCAGACCTGTCCTTCCTCTGCCCCCAGCACGTGAAGGACATCATCCTGCAGTCCAACCCGCTGCTGGAAGCCTTTGGAAATGCCAAAACTGTCCGGAACAACAACTCCAGCCGCTTTGTGAGTGTTGCCAGGGCAGTGCAGAGGGTCACAGAATCACAAATTTAGGTTAAAAAAGACCTTTAAGATCATCGAGTCCAACCATTAACACAGCACTGCCAAGGCCACCCCTAAACCATGTTCCCAGGTGCCACATCCACACAGCTTTTAAATCCTTTCAGGGATAGTAACTCCACCACTGCCCTGGGCAGCCTATGCCTGTGCCTGATCGCCCTTTCAGTGAAGGAATTTTTCCTAATATCCAACCTAAACCTTCCCTGGGACAATTTGAGGCTATTTCCTCTAGTCCTGTTGTCCTGTTGCTTATTACCTGGGAGGAGAGACTGACCTCCACCTGGCTCCAGGCAGTTGCAGAGAGCGAAGAGGTTTCCACATGAGCAGGGATACACATCCCAGCAATGCTCCTCACGTGGAGGGAAACAGAGGAGAGCGAGGGGGCTCGGGGAGTGAAGAATTCCAGCAGGGCTGTGGCTCTGAGTAGCATCTGTGCCGGGGCAGGGGAAGTACTTCGAGATCCAGTTCAGCCGGGGCGGAGAACCCGACGGGGGGAAGATCTCCAACTTCCTGCTGGAGAAGTCCCGGGTAGTGAGCCAGAACGAGTGCGAGAGGAATTTCCACATCTACTACCAGGTACTGGGGTGGTCAGGAGCCGCCGGGCTGGGAGGGGGAGCCAAAGACCAGGTAACTGCAGCTCCTCATTCCCTCGCAGCTCATCGAAGGGGCGTCCCAAGAGCAACGACAGAACCTGGGCATAATGAGCCCGGATTATTACTATTACCTGAACCAGACAGACACCTACCAGGTGGAGGGCACGGATGACCGTAGCGACTTCCATGAGACCATGGTGAGTGCCCGGGAAGGGGGTCCCTAAAGCCTCCGCGACTGGGCGGGGGCTGATGGACTCCCTGCCCTCCCCAGAATGCCATGCAGGTCATCGGCATCCGGGGCGAGGACCAGCAGCTGGTGCTGCAGATCGTGGCCGGGATCCTCCACCTGGGAAACATCAGCTTTCGGGAGGAAGGGAACTACGCCCGGGTGGAAAACCTGGACTGTGAGTAGCCAAGTAGCTCCAGGGGAGGGCGGGTGGTGATGGTCACAGAGACTCCTGGAAATGAGGGGCAAACTGTGTCACAAATTCCCTGGCAGAGGAGGGAGGCAGCACCACGTTAGAGATGGAGAAACTGAGGCAGCAAGCAAATGGCTCAACCAGGGCTTGATTAGCAAGGGGATGGATGGCAGGAGTCACTTGCTGCGATTTGGCAGAGGAAGGACCCACCCATGTCCCCATTCACTGCTGTCCTTGGCACTCAAACGGGACTGGGGGTTCCAGCCAGGGCTGTGGGTGTACGGGCAGCCCTGACCACCTCCCTGCTCTGCCCAGCTCTGGCCTTCCCTGCCTACCTGCTGGGGGTCGACCAGGACCGCCTGAACGAGAAGGTGACCAGCAGGAAGATGGACAGCAAGTGGGGCGGCCGCTCCGAGTCCATCACCGTCACCCTCAACGTGGAGCAGGCGGCCTACACCCGCGATGCCCTGGCCAAGGGGCTCTACGCCCGTGTCTTTGACTTCCTCGTGGAGGTGGGTGGTCCTCTGGGCATCACCATCTGCTCCAAAGTAAGCCAATCCCACTGCCTTGCACCTGTGGTGATGGCTTGTCCCCTCTCCCCCAGTCCATCAACAGGGCCATGCAGAAGCCGTACGAGGAGTACAGCATTGGGGTGCTGGACATCTACGGCTTCGAGATATTCCAGGTGTGTGATCACAGAATGTCCTGAATTGGAAGGGACCCACACGGATCATCAGTCCAGCTCCTGGCCCTGCACAGGACACTCCAACAATTCCACCCTGTCCCTGAGAGCGTTACCCAAACTCTCCTTGAACTCTTTGCATGACCACTGCCCTGGGGAGCCTTTTCAGTGCCTGACCACCTGCTGGGGGAGGAAGCTTTTCCTAATATCCAACCCAAACCTTCCCTGACACAACTTCAGGCCATTCCCTGGGGTTCTGTCACTGGTCACCACAGAGATCAATGTCTGCCTCTCCTCTTCCCCTCACAGGGAAGTTGTTGCTTTGCTGTAGGAGTCCAGCTGGCAATGTCCTTCCTTGCTCCTGCAGCAGGGAGAGCAGCTGGATTGGGGGGCTGTCAGACCCCAAGAAGGGTCCCTGGAGCAGCACCCAAAGGCTCTCTTGGTTGAGGTCCCTGGAATAAGCCAGAAGGGCAGAAGACAACTCAGCCCTGCTTTCTCTTTCATCTTTTACACCTTTGCAGAAAAATGGCTTTGAGCAATTCTGCATTAACTTTGTGAACGAGAAGCTGCAGCAGATCTTCATAGAGCTGACCCTGAAGGCAGAGCAGGTACAGGGGGTGTTGGGCTGAGGGGCAACAAGGCTGTGCCAGCATCCCAATTCCTGCACCCTCCCTCCTCCCTGGCACAGCTGGAGCAGGAAGGCTGCAGTGTATCCCACGGGCTCAGGGGCCCACACAGCTCTCCCTGTGCTTCCCCAGGAGGAATATGTGCAGGAGGGGATCAAGTGGACCCAGATCCAGTATTTCAACAACAAGGTGGTGTGTGACCTAATAGAGAACAAGCTGGTGAGTGGGGTCCCCTCTGCCAGGGGAGGCTTTCTCGGGGAGCAGAGGCACCCAGGGAGCAGGGGCTGGGTGGGCTGAGTGCTGTCAAGGATGGGTGGCAGAAGCCAGTCCTGATGGGGAGCAGAGAATCACAGAATGGTTTGGGTTGGAAGGAACTTTAAAGCCCATCTCATTCCACCCCCTGCTGTGGGCAGGGACACCATCCACTAGACCAGGTTGCTCCAGCCTGGACTTGAACCTTGACTCTCTTCTGCATCCTTAACCTAAGCTGAGGTTCAGCATGAAACAGCTTTGACCAGCACAGCCAGGTGCAGGATTGGGACCTTTGGACACCCATGGCTTCCCTCTCCCTCTGCCAGAACCCTCCTGGGATCATGAGTGTCCTGGATGACGTCTGTGCCACCATGCATGCCACGGGCGAGGGCGCGGACCAGACCCTGCTGCAGAAGCTTCAGGCGGCCGTGGGCACCCACGAGCACTTCAACAGCTGGAGCTCGGGCTTCATCATCCACCACTATGCAGGCAAGGTACAGCACCCCAGACCCCACACTCTGCACCCCACACCCTTCACCTGGCCACCAGGGCGCGGGGCTGAGGTCCCCTCCTGTCCCCAGGTGTCCTACGACGTGAACGGCTTCTGCGAGCGCAACCGGGACGTGCTGTTCACCGACCTCATTGAGCTCATGCAGAGCAGTGAATTGTGAGTCCTGGCAGTTCTGGGGACACCCCAAAAGGGCTGGGGCACAGGGCAGCATCCTCAACATCCAGATCATAAGGGCTGATCCTGCTTTTGTGGGAACCACAGCTTGGGGTGCTCAGCATCCTGCATCGCCCCACGGGCCCCCCCAGGTGACATCCCCCCAGGTGACATCCCAGAGCTGCAGGGCTGGGAAAAGGGGGGCTCACCCACCAGCACTGACCCTGCTGAGCCTGGGGAGCCTGGCAGCTCTCACCTGGGGACTGTCACCTCCCTTCCAGCGGTTTCCTCCGGATGCTTTTCCCAGAAAAACTTGATTCTGACAAAAAGGGACGACCAACCACGGCGGGCTCCAAAATCAAGGTACGTCCCATGGGCTGCAGGACAGTGGCTGCCCCTGGGTCAGCAGTAGGGTGATGGGCTCCCACCAACATCTTTAATGCTCCAGAGGTCGATCCTTGCAACAGAAACAGGCCAATGACCTGGTGAACACGCTAATGAAGTGCACCCCACACTACATCCGTTGCATCAAACCCAACGAGACCAAGAAACCCCGGGACTGGGAGGAGAGCAGGTAACATGGAGCCCACAGAGCCCAGGGAATGGGACACAGCCATGGAGAGGTGGCCAGGACTGGCTTTCCTCCAAAAACTGGTCCCTCTGAGCTGCCCACAGATCCAGGGCAGAACGAGGAGTGTGTGTAGGCGCTCCATCCCCTTTAGGTGCATCACCCATCCGAGCCCCAAGAAGCTCTCATGTACATCCCCATGCAAACAGGGGCCAAAGGGCCCCAGCAGGTCCCACCGTGACCTGCCATCCCACACTGTCTCTCCTGGCTCTGCAGGGTGAAGCACCAAGTCGAGTACCTGGGGCTGAAGGAGAACATCCGGGTGCGCCGGGCAGGATTCGCCTACCGCCGGCTCTTCCACAAATTCCTGCAACGGTGAGTCACCGTGGGGAATTAATTTAATTATTTAGATAGTAATTGTTTTATAAATTTAGGATAAATTAATGCAATCCCCTGCCATGGGCAGGGACACCTTCCACTAGCCCAGGTTGCTCCAAGCCCTCTCCAACCTGGCCTTGGACTCCTGCAGGGATGGGGCAGCCACAGCTTCTCTGGGCAACCTGTGCCAGGGTCTCCCCACCCTCACAGGGAAGAATTTCTTCCCAAGATCCCATCTAAACCTTCTCTCTTTCAGTTTGAATCCTTTCCCCCTTGTCCTTTCCCCCTACCTGCTCTTGTGAAAAGCACTTTATGTTGCTGTGAAGTATCAGGGGTGGTGGGAGCCCCAGATATCCTTCTCTTGTACCCCAAGTTGGCCTCCCAGTGCTGTGGATCATAAAGACACAGCCAGGCAGCACGAGTACACACCTGTCTGAAGTGGGTCCCTCTCTTTATGGGATGGGGGATGGCAGATCCCCGCAGTCCAGCTGTGTCACAGCTTTTCATTAGGAAGAAATTCCTCCCTGTGAGGGTGCTGAGGCCCTGGCACAGGTTGCCCAGAGCAGCTGTGGCTGCCCCATGCCTGGAAGTGTCCAAGGCCAGGTTGGACGGGGCTTGGAGCAACCTGGGCTAGTGGAAGGTGTCCCTGCCCATGGCAGGGGGTGAGATGGGATGATCTTTAAGATCCCTCCAACCTAACCCCACCCGTTCCTTGATTCCCTGATTCAGTGTCTCTCCCTACAGCTACGCCATCCTCACCCCCGAGACGTGGCCGTCGTGGCGCGGGGACGAGCGCCAAGGGGTGCAGCACCTGCTGCGCTCCGTCCACATGGACCCCGACCAGTACCAGATGGGCCGGAGCAAAGTGTTCGTCAAGAACCCCGAGTCGGTGGGTGCCCCCCAGCCCTGCACCCCCAGGGACACTGCGCTGGGGTGTCCTGGACAGCCACACTCAGCACCCTGTGTCCCTCCCAGCTCTTCCTGCTCGAGGAGATGCGGGAGAGGAAATTTGACGGCTTCGCCCGCGTGATCCAGAAGGCCTGGCGCCGGCACGTCGCCATCAGGAAGTACGAGCAGATGAGAGAGGAGGGTAAGGCCAGGCAAGGACATGGACACTATCACCCCAGCACCCCTTTTAGGGTGTTTTTCATTAGGACAGCTCATCTACCAGAGTAGCATCCCAACTCCTAATCATGGCACTTATGAGGAGGGGTGTGAAGAGGAACCAGACCGTGAGATGTCCAGAGTCTTTTTCCACATTTTGAAGGAGGGCACAGATTTCTTGCTCTCATTTCCAGCCCTGGGAGGCGCCGTAAGACAGAAGCAGATCCTTGTGCTGTCTCGTTCTGCATTTCATTACCTGCACAAGGATGGAGAGGAGTAGCTGGGAGTCAGCGTTGGCAGAGGGATGGGAAAGCCCAGTGGTCCCTGCCTGACCCCCTACAGGGGTTTTCCCACCTTCCCAAACGTGCAGTGAAAAATCAAGGAGGAAAATACAGAAAGCAGCAGTTACCATCCCTCCTTCCCACAGCACAAGGATTTTTGAAGGCAATGAATGGGTTTCAAAGCCAGCCCGGCTCAAGCAGCTGGGATTCTTCCCTTGGCATATAACAAGCCCCATTTCTTGCTGCCATGATCCGTGTGACAGATCCCACAGCTGGTTTGGGAGGGCTCTGAGCTGCCAGCACAGAGCCCTGTCTGACCAGAGTTGCTTTGGGATTCTTTCACAGCTGCCAGCATCCTCTACAACTTCAAGGAGCGGAGGAGGAACAGCATCAACAGGAATTTCGTGGGCGATTACCTGGGCATGGAGGAGCGGCCGGAGCTGCGCCAGTTCCTGGCCAAGCGGGAGCGGATCGACTTCGCCGACTCTGTCACCAAATACGACCGGAGGTTCAAGGTACACGGACACACCTGTGGCTTGGGATGGCCATGGTGGCTTTCCTTGGGTGGGATGTGTGTGTGGGGTAGGTGCCCCCCAGCAAACACCCGTCAGCCCCCTCTCCTGTCCCTTTCCCAGCCCATCAAGCGGGATTTCATCCTCACCCCCAAGTACTTCTACCTGATCGGGCGGGAGAAGGTGAAGAAGGGCCCTGAGAAGGGGCAGATCAAGGAGGTGCTCAAGAAGAAGGTGGAGCTCCAGGCGCGTGAGCGGAGTCTCGCTGAGGTGTGTCCCTTAGCTTGGGCTCCACAGGGGGGGGGTCACCTTAACCTCCACCGGCCACCCCATCCCCTGCTGTCCCCCAGCCCCTTGTCCATGGAGGCACCAGATCATCGAGCTGTGAGGAGGAGGCTCCCCACAGGATGCTTTGCAGATGGGGCTTTGGAGGTCTTGGAGTCTTCCAGCCAAATCACCCTCTAAATTTCCTTGGGGTGAACCCAAGCCCAGCAGGGCCCCCAGTGCCAGCTGGCACCAGCCTTGCCTCCTACTGACACCCCGCAAACTGGGGTTGCTCCCCCAGCACCAGGCAGGATGACTTCTTCATCCTCCATGAGAAGGACGCCGACAACTTCTTGGAGTCCATCTTCAAGACGGAGCTGATCAGCCTGTTGTGCAAACGCTTTGAGGAGCTTACCTGTTCCAAGCTGCCCCTCTCCTTCAAGGACACGTAAGGATGGGGGCCAGGAGAGGTGACAAAGCAGGACAGGGCCCTGTCACTGTGGTCTCATGGCCCTCTCTCTCCCCTAGACTACAGTTTCGGGTGAAGAAGGAGGGCTGGGGTGGTGGTGGCACCCGCAACATCACCTTCATCAGAGGACAGGGCGACACGGCCGCCCTCAAAGCTGGAGGCAAAACCCTTATGGTCAGCATCGGGGATGGGCTCCCCAGGAATGCCAGTGAGTGCCAGGGCACCCAGAGGGTGGCAGGGGGGGCACACAGGAGTGCTGGGGCTGCAGGGCACAGCTGGAGGCCTGGGAATATTGGGGTGAGCCGGTATGTGCCCAACCCTGCTGGGTTTGTGTCTCACCCAGGAGGGACCTACTACTGCTGGGGTGATAGGGCAGCACAGGGAGCTTTGGGAACAGGACAGCTGGGTATAAATGGGGGGGAAGCCCCCTCAGCTGGCTCTGAGGACAGTCACCTAACAGGGGGCTTGTGTCCCCCCAGAGCCCACAAGGAAGGGGGCAACACAGAGCAGAGGTGGCAGCAGGGTCCCAGCACCCTCCCGGACCGCCCCACCAGCACCCAAAGGTGAGGAGGGGGGTGCCAGGGAGGGGAGACCCCAGCCTGGATCCAGCCAGTGCTGCACTCCCAGGGGGTGCAGGCTGAGCGTGGACCCCCCGTAATGCACCATCCTGGGATGGGATCTTCCAGGAGCTTGCAGGAACGGGGCACCCCAGTTCCCACAGGGTGATGGGCGGCCACAGAGGGACACCTACAAAGTGCCCCAGAAGCAGACACGGGGCCCACCGGCCACGGCACTGCCCCCCCCGAACACTGGCCACCAGCCCAGGACACGGCCCCCATCTGAGCACAACATGGATTTCCTCAACGTGCCTGACCAGGGGGTAGCTGGGTAGGTCCTGTCCCATGTCCCACTCCCTGACATATCCTCCCCTCCCACTGCCACCAGCACCAGGAGATGCTCTTTCCCCTCTGAGGAGCAGACTGAGTTGGGGCAACCTGCCTTCGCTGGCAGGACACATCTTCCAGGCTCTTGTGTATCCCAGTTCTCCCAGTCCCTGCACTGGAAGACCCACCTGCAGGCATAGAGCATCCCATGGGTGTGGGGCAGCAGGATAGGAAGGAGGGTGCAGCACATCCTGGCCGAGTTCTCCCAGTCCCTGCACTAGGACCCACCTCCTAGTAGACATGGAGCATCCCAGGGGTGTGGGAGGGCAGGGTGGGAAGGAGGGAGCAGCACACCCCCCACCCTCCTGCCCTCCCCGTATGGACCCCGTTCCTCCCCCCCCTCAGGATGCAGCGCCGGCGCAGTGTGAGCCAGCGGCCGCCCCCAGCCCGGAGGCCCAAGGCCCAGCCCAAGGCGGTGCCGCGGTGCCGGGCGCTCTACCAGTACGTCGGGCAGGATGTGGACGAGCTCAGCTTCAACGTGGGGGACATCATCGACATCCTGCTGGAAGGTACCAACCTCTGTCTTGCCCAGCTTCTCTCCCCGTTGTGGCAGCACCACCCCTGACCTGTCTGGTTCTCGCCTTTCCCAGATATCTCGGGCTGGTGGAAAGGCCGCCTGCACGGCAAGGAAGGGCTTTTCCCTGGGAACTACGTGCAGAAGATCTGAGCTGGGTGCAGCAACCATGTGGCTGGAGGCGAGGAGGGGGTCACCACCCTCCCAGCCCACCTCTGTGAGGCTGTGCCACGTGGATCCATGGTAGTTCTCCACCAATGTTTATTATTATGGAGCAAGCGCTTCCCGCTGTGCTGGTGCCGACCACTGAATCCCACAGCTACTTTAGCTAGTGGCATTCCCACAGCAAGGACAGGCTCTTTGCTGCTTGTTCATACCCTGGGACTGAAACTATTATGGGATATAAATAGGATTGTTGTTAATAATTATGGTAAATAGTCAGACTCGGCAGATCTGACTCAGAAATTGGGTTTGGGGGTTGTGTTTCACACCAGTGCCATCCCATGGCTCCCACTGGCCCCATGACAAGAGCTCTGATGTGGACAGACACAGGAGGCAGCCCCATTCCACCCACATTAAACCCTCCAGAAGAGGTTGAATACAGAAACCAGCTCACCCAGGAATTCAGCCCAGGCATCTCCACATCCCGGCATGGCTCTGGATCACTCACAGCCAGTGGGAGCTGCCAGGGCAGTAGCAAAGCAGGACCAAGGCACCATCACCAATCCCTGATTTCTCACAGGTAAAACTCCAAGAATCAATTAGACAACGTCCATGGAGCTGTGACACATTTTTCTGGTGGTGGTCAGAAGAGTGCTGGGCCCCCCCAGTTTGCAGAGGGGGAGTCTCATCTATGGGGGGCCAGGGTCGATGCGTGGGGTGGAAATCACCATCCTTGGGATTCAGGGACACTCTACATCCCGAACTCCCAGGAGAGGATTCAGGAACACTCTCCACCCCAGACCCCAGGACAGTGGGACAGCTGTGGCTGTGTGAGGGGTGTTGGGTGGGGGCTGATTCCGACCCAGGGCTGTTCCAGGAGGTTTGCAGCAGGGGAAGGGATGGACGGGGCCGACATGTCAGGCTCCTGTCGGCCCTCCCCGCCCTTCCCTCTCCCCCCCTCCGGAGGAAGTGACGACAGCCCTGATCCCACATGGCCCTGCCTCAGCCTCACATCCCAGCCCTCCTCTTCCTCCCTCCCGCTTCCCGCTGCCCCAGCACAGACCTGCTGTCCCACAGATGGGACCCCAGGGTGGGGGTGGCAGAGGGCAGGAATGCGCTGGGATAGGCAGTTCCCCATGACCCCACACTGAAAATGGTTCTTGCCCCCAGCCCCAGTATGGGGTTTTACCACCCCTGTGGTCCTTGGGGTGATTTTTCCTCCAAACCACAGGTTTTTAGGATCCTTGCACTGCAAAGTTTTTTTTCCTTTGGTGGGGGGGTGGGAGCAGGCAGAGCCTTTGTTTTTATTTTAATGAAAAATAATGGCTTTGGAAACTGGGGATTTAGGAAACTCCTTCCTGCACGTTCCAGCCCTTCCTTGGGACTGAAGTGGGGGGAATGGGGGCAGCACCCCAGCAGTGGGTGCTGTCAAGTGGGATGTTCCCACTCAGCCCTACAGGCAGGTAGGAGTTGGACCAGGTCAGGCACTCACTGGGATGTTCCAGAGGGCTCCAGGGGCTCTGAGGGGCTCACAGGTCTCTCAGGAGTTTTGGGGTCTCTCAGGAGCTCCAGTTGTTCTGAGGGTCCTGGAGGCCCCAAGGGGCTTGGGTTGCTCTTGGGGGCCACTCAGGAGCTGACAGGGTGTCCCAGGAGTCCAGGGTGTTCCAAGGGTGTCCCAGAGGGCCCTGGGATGCTCTAAGGGGGATCAAAGTGCCCTGAGGGGTTTGGGGGGCTCCAAAAGTCTTGGGGTGCCTTGGGATACTTCAAGGGGTCCAGGGCTTCCCAAGGGGCTCAGAGTGCTCTGAGGGCTGTGGGATTCCATGAAGGTCCCCAGGATGCCCTGAGGATCCAGGATGAGACTGCTTCAAAGCCCTGAGATGCTCCAAAGGGCCTGGGATGCCCTCAAAGCTCCAGGATGCTCAGAGGCCACTGGGATGCTCCAAGGCCCCAGGATACTCCAAGGCCCCCAAGATGCTCCAAAGGCCCTGGGAATGCTCCAAGGCCCCCGGGATGCTCCAAACCCC
>NW_021938834.1:181831-186795 GCF_001715985.3 Manacus vitellinus
CTTAGAGCGGCCTGGGGGGATGAAGCAAGCTGGGGGGGGATGGCAGGGACCCCTGGGCTGCCCAGAGCAGATTTGCAGGAAGAAAGGCCTCAGCTGAGCTGCCCCCACATCCACCACAGGGACGTGGCACCGAGGCCACGCGTGAGACTCAGCACTCATCCCCGTGGATGCCCATGCTGTCACTGGGCTCAGGGTGAGCTCCACAGGCTCTCCAGGCAGATTCTCTGAGTTGGAAAGCAGGGAAAACACCCTGGGAGGTGTAAAACACCAAGGCAGAGGCTTTGCCCCAGCCCACACCGGGATTAGGGCACCCACGTCGTGTCGGGTATCACAACACCACGAAAACACCCAGAGCTTTTTCCCCCCACCAACACCCCAACTCTCTGAGGGCTCCTTGTGATATCTGAAGGCACCAGAAGGATTCACAATGTGTATTTTAATGTAGGACGTGGGTTTGAACCCGGTGGTGGGGGCTGGTGGCACGGGCAGGAGCCGTTGCCGCTGGCACAGCCGGAGCTTCCTCCCTCCTCGCTCGCTGGCTGCGCGATCACATGAGCCCCTTGTTCCCAGCCTTTGTCTTGTAGGAGACGCTTGGGGAATCCTCCTCATCCTCATCCTCTGGCCTCAGAGCGCACACAGAGATGCTCAAATCGGATTATTTGACCCGTTTATCCTCCCTGGGTGGGTTTATAGAAGTCTTGGGGATGTGGATAAACCCCCCCGGATCGTTGGAGGGAGATGAGCTGTATTAATTATTCACTGATTCAGCAACAGAGCCTGCTCGGGGTGACCAGCAGCTGCAAAGCCTCCTGCTCACCCTCATGGCTTAAAGGATTTTTTGGGATCCCTGTTCACTGCAGGGGTTGGAGTGAGGGGGTTTGGTGTCAGTGGGGTTTTGGGGAGACTGAACCTGTGGCAGGAAAACCCTGGGAACAGTGACAGGTGGCTCTGGGATTTGGGTTTCCAGGGCAGGTTTGCACTGGTGTTGAGGGGGGTCAGATCTCTGAGGGAGTCATATCACTGAGAGAATCACATTTCTGGGGGCGTCCCATCTCTGGGGGAATCATGTCTCTGGGGGAGTCACATCTCTGGTGGCCACAGGAGGTCACTAGGGACAGTGGCAGGTCAGCGGCTCCTGGACCAGAGTGTCGCTCTCAGGGTTGCAGAACAGAAGGTCCTGGAGGATGGGAAGTGTTGGCTACTGTCCCATGGGAGGTGACAAATGACAGCAAGATGATACAGGTGCCACCTGCTCCCCAAAAACCCATCCCTGGGCTGAGCCCAGCGCAATGCTGCAGTGCCACTGTTGTGTCCTCTGTGTCCATCCTGCCTGGCCTCATGGGATCTGCCCATAGCATCTGCTCAGGAGGCATTTTCCCAGTGGAAAAAAATCAGCTTAAAATGCATCACTGGGGTATTGCCTGTAACGGGGAAATGGAGAGAGGCGTCAAAGAGGGAGAGGAGGGGGGTTCCAACGTCCAAAGGCACTGCTGGGTTTGACCCTGGAGCACCAGGAGCTCCCTGCCCAGGAGTTGACAGCCCTGCTGCGATGCTGCTGAGGAAGAATTTCCTGGTTTCTTGGAAAAACTTCCTTGTGCTCCAACTGAGCTCCTGGTGCCATGGGTGTCCTGCTCCTTTAAATGGCTTGTCTGGTGGCCATCTATGCCCTGGGGGCTGTCAATCCAGGCAGTGGCAGCCAGGATTGATCCAGAGCCAGTGATTCCAGCAGGGAAGCAGGAAGCTGGTTCACTGATCTCAAGGACTGACATTGCCAGGAAATGCTCCAGCAGCTCCGTAGCTCCAACACTTCAGGGACAGACATCCCTGAGCAGGCAGACACAGTGCCACCTCGACCCTTTTTGTGATTTCTGCCACAGAAGAAGATTCCCAAGACTTTTTTTCCCAGCAAAAACTGCATTTCCCCCTGATAAAACAAAGCTCCATCAAAGCTGCTGTGAAGTTTCTGCTCAGTGTTTACCCACAGTCACACAGAGATGAAGGATGGAGACGGAGCATCCCCTCCAGCCAGGGCTGGATTTCCCCTCCTGGGACATGATCAGCCCCAGTCTTGCCCCACATTCTCTGCTCCATGGCCAACTGAGCCCGGCCTCGGTGCTGATTCCATCCCAAAGCCACCGAGCTGAGAAAACAACAACAAAAAAAGCAACACAACCCCCAGAAAAAGCCTGGAGCCTGGGGGCAGCCACAGGAATAATCCCACATAGGTTTCCCCCCCCCTCTGATTTGTTGCCCGCTGGGCCGCAGTCCCAGTGTGCTGGGTGCTGCAGGAACAGCTGCTGAGCCTGGCTTGGCCAGGCTGAGCCCTGCTGGGTGAGACCCCCCAGAGCTGAAAGCTGGGAGAATGCCTCTGGAGCAGATGATAGCGGGAAGGTCTGGCAAGGCTGGGAGGGATGGGATGCACCATCCGGAAGAGCTGATCCCCAGGGAGATGCTTCCTTCAGGAGTCATTGAGCTCTTGGGGAAATATTGACCTTCTAAATCATGGCCAATGTGCTCGTGGCAGCCACTCCACAGCCTCAGCACTGATGATATTATTATTATTATTATTATTATTATTATTATTATTATTATTACTACTATTATTATCATTATCAGCTTTATTATCATTATCAGCATTTTTACCATTTTTATTATTATTATTTTATAATTTTGTCATTATTTTAATAATTGCTTATTATTTATTAACACTGTTATTATTACCATTATTATTATTTCCTTTTTCACTTCGACATTAAGACACTATTCAGAAATCTCCCAAAGTGTGGGCTTTTTTTGGATCCTTCTCACTGGGAATTAGTGTTTGGCTTTTCCATGTTGAAGCCTCGTGCCAAGGTGTGCTGAGGCCAAGCCAATGTAATTTTGGTGACCAGGAACTGTCCCCACATGCCAAACAGCATCTCCTGGTCATGCAGTGGAACCTGCTGCTCCCCTTGGCTGGAAAACCCTTTGGAACTGTGGGAGGAACATCCAGTGAGATCCCCCAGCCCAGCTGGGAGCAGGGAGGGGCTGAAGCAGCTCCAGCAATTCCTTCAGCCATGCCTTGGCCTGTAGTTTGGGAGGAATTTTTGGATATACAGATGCCATGGGCTGGGAACAAAGCAGGATCCTGGCAATGCCTGGAGGGGGCTGTGCAGCCGAGGGGGCCTTTGGGGACTTTGTGGATCACCCTGGGGTGGGAGAAGCAGGAGGGGACAATGAAGCTCCGAGTCCAAAGCCCCCCCAAGCAGACACTTCCAAGGCCCCTTGAAGCTGGGATCTCCTGCTGGCTTGGTCCCCAGGGTGGGAGGTCTGGTCTCAGGACCACAGGGCACTGAGGGGAGGAGGAGGAGAATCTGACCTCTCACCCTTGCTCTCGGTGCAGCATCACCAGGAGGAGCCTCCGTGGGCACATCCTTCACCCCGTGCCCTGCACCGCCAGGCCATGAAGACAGAGAAGGACGAGGCTGTGCCCACCTTCTCCCTGCGGGGTAAATACGGTGGAGAGGGGACAGGTGAGTCCCCTGTACCACGGGGTAGGGGGTGGGGAGAGGAGTCGGGGCAGGAGCAGGAGGAGAAGCCTTTGGTTCCGTTGCTGTGAGGTCTCTTTGGCCACATCCCGCCCCAGAGGTGGCTGGGAGCGCCATGGGGATGTGCACAGGTGTGCATGGATGTGCTTGGATATGCACAGGTGTACAGGGGACGTACAGGATTCTTGGGGTGTCCTGTGCAGGGCCAGGAGTTGGACTCGGTGATCCTGGTGGGTGCCTTCCAACTCACCCTATTCTGTGATTCTATGAGTGTGCAGGGATGGCCCAGGTATGCAGGGATGGGCCCAGGTGAACACTTGGCATCACCCAGTGTGTCCCAGTCACCACCAGGCTTCACCTCCACATCAACAACTTTTCCTGCAGGAAAGCCCCTCCCAACTCTCACACCCTGGAGGGCTCCAGCCCCCTTCAGCCACACCTCCCATACCCTCCATTGGCTGCCCCCCTATTTTTGAGGGAGGGAGGAGGGCAGAGGGAGGTGGTTGGGCAGGGCTGAGCCTTGTCACTGTCTCATGGTCTCTCCCGACAGGCTGCAGCGAGGTGGCTCTGCCCGGTGCCCCGATGTTGGTGGCCGGAGGGACCCCAGCCCAGGACCTGCGGCCCCTGAAGCGCAGACCTGTCCCAGGTGAGCCCCAGCCCTGCCCCGGGGAGGGAACAGTGACAACCAGGGCAGGAATGAGGCCAACGGATCTGTCTCCTTCCAGGGAAGCACTACCAGTGCTCGAGCTACGGCTGCAAACTGGCCTTCCCCAGCATGCAGGAGCTGATGGACCACCTGAAGGTCCACTACAGACCCACACAGTCCCTCGAAGGTAAGGCCAGGACACCCCACATGCCCCTTTTTTTGTCTGGGAGGGGGCAGAGTGGGGCTCGAAGCAGAGGCAGCACTGGTGCTGGTACCTCTAGGAGGTGGGAGCTGAGGGTGGTGTGGGAAGTGCTGCAGACCTACCAGTGGGGCTGTTCCCAGCTGGGATGTTGCTCAATCCCTACCTCTGAATTGCTTCACTCAGGCAAAACCTTCCACTGCCCCACGCTGGGCTGCACCGAGACCTTCCCCAGCATGCAGGACCTCATGGCCCACATGAAGGTGCACTACAAGCCAAACCGCTACTTCAAGTGAGTCCCTCTGGTCCCTGTTCCCATCCCACTTCCTCCCTGGGGTCACCTGGCTGATCCCAGAGAGCCCTGAGCACGTGGGCTCCCACATCCACAGACCCCGATCCCAGCGGCAGCCCCCGGGGTTGGAATGGGGGTGGTGTGGAGGGATCGTCGTGGGGGTGATGTGGAGGGAGCACCACCACTGAGGGTGCCTCCCCAACCCCCCAGGTGTGAGAACTGCCTGCTGCGCTTCCGGACACACCGCTCCCTCTTCAAGCACCTGCACGTCTGCTCCGACAGCGCCAGCAGCCCCGCGCC
>NW_021938834.1:187985-197638 GCF_001715985.3 Manacus vitellinus
CCCCCAAAGCCCCCCAGCCTTGTCCTGAGGGCAGAAGCAGCAGGATGAGGAGCTGCAGCAGCTCCGTGGGCTCCAGTCCCCCCAGTCCTGAGGCCAAACTGGAACCCTTTGCTCCGTGTGGCACGGAGAGGAGACACACAAGGGGAGGTCGTGCCCGGGGTGCACAGCCTCGCTCCCTGCTCCCAGATTTGAGGTCCCTCCCTCGGGAAGGGAACCCCCCGTGCATGTAGGGCTGGGAGCCCCCGGCCCATCCGAGCCCCCCACGGCACCCGGGAGCGGCCGCTGGGGGTGATCCCTGTGCTTCCCTGCCCGCCCGTCCTTGCAGGGCACTCCTCCAACAGCCGCATCGTGTGGGAGCACACGCGGGGCCGCTACTCCTGCACCCAGTGCCCCTTCTCGGCCGCCTCCCGCGAGGAGATGACCCTGCACATCGAGGACCACCGCAAGAACCCCCCGCCCGGGCGCCTGGACGCCGAGATGGGTACGGGGGGGACCCCGAACTGCCGGGATGCTCGCGGGAATGGGGTCAGTCTGTCCCGCAGGGATAACGCGGATCCTCCTCCGTCTGTCCTGGCGGGGGATGACCAGCCCTGGGGTGGATCCTGGGCTGCAGCTTCTGCCCCAGCCTGTTGCAATGCCCCGGGGGGGGAGGTCCATGTGCCCTCTCTGTGCCCTCTAGCTCCTGGTCACCCCCAGCCCATAGGAATGTCCCTGGCGGGGGCAGTAAATGATCTGGAGAGGTCTGCGTGCCCTCCCAGTGCCCTCCTTCCCTGTGCCCCCTCCCTGCAATAATGCCTCTGGCGGTTTGTGTGCCCCCCAGCCCTTTGCCCCCCCACCGGCATCAATGACCTGGAGGGGTCTGTGTGCCCTCCCAGTGCCCCCCAGCCTCTGCAATGCCCTGGGGAGGGCCATGTTCCCTCCCTGCAGCCCCCAGCCCCCGAGCCCCTGGGTACGAGGGTCCTCCACAGTGCTGACAGCTCTCCCCCCTCTCCCTGCAGATTTCGGGGTGGGTCTCGCCTCCTTCCACGCCAAGATGACGCCGGAGATGGAGAACTCCCTGTACTCCCAGCTCTGATGCCCCGGCTCTCACGGGACTGCTCCTGCTCCTGCTCCTCCCCATCCCTCCCCCCGAGCCGGGCAGGGGGCACCGCCCAGCCCCTGCCACTGGGCTGGGACAGGGATCCCTCCCTGGGCACCGGGAGCACCCCAGCCCAGCCCGGGGTGCCAGAAGGACGGGTGTTTCCTCTGGAATTTTCTCCCCTCCCTTTTATTTTCGGAAACTCTTAAGCACCCGAACCCCCTCGTTCTCCCTCCCCCTAAGGGTTTCGTTGCTTCAGCCCCCGTGGCTCTGGTAGGAGCCGGGTAGGTTGCTCAGGAGTTAGTGGACTTCTCTGGAATGAAACCTCGGAATAATAAATGGGAATTGTACAGGAGTGGTGGCCGGGAGAGGCTCTGTCAGTGCCTGTGGTGGCTGGGGGTGAGGGGGGAGTGGGGCCATCCCTAAGGATGCCCCCCCAAAACTAAAGGCAAGGAGATGGGGGAATACAGGGAAGTCTGTGTGTCACTCTGCTCTGGGCAGGTCTGGGGAAGAGGAAGGTTTGAGGAAGGGAAAGGGGGTGCTCCCTTCCCCCTCAGATCTGTCAGCACATTGCAGACCATGAAGGGCTCCTGAGAAGCAGAGCTGGAGCTTCTGCCAGCTGCATCCCAGCACCCAAACTGGGCACCCAAACCAGGGTGGGACCCCAGCCCCCCGCCAGCCTCGGTGCACAGGCAGAGGTGCCAGGAAAAGGGCATGGACAACCTTTGGGGTGGAGTAGGGCCCCTGTACCCGGCCCTGAGGGGGCTGCACCCCCCGTGGGAGCCGAGCGGCCGCACATTCCCAGCCCGGGGCTCCCCAGGTCCTGCTTTGCCTGATCCCATCCCAGCAGGGTGAAAAGTTTGCTCCAAACTGGTTTGGGGAAGGCGTGCTGGGACATGCTGGGACGTGCTGGTGCCCACACTGGCCCTGGGATGGGAGTCGTGGGAGCACCGGCACCCCCTGCTCTGTACCCTGGGGTCGGGGGCTGCTGCAGCCCCAGGAGGGGACACAGCCCTGGGATAGGCCTCAGGGGGTCTCCTTGGCCGGGCTGGAGATCTCTTCCTCCTGCTGGGATCCCTGCACATGGAGAGCAGCACCCTGGGATGCCCCAGCTCTCTCCTGCTGTCACCCCTGTATTGGGTGGGCACATGGCATGGGGGTCTGTGCCCCTGTGCCCTCCCCAGTCCAGCACAGACCCTCCCTCACCCCGGTCCTGAGCAGGAGGGTGGACATACTGAAGTGTCCCTCAGCTGTAGCCCTGGCTGCTGAGACCTGACAGAGCGACAGCTCATCACAGAGCCGGTGCAGGATCAGAGCCCTGGCAAGGGGAGGGACCTCCCAGGCCCCAGAGTGGGGGGGCACTGTGGCACTGCCACAGCTCCCTGTGGGCACAGGCAGCTTCCCTGGCCCCCCAGCCCACTCTGCCCTACTGAACACCCACGTTCCTCCTCCAGGGCAGGTGCCCACCCCAAAAGGCAGCAGTGGGACCCTTCCCAACCTGTCCCTGATCCTGATCCAGCTACAGCCACCTCCAAGGGCAGAGAGGGCAGGTTCTGCAGACACACCCCTGCTGGGACTCCACACCGGGATGGTCTGTGCCCCCCCACAGCAGAGCCTACCTCACCCCCACCACACCCCCCATCCAGGGCTCAGAGCCAAACCTGGGGACATGGGACACTCACTGCTCTCAGGAGACTCAAATTTGCCCCAAACCTCCCACTCTGAGCACTCCTGGCTGTTCCCATGGCAGAGGCAGCCAAGACAACCCCCACTGCAATGGATTTTTAAAAACTGAAGTCTTTATTAAAGTTTTATCCAAATTTTGTAACAAAAGATACAAAAGGGCTGGAGATCCTTATTTCTGGGACTAGTCTGACCAATCAAAACCTGACAATTACTAGGCTAATATAAAATCCATACAATCTGCTAAAAATGCAGGGAAAAAAAATTAGAACTGCTGCTCTGACATTTCTTTTTTTAAAAATTCCTTAAAACATTTATAAGTTACTCAGTTTGCATTTTACAGGATTAGTTCTTCTCCGAATGGTTACAGCGACTGTACAATGCAAGAGACAACAGCGAGAACAAAGAGCAACGGGATGTGCTGCAACACACACCACTCCTCTGAGGGAAGAAGGGCTGGAGTCTCGGGATGGCCCGGAGCACCCACCGGGAATGCCACAAAGTGCCAGTGCATGTCTGCACCCGTGGGAGCCCCGACAGCAGGACAGCAGTGACCCCCCCACCCCAGCACCCAGCAGGGACCCCCCCGGGTGCCAAAGGGCCAGTTCTCCCGAGGGACGTGCTGGCTGGACACCTCCAGGAACAGGGAAGGTGGGAATGGGTTGGGAACGCTCCTGGCTGGATCCCCCAAATCCTCCTTCCAGCACCCGTGGGGTGAAGGGACACAGGCCCCACTGAGGGGAGAGCTGGAATTCTGCTCTGTGCTGGGAAGGGAGGAGGAGGATGCAATGCCAGGCTGTCCAGAGCTGGCACTGGCTGGCAGAAGGACCCTGAGAATTCACAGGCTAACACGGTCTCCGGGGAACGCCGAGTTAGGAGCATCACAGTGATAGTGGCTGTTCTGTACAGTGAGAAAGGGAGTCTGATGGAAGTGCAGTATCCCTTCACCTGGATTTCCTATCCCTTCCCAAAGGCTGCCCTGGAGGAGCCTCACCATGGCAAAGGCAAAAACCTGACCCACCTGGATATCCAAGTGATGGTTTTTAGGTGGCCACTGGGAAAAATATTCCAGTTTATCAAATAAAATAGGAAATCAAGTGCAGGGCTACTGCAAGGTGCATGGTCAGAGGTACCAGGTCATGCAAGCAGCCCCCCCTCCCCTCCCCTCCCCAAAACCCCACATCCCCAGCACTAAAGCATCTTCAAGCATGTCCAGAGATCACATCACCATGATTTCAGATCAGACACCCTCAGGGATCATTTTCACTTCGAGTCCACGGAGATAAACCAGATTCTCCACCCAAGGTGGCTCAAGAGTCTTCAGAGAGCTGGTCTGAGGGATGGCAAAGACCTTCAGTGCTGGCTGGGTGTGAACTGGAGCTCTGGATCCAGTGTGGCACAGCTGATTTGGGACACAAAGATACCCTAAGGAGGAGATTTTTTTCTCTCTTTTTTTTTTTCTTTTGGATTTTTTGTTCTTTTTTTTTTTTTTTTTTTTTGCAAGCTGCTGCACAAACCACCGAACGGAGAAAAGCCTTTGGTCATGAGATAACTTGTGAGAAAAAGTGAGCCTTGTATGGAAGATTCCCCTGAATGCCTACAGTATTCTAAATCTTAAAAAAATATATTGTGGACGCTGCAGCCATACAAAGGGGGGAGGAGGAGGAGTGGGAGATGGGGATTTACAGTCTCACATAAACACAACGGGGAGGTTTAAGACAAGCACAGTCAGAGTCTGTAAAACTGATTGGCTCGCTGGGCTCAGTCATCCTCATCGTCCTCTTCGTCCTCTGGGTCTTCCTCTCCTTCATCCTCTAGACTTCGTTTTCTCTTCTGCCCACACGGATGGTCTGCAAAGAGAGGCCAAGGGTGAAGTTCTGCCCAGCCCTGGGGAACAGCAGCTGAGCTGTGGCCTCACAAGGCACATCTGGGAGCAAAACCAGCACCATTCCAGAGCAGAGATCCACCCTACCCTGCTCCTCGTGGCACATGGAAAAGCCTGGGATAGCAGCAGACATGAACTACTTTCTGTGCCCTCTGAGCATCCCGTATTTCAACAGCTGCTGGAAAAGGGGTTATTTTTGTTGAGGACCCTCAAAAACGCAGCATCTGCAGAATTCAGTCATTTCTAACCAAGTTCACATGCCCTGTGCTGGAGACTGGTGGGGCCCCAAATCCTGGGGACAGTTCTGGGCCCCTCAGGACAAGGACATGGAGGGGCTGGAGCGTGTCCAGGGAAGGGAATGGAGCTGGGAAGGGGCTGGAGCAGCAGGAGCAGCTGAGGGAGCTGGGGGGGCTCAACCTGGAGAAAAGGAGGCTCAGGGGGGACCTTCTGGCTCTGCAACCCCCTGACAGGAGGGGGGAGCTGGGGGGGGTCGGGCTCTGCTGCCAGGGAACAAGGGACAGGAGGAGAGGGAACAGACTCAAGTTGTGCCAGAGGAGGTTTAGGTTGGATATTAGTGAAAATTCCTTCACGGGAAGGGTGGTCAGACACTGGTACAGGCTGCCCAGGGCAGTGGTGGAGTCATCATCCCTGGAAGTGTTCAAAAACATGTGGATGTGGCACTTAGGGACATGGTTTAGAGGTGAACACGGTGGTGTTGGTCTTGATATTAACAGGGATTTCCCAACCTTAACATTCCATGAGTCATCCAGCCACAACATTCTATCAACATTCATTTGGGTGTTTATATTTGTTAAAATCAGAGGAGTCTGGACCCAAGAAGCTCAGGTCTGCAGCTGAACTGGTTTTCTAGGCAATCTGCCTCAAATATTTGGCAGAATTACCCAGAGTGGTTGGAATTAGGAGGTACTGAAACCTGCTCTCCGTCCCCTTTGTGACCCTTGGTGATGACACTACTCAACATCAGCTTGGGCAGAAAAGCTGCAGCAACAACAGCCCTGAACTGAGGCTTGGGGAGCTCTAAAAACACCAAATATTTGTTGAGGCAGCTTTGGTAAGAAATTGGTTAGTTAGGATTCAACTCACCATCTTCAGCTTCATCCTCTTCATCCTCACCATCTTCCTCCTCATCTTCCTCCTGGAGTTAAAACAAGGCATTTTGTTGCAAGAACCACAACTCCCTGAGCTGTAACTCCACAGCAATCTCTGCTCCCACCCCACTGAAGCCTCAAGGTGCTAGGGAGAAGCTGTTGGTTCCCAAATAGCTCCTCAATCCCTATGGATGGGGCTGCATGGCTTCATCACTTGGGGCCATGGGAAGTACCAGGACAAGCCTGAACTGGAAAACTCTGTGGACCATGAGTCAAAAGGTACAGGGAAAAAGTCAGAGGGGATGGCAAGCTCCTCAGATCTCCCCTCAAAGTGACACCTGGGTCACCAGACAAGGGATAAATGCGTGACCAAACAGCCCGGTGACAGAAAGCCTCACCTCATCATCTACTCCATCCTCCTCCTCTTCACCTTCCAGGTCATCATCTTCATCTTCTTCATCATCAATGACTTCTTCATCCAAATCATCTTCCTCTTCATCATCGTCCTCTTCCTCACCTTCTACCAAAAGGAGAGGGAGGGAAGCGTTCCAGTTCCCAAGTCCTCGCCATCCCCAGACACTCTGCTCACCCCTCAGTGCTGTGTGAGCAGCAGGCAGGGATCACACAGGATGAGGAGGGAGAACAACACCCCTGTCACCTCCCAGAAAATTCCATTCCCTCCCCAGCTTTCTGGAGGAGGGTATGTGGGTACCCAGACAGCCCCTATTCAGTGCTAATCAGTTATGGGGCAACGTGCTCACGCAGAAGCAGAAAGGGGGTTGTTCCCCAGCAAGAAAACCAAGAGGAGAGAAAATCCTCACCTTCCCCATTCTCATACTCATCTTCCAGTGCATCCCCATCTGCTTCAGGGTCTGAGTCAGGGGCTTCCTGCTCATCAGCATCAAAGCCATCCAGGTAGGTGAGCTGGGGCAGGAGGGCGAACACGCTCTCCCGGTAGTTGATGAGCATCGTCACCTCGCAGTTGAAGAGGTCCAGACTGTGAAGGTTGGGCAGCTTTTTCTGCAAAAATCAATGCATTAACATTATTTACAACACTGTTTGGAGATCAGGCAGCCATGGGAGGACAGTGGCTCTGCCCCATGTGCTCCTCAGACACAGGGAAGTCGCTGCTCTTGCTATTTGTGGACACAGAAAATTTCTTTCCAGCTCCTCTATTTCCCTTCCTTGGAGTCAACTCTGAAACCATCTGCAAATCTTTCTTTCTTCTGAACAGGCACAGAAAGCCAAGGAATCACTGAGCTGGACTCATCCTGCCCAAAATATCACGCAAAATACGCAAGAGCAGAGCACAAGGAGAGCTGCAGCCTGAGTGCCCTCAGCACAGCCCAGCTCAGGCCATCCCACCAGGCACCAGGTCAAGGAAAGTAGGAGCAAAACAGTGCCAAATTCCTTCTGGAAGGGATGGATGGACCAAACAGCCAATGAGGCAAATGCCCCAAACCAGATCTTTCACGTATCCCTTAGGATCACATGACAGGAGCCTTCTTGGGGCAGTTCCGATGGAATCTCAGAGGTCTTTTCCAACCTAAGTGACTCTGTGATTCTGTGACTGGGAGCCCCTGCAATGCCGTGGCAGCAGGAGGGTCCCAGCCCAGCAGAATCTTTAGGCTGATGTGACAGATGCCCTGACTGGTGTCCAAGTACCTCATTCCATGACACCCCAGGTGCCACCTACCTCCAACTGCCTCCGACCCTCTCCCGGTCCTTTCCCAGATGGACACTGAGCATCCACAGTTTTACTCATCCAGCCCAATTTCACGCTTCTTTTAGCAACTGGTTGCTGGTTTTCCAGACTGAGGAGCCATTAACTATTAGCCCAGCCTCAAACTGGGCTCAAATCTGTTCCCATCAGAACCACGAAGTGCTGTTGGAACAGTTACCAAGACATTGGATTCCTGCTGCACAGACCCAATTCCCCAAAGGAAACGTCATCCCTGAGATTCCAGCCTGGAATCTTCACTCACCAAGGGCTCCAGGGTATTGATGTCTTTGATCTTGTTGCCACTGAGATTCAAGTGTGTCAGGTTGGGAGTTTTCTCTGCTAGAACTTCAAGGCCACCAGAAATCCTGTTATCACTCAGCTCCAGCTGCCAGGGGGGAACATCACATGGTCACTGAGAGTTTCAGCTCGTGATGTGGGGAAGAACATTGCCCTAAGAACTGGGCCACAGTGAGCACCCAAATTCCAGACCCTGTCACAGAGCAGCAGGTCAAGTTTTCCCTTGAAACCCGTTTCCTGCAGTGACGCAGCACTGCCAGCCACCTCCATGCTCGTAGGTGCCCCAAAATCCAAAATATTTATGTTATGAAGCCTCTGACAGCAGCAGAACAGCAAAAGGAAGAGAAGGAGGACACTCAACATCTAAAGAGCTCAGAAGCATCTTGTGCACTCAAATCTGACCCCTCTCACTTGCTCAAAGAGGAAAAAAGCAAAATTAAATGGCCTTTTCTTGGCGAATACAGGAAAAACAAGTGCCACCAGAAGTCTCAGGGCAAGGACTGGTGGAGATGGGACCACAGGCCTGACTCACCTTCCGGAGCTTGTTGAGTTTGGGGAGGTTGGACACAGACAGCAGGTTGATGTTAATCATGCTGAGGAACTCCAGGTTCTCAAAGTCCGAGGAGAGACCAACCACCTTCCCATCCTCCGAGCGACAGTTATCCAAGACCAGCTCCTTCACCTGCAAACAGAGACACCCCCAGTGTTACCTCACCTGCCAAAGTGTCACCTGGGGTCTGTCAGGTGACATCAGGCTGTGCCTGAAGTTCCTCCTCACTCAGATCAAAGGACACACGAGATCTTGGAGCCAAAGAACTGCAGTGAGGGCACAAGCTGAGAATCCCTCATCGTGGTGGGAGCTTCAGCCTTTAATCACGAGCCACCAACACACGACAGCAGACCCACCAAGGTCCCCCTTGTCCATGAAGCAGCACCCAGGGTGGGACCATGAGTTCACATCAAAACACTCCATGCAGAAGCATCAATAAGCTTTCAGAGTCACACTCCAGGCTTCACTAATGAGAGGCCAAACAAGGTCATCTGGTTTTGCCCCCTTCCGTGTTCTCCCCCACACCACTGGGGTGCTGGAAAACCCGCCCCTGGAGGATCTGCTTCCCTGTGACAGGTTCCAACCTCAGGCTCCTGCTGCAGGGCCACTGATGGCATCTAATGCTGTGCCCAGCACGGATCACACACAGAAACCATTGTTACCCAGGAACTCTGCACAAAAATCAACCTGTTTGGGCCACCAGGACCTTAAAGCACCAGCACAGAACTGCTCCCCTCTAAACATCTGGGGGTAAAACATCCCTGGCACCCCTTTCTCCCCCAAAGTGTGGGGGAATGATACTCCAGCCCAAGCTCTCACAAGCAACTTCCAAAACCTGCTTTTACCCCACACATTCTTCACAGCAAGATGCAAAAATGAGCCTTGGCCAGAAGGCTCGTGGCGCTTTCCAAATTCCTCCTTTGCAGTGCTCCCATTTTACCTCCCCTGCTCACACCAGCCAACTATTAGGGAGTCATTTTAAATTCACTTTGCCTTCCTGGAGGCAGTTTGGGGGCTGCTGTGCCATCTTTGCCACAGGCACAGCATAAGCTCTGAACCAATTAATGCTTCAAACTCCCCAGGTGGCATCAGCTGGTCAGGGTTTGGAGTTGAGGCTCAGCCAGGAGTTTTGTAGCTGAGCATGTTTTGCTCCCAACACCCTGGAAGTCTCCAACTGAACCAAGACTGTCTCCGTGGCGGGTGTAAAGGCGGTCAAGGCCAGACCTGGGTGGCTGTTGTGTGGGCACAGAGGTGATCCTAAACGTAATGAGGTTATCATGGAATGGTTTGGGTTGGAAGGGAACTTAAATCCCATCCAGTCCCACCCC
>NW_021938834.1:199445-202457 GCF_001715985.3 Manacus vitellinus
CCCGGCACCATAGTCTCATCTGCAGCACTGTGCTCCCATCTCCAGAGCCACATTCCCATCCCCAGGCACCATGGTTATTCTCCAGAATCATGTTCCCTTCCCCAGCACCATGTTCCCATCTCCAGAGCCACATTCCCATCTCCAGGCTCAGCACCGTGTTCCTAATCCCAGACATGACAGTTCCGTCTCCAGCATCATGTCCCCATCCCCAGAGCCACGTTCTCATTCTCAGACACCGTGGTTCCTTGTCTTTCTCTATCACCATGTTCCCATCTCCAGAGTCACATTCCCATCCCAAGCACCATGGTCCCTTCTCTGTTTTCACATTCCAGTCTCCAGAGCTGCATTCCCATCCTCAAGCACGTGTTCCCACCCCTCAGCACTGTGTTGCAGTCTCCAACACTGTGTTCCCATCCCCAGGCACCATGGTTCCTTCACTATCACCATGTTCCCATCTCCAGAGCCATGTTCTCACCCGTAGGTACAATGGTTCCTTCTCTGTTTTCACAGTCCAGTCTACAGAGCCACATTCCTGTCCTCAAGCACCATGTTCCCATCCCCAGGTGCTCTCTACAGCTCCCTGTCAAGACCTTGTAGCCAGTGAGGCCTGATCTCTTCACCCAAGTAACCACCAACAGGACAAAGGAAATGGCCTCGAGTTGCACCAGGGGAAGTTTAGATGGAGATTAGAGAAAATTCCTTCATGGAAAGGGTGGTCAGGCACAGGCTACCCAGGGCAGTGGTGGAGTCACTTCCCTGGAAGTGTTCAAAAGGATGTGGCACTTGGGGACGTGGATTAGGGGTGGCCTTGGCAGTGTTGGGTTAATGGTTGGACCCCATGATTTCAAAGGGCTTTTCCAACCTCAGCAATTCTCTGATCCTATGTTCCCAACCCCAGTGCCACATTCCCATCTCTATCCCCACATTCCCATCCCCAGCACCATGTTCCTATCCCTGGTGCCACATTCCCATCCCCATCCCCATGCTCCCATCCCCATCCCAGGTCCCCTCTCCCAGCCCAGCAGAGGCTGTTCCTGCCCATGGCTGATAAGGGCAGGGTGTTGGTCGGGCTCTTGGCTGAGGGAAGGACGAGATAACAGTGGGAACTCTTGGCACTGTGGGGTTGGGATGGTGTTTTTCCCTTCTGGAACACACAGAGCTCTCCTTGGCCAGGCACAAACTCCAGAGCTGGGAATGCTGCTGCCGTCAGAGGGGCAGGAGAGGGTCAGCAGGGCAAGCACAGCCCATGGCCCAGGCAGTGGCCTTGGGCCCAGCTGCCCTTAAACGGTGTGATGGAGCTGGTTGGACTCACTGAGGGCTCAGGAAGGTCCCCCACCATGACACCAGGCACAGGAGGAAAATTCCTGCAGGATGTGGGCACTGCTGCCTGCAACTTCATTAAAAATCAACATAAAGAGCAGCCAGAGAAACTTCTCTGATCCACGACCAAGGCTCCAAATAAACAGGAACACGAGGGCCAGCGGGCCCAGCCCCGTCGTCCCTCATTGTCTTCTCTGGCAGGAGGCCACAGGTCTGCCTTGTATGGGAGGAAATGGCTTTTCTGGTCCTCTGCAGGTCAATTTTGCCAGTTGGCTCCAACACCAGCCTTGTTTTACTGGGAGGAGCAGAGTGAAGTGGTGACACTCAGAAGAGGGGTTCAAGCTCTGGAGGAACCAAACCCACTCTTTTAAGAGCAGATAAAGGATATCTCCACATAGAAAAATTGCCTTTAATGCATTTTTGGAACCCCTGTGACCTCCCTTGCTGACCATGGCTCAGTTTCTCCAGCCCAGCTCCATGTCAGAGAGCTCCCACACCAGTGTCCCCTCCTGGGTGTGCTCCTAAGGAGCCTCCCAAAATGCCCAGTGTGGAGCTGGGCAGAGGCAATGGAGGATCAGGTGTGTTTTGGGGGCACTGAAGGGGCAGGAGAGCAGCCCATGGCTGGGGTAAGAACATCCTCTTACTGCCCTGCCCAGGTCAGTCACATCCCCACAGGTGAAGCAGCAAGTTGGTCATTGATTCTAATTGGAGATGATAACTGATGCTCATTGCAGGGGGGTTAGACCAGGTGACCTTTAAAGGTCCCTTCCAACCCAAAACATTCTAGGATTTTATGCATATAAATTATTATATTATTATAATACAAAGTTAAATTAATAATTTCCTTTCATCCCATGAATCATGGGATGGTTTAGGCTGGAAAAGACCTGTAAAGATCATCGAGTCCAGCCATAAGGTCAAGGCCAGGTTGGATGGGGCTTGGAGCAGCCTGATCTGGTGGAAGTTGTCCCTGCCCACGGAACTGGATGAGCTGTAAGGTCCCTTCCTACCCTAGCCATTTTGGGATTCTATGATCATCGAGTCCAATCGTAACTGGGACCCTCTTTTGAACCTGGAGGGAAAGCAGGTCCCGGGCCCCGAGGGGTCCCCTGATCCCCCCTCGGACACTCCCCCCCGGCCGCAGCAGCAGCTCTCAGCCCCCGGGCAGCGCAGCTGGGAGATGAGCGCAGCGACCCCCTCTCGCTGATCTGCATTTGTTTTAAGGTTCTTTCATGTCCCCTTTGAGGCTCGTTTCCTGTCCTTTGTAGCAAACAATGGTGTGTCTCCCCCTTCCCGGCCCAGGCTGGTTTTATCTCCCCTCCCCTGGGCTGCCGCTCTCTCGGGAGCTGAGCTTTATGTTCACCTTCAAATAAAAACCCTACTCTGGTTTCACCGAATTGATTTTAAAGCTGCGGTCGGGAGTGGATGTCTCGGAGATGTATTTGAGTGTTTGTTCCTTTCTCTGGTGGAAATCGGGCATCTAAAACTCCCAGGGTACCTCTGGTCCCCCTTATCCCCCTGTATCACAGGTCACCCCTTTTCCCCTGTGCCCCTATCCCCTTTTCCCCCATGCCCTGATTCTCCCCTCTTCCCCCGCACCCTGGGTCGCCCTTTTCCCCCCATATGCCATTCCCCCCTCTCTCCCCGGTCCCGTCACCCCCCTAGGTCCCCCGTCTACCCCTTTACCCCGAT
>NW_021938834.1:204157-252568 GCF_001715985.3 Manacus vitellinus
GAGGGGCCCAGAACTGGACACAGGATTGGAGGTGCCTCAGCAGTGCCAGCACAGGGCACAGTCACTGCCCTGGGCCCATGGCCACAGTACTCCTGGCACAGGCCAGATGCCATTGGCCTCCTTGGCCACCTGGGCACACGGCTCATGTTCAGCCACTGCTTCTCTGCCCTGCAGTAATTAGCTGTGGATTCTGGCATCCTTAAACCGTAAAACAACACCCAGCCCGTATCTCAGAGCAGATCTGGAGGCTCCTTGCAGATCCCTATCCTATCTTTCCGATAGGGAAGCTGAGCTGTGCAGCAGGGAAGGGATGGATCTGTCACCACCCTGCACAGAGTCAGGGCCCAGCTTCTCCCAGGAGATCATTAAGCATCATATCCAGTGCATTTAGTGCCTTGGAAGGAGAGGGTGGGAATGGATCCAGCTACAGGGAGAGGAGAGAGAGACAGCAGGATGTACCTGGAGTGGGATTTGGGGAGACAGGGATTCCTTTGACCAGGTAAACACTGTCCCCACCTCACCTCTCATGAGGTGTTACCATTTCCAGCTGCCCCAGCACTCCCCAGGCTGTTTGCAAACCTTGGTAAAAATTAATTAGTGTTATTAGTGTCTTTATGAACTGTACAAAGTGTCCCAGCTCAGCCAGACCGAGTGATAAGACCAGGAACAACCATCATGGCAATTATTGCTTTGCACAGCTGAAGGATTTTGGATCCCAACCCCAGAGAGACCACAAAGCAAACCTGTTCCAAAGAGCTCATGACAGGCATGGAACACAGTTGAGAAATGGACTTCAGGGGCCTCAGGTCCCAAAATGCACCCTGATTAGGGTTAAATGATGCTGCAACTGCTAGGATGGGCAGCTCCAGGGACCCCCATGGACATCCCTCACCCCCCAAGAGCTGCTGTGGGCACCTCAGTCCAGAAGGATCATGACACACACAAGGACAGAGGTATGAAGTCTGTGTGTAGGATTCTCAAATGACACCACTTTTTGGTTTATATCTCCAAAATATTTTTTTTTTTTTCACAAAACTCACCTGCTGCTGTGGGTGGGTGTTTTATACAAAACATATCCCAGCTCCTCCTTGGGATATCACCCTGTCCTGTCCCTTGGATTGTGCTTTCACTGCATCAGGTCTCAGCCAGCTTGTGACTGTGCAGTGAGTGAGGCCAGAGATGTGTAAGCCCCAAGGTTTTTCCCTTCTCTGACCTGGCCTTACACACCCTGTTACCTCCCAGCTCCAATGCTGCAAAACTCCTGTTTCCAGGCTTAAAAATCCTGTTCCTGCACATTGTCTGGAGAATTTCTGTGAACAGGCAGGAAAAATCAGAATTTCTTGGTTTGTTGTGATAGTCAGAGCTGCACTTGCCCCTAATTTGCAAGGTTTTTGCTAATATTCCAGGGTTTTTTGCAGGACAAATGTTGCAATAGGAACATCCCTGGACAAACTGGAGTTCCTACTCATCACCTCCCTAATTCCAGAGTGTGAGGGTGTTGTTGTGCTCCTCTCACTGCCTGCAGAGATTTCAGGACATGAAAATAAGATTTGGGAAACATCGCTCTTTGGGAAACAGTCTCACAGGTGCCTTGGGGAGAGGCACACCGTGGGTGGGATGGCTCCCTCTCCCAGTTCCCACTCCCAGTTTTCCAGTCTCAACAACAGGGGAGGTAGGCAAGGACCTAGCCTGGAGGGTGGGTTCCCAGAGCAGCCTCCTCCTCTGCCACCAGCCTTGTGCAACCCTCTTGCCCTCTCTCCAAGGGTGTGGGCAGATCCCTGGCAGGAAGATGCTGCTCAGAGTCCAGCTGGGCTTGGGAAACAGCTCTACATGGCACCTGCCCTGGTCTCACAACATCCCCTGTGTGCCTTTGGCGCTGGGATGGGGTGGCTGGATCAGCTGGAGACTCTCAGGGCTGATTTGACACCCTGGAGCTGTTTTGGAGCCAAGCTCCATCCTGATGCAAGCAGGAAATCCAGTGAATTGCACCAGCTGGGGGTTATTCTGGGCCCTTCAGCTTTGCCTCTGAGTTGCCTGAAGACTCTGAAACACTCAGGATGAATTGGTTTTATCAGTTAGAGATGGGTTTTAGTCCCTCCAGGGAAAGGCAGGAATTAAAAGTGTAACAACATAGTCAAGAAATAGGAAGTTATTAAATGAATAAAGGAAATGTCTCTGCAGGCGTGGGAAGGGATGGATGTTCAATGGAATGAGCCTTCCCAATCATCTCTTCCCCAGAGTTTGGCCCATCAGTTGCCTGGTTGCCCATCAAATTACACCAGGGGAGGTTTAAATTGGTTATCAGGAAAAAGTCCTTCAAGGAAAGGGTGTTCAGGTATTGGAACAAGTTGCCCTGGGAGGTGGCAGAGTCCCCATCCCTGGAAGAGTTCAAACAACTTGTGGATGTGGCACCTGGGGACAAGGTTTGGTGGTGGGCTTGGCAGTGCTGGGTTGACAATTGGACTCAATGACCTTAGAGGGCTTTTCCGACCTAAAAAATTCCATGATTCCATGTTTGGCCATTCCCTGTGTCCCTGGGGCAACCCTGGGAAAAGGACACACCCTTGCCAATAGATCAGCGCTGCCACAAACCTGCAGAGGGCATCAGGAGCTTTCTATGGAATGTGTACAGAGGGGAAAACACCTTCAGGGATGTATCCAGTCCTCTTTTAAGGCCATCAAGAATGGGATGTGCAGGAGAGTGACGTGGTCTTGACAGCCCGTGTTTCACTGCGCAGGCAGCTGAGCTCTGCCCACTGCCCAGGGCACACGGCCAGGGGCTGCTCAGAGCTCCAGGAGGACACAAACATCGCTGCAATCACAAGAGATGTTCTGCTATGAGGGGTCTCCCCTGCTCATGGACCTGAGAGGGAGGTTTGTGCCAGGCAGTAGGTGCAGAAGCCTGGAGAGGGTTTTCCACATGTTTTCAGAGCCGAGGCACCAAACCAAGGATGAAGCCAGTGGGACACTCCTGCCAGAGCTGCTGGGGGCATCTCTGCCCAAATCTCTTCCCAGGCTTTGCCATTTCAGGTGACAAACTCTCCCAAGGAGTTTTTCTAGTGGCTCTTCTAAGTGTCACTGTGTCACTGTTATAACAAGCCCTCTGTCTGCCCTTGAGACACTCACACCAAATTTCTGTTTTCGAAAGAAAAACCGTGTTAAATATCAGTTTCCCTTTATTTTTGTAGGCAGACAGAGGTTTAAAACACCTGGGATGGAATGTGTTTCTTTTGAACAGAGGTGGGAAACTGAAAACCAGAGATGTGCACTGGGAATGAGCGGGGGGGATGGGGAGGTGGCAGGGAAATGCAGAGAACAGGCTTGGAGGCAGGAGCAGGGAACAACTACACATAATTTCCCACTCCAGAAGTGACCCAGCTGGAGGGCTCCCATCAGTCAGCAGGGAGGCAAGAAGGGCAGTGGTTTTAAACTGCCAGAGGGCAGGTTACATAGGATATTGGGAAGGAATTCTTCCCTGTGAGGGTGGGGAGGCCCTGGCCCAGGTTGCCCAGAGAAGCTGTGGCTGCCCCATCCCTGGAAGTGTCCAAGGCCAGGTTGGACGGGGCTTGGAGCAACTTGGGCTGGTGGAAGGTGTCCCTGCCCATGGCAGGGGGTGGCACTAGACGAGCTATAAGATCCCTTCCAACTCAAACCATTCTGTGATTCTAAGAGGAGGTACTTTTTCAGCCATCACCTAATTAATCAGGACCGTGATGACATTGAATATGACCACAAAAATAACCTTTAAAAACTTGAGATAAACGTGTCCAGGATGAGCCTGTGCTGACTGGTTAAAGATGATGTTCCAGGACCTCCAGCTAAGGAAGTATTTAGTCACTGACCACCAGAAGATGGGGCAGGAGGCAAACCTGTCATCTGCCTTCCTGGGAGCTTACAAAGGCACTAATTGCCCTTCCTGAAGCAGAGGAGCCTTCCTGCTCTCTGCCCACCAGAGCATAGAGGGGCTGGGAGTCTCCCCCCGAGTACTTAGAGACAGCCTTGCATGAAGTCTGTGGTTCCCAGGGTTTGTTGCAGTCTCTGCTATCAAGTCTCTCACAGAACTTGCACAAACCCTCGGGGTCTCCTGCCAAGGCTTTGCACCACTCTGGGAAGGATTGCAACGTGGGATAACACATCTCCCTGCCTGCAGGGTGCTGCCAAGCTCCTGCCAGCTCTGATGGGAAGCTGTGGGCTCAGCCCAAGCAAACAGGAACTTTCTCTTCATCCCCTTGCATTTGTACGTCTCTTCAGAATCAGCATTCCTGCAAATGCCCCATCCCTGGAAGTATTTAAGGCCAGGCTGGACAGAGCTTGGAGCAACCTGGGATAGTGAAAGGTGTCCCTGTGCATGGCAAGGGATGGGATGGGATGAGATGGGCTTTAAGGTCCCTTCCCACCCAAACCAGTCTGTGACTCTGTGATTTGAAGAGGAGGTACTTTTCAGCCAGCACCTAATCATACAGGACCTTGTTCCACAGAATATGACCACAAAAATAACCTTTAAAAGCTTGAGATATACTCGTGCAGGATTCTGTGAAATAAGAAAAGTTGACAAATTGCTGTTGCAGAGGTTTGGTGTGGCAAGAGGTGCCTCCCTGCTCTGTGGCTGCTAAATCCAAAACCTTCCAGGACTCCAGGCAGCCCTTGTGGCTGAGAAAGCCCTGGTTTTGCTGCTACAGCAGGGCCAAGAATAAGGTGATTTTTCTCCCTTCTATTTAGAGAGCTCATATTTTCATCTACAAGAAGGGGAGGATGGGGAAGGTCTCTGCTCAGCCCTGCACATCCAGCAGGTGAGTTGCACAAGCCAAGGCCTCTCCCCGCACACAGAGTTGTGCTGGAGCTGCATGTGACAGATGACAGTGCTGGGAGAATGTCCCTTAGCTACTCCTGTTATTGCTGTCACCATTAGTAATTATGGCACTTGCTTTAAACCTGCCTGTATTTCAAAACAAGCACAGGGTGGTCACATTGACAAAGCCTCTTGGGTTGCCTGGAATGGCATCCTGCCTGGAGTGAAGATAATGGAGTGCCTGGGAGATTGCTCAATGATGATGGATCGGTGGGGAACTTCTCCTGGACCCTGAGACCAACCCTCTGGGGCCTGACAAGGCTTGTGCTCTGCTGCTGTGGGGGCTGACTTGCACAAGGAGCAGAGCCACGGTGTTGTAAAGAGCAGGTGTTTCAGGCACTCAGGGCTCCAAAGCCACACCTCGCGTGGGGTGCATCTGGCTTTGATTTGCTGCTGCTGCTGCTGGTTTTTGGTTGCCTGGAGCCCCTGCCCTACCTGGTGAGGAAACACAGATATTTCCAGCTCTGCAGATGTGAACAGGATTGGGTACATTGCTCTCGGGGGGCTCTGCAGCAGCGATGGAGACAAATGCTTCCATTTGGCTCTGCAAAGCACATCCAACATTAGCACATCTCCTGCTGCTGTTGTTATTCCTTCCAGACCACATTCTGCTAAACAGCTTCCCAGCCAAGCCCAGGACATGATTCCTGCCCTGTGGAGCCATGAATGAGAGGGATTATTTAACTGTTCAGCATTAGCAAGGCTCCCAGGTCACCTGCCTGTGTTTTTCATACCTGGAAGCACGAAATTGCATCCCTGGAGCTGAAGTCATGTACCAAAAGCAAAGGAGGTGGCAGTGGGATGGAGCATGTCCAGGAGGCTTCAGGGCCTTCCTGAGCATGGACAGGATGATGTAGTAGGGCAGCAAGGAGCCAAAGTGCCTGATTTCCCTTCCCTCAGCCTTGCTGTGAGAATGGAGCAAAGTCATTTGTCTCCTTCCACTGCAGGGCTCTGACTCACAAGTGCTGAGCAAACAGCAGTAGGAATATGGGATGCCAGCACCCCCACCTCATCCTCCCTGCCCTGGCTGCTGCTGTCCCTCTGCCCACAGTCCCAGCCCCACACCAGCCCAGGCAATAAATAACCACAGGTGCCTCTGAACCACGGCTGCTCCCAATGGTATTTTAAAAAAATCCCTTGTCAGCAGCAGTTGAGGTGGAAACCTTCAATCAAGGTGCCATAGGATGAGGCAGGTAGGACCAGCCTCAAGTTAAGCAACTGGATTCTCCCAAACTCACCTGCCAGAGTTCCTGTTTCCCTGTTTTGGTGGTACCAGCAGCAGAACTGACTCTTCCCCACCACAGCTTGTGAGGTTCAGCTCCTGTGAAAGCCCCTCTCCCTTCCCTCAGCTTGGACAGGGCTTGGGGCAACCTGGGCTAGTGGAAGGTGTCCCTGCTCATGGCAGGGGGTGGAACAAGATGGGCTTTAAGGTCCTTTCCAACCCCAACTATTCAATGGTTCTGTGATTCTGCGATTCCACTGCCTGATCTCAGCTGTCCCAGTGGGACCCTCAGACTCTGCCCAAGGGATGACAGAGAGGCAAAGGAGCTGGGATGAGGGTCTCCAGACTAAAGCATGTCCCATGGCACAAAGCCTGGGACGTTGCCTGGGATGTGGGGTCTTGCAAGGGGGCACCAGTTCCAGGGAGCAGGAGGGGACCAGCCAAGGGGACAGGACAGTACTGCCCCTGCGATATGCCACTTGTCAGTGGCCCTCACAGAGAGAAGTGAGCTGAGATGTCACATGTTAGAAGAAAGGTGGAGAAGAGGTAGCAAGTCTTAGCAAGGTGAGGAGTTCAGGTGAAGCTTCTAGAGAAAGAATTTTTAAGCACAGGGAGGATTAGAATCACAGAATGGTTAAGGCTGGAAAAGACCTTTAAGGTCATCAAGTCTAACCATCAACTCAGCACCACGTTCACCACTAAACCATGTCCCCAAGTGCCACACCAACACGTTGTTTGAACTCTCCCAGGGATGATGACTCCACCACTGCCCTGTGCCAATGCTTTACAACCCTTTCCCTGAAAAAAATGTCCCTAGTATCCAACTTACATCTCTCCTGGCACAACTTGAGGCTGTTTCCTCTTGTCCTGTCCCTTGTTCCCTGGGAGCAGAGCCCGACCCCCCCACAGCTCCCCCCTCCTGTCATGGAGTTGCAGAGCCAGAAGGTCCCCCTTGGGCCTCCTTTTCTCCAGTTTGAGCTGCCCCACACGCTCCTGGTGCTCCAGACCCTTCCTCAGTTCCATTCCCTTCTCTGGACACGCTCCAGCCCCTCAATGTCTTTCTTGTCATGAGGGGCCCAAAACTGACTCCAGGATTCAAGGAGCAGCCTCAGCAGTGCCCACTGTCTCTGTGTAACACTCACCTGAGGCCCAGAAGCTTCACCCTGTGCTCCCTGGGTACCTGCCTCTCCCCAGCCCACCCACCTCCATCTCAGCATCCTCAGCATCCTCAGCATCCCAGGCCCTTTTGACCACAGGCAGGAGGATGTAAACATTAGCAGGAGCTGGGAAGGAGGACTCACCAGGAAATCAACCTCTCTTTATGACCTACTTATTGATGAATCAGGGAAGATGCAGATCCATTACATCCCTCCCCAGTTATTTATTCCCTGTGTGACACAGGATGTATCAGGGATGCTTGGATGCTTTGCTCACACCGACGATGCCAGAGGTTTTGGGATGGGAAAACTCATTCTTTTCTAACATGTTCAACCAGACCAGGCATCACGTGTGTGGGTTCTTATTCTGAAATCCATCTCTGCCTCCATTCCCTGCCTCCCTTCCCAGTAGGATGGGCAAGTCAACGCTTGCTTCTCGCTTAGATTCCCTGGGGAATAGGGGAGCTTCGCTCAGCCTGGAAACTCAGTTCCTACTTGTACAGTCCATTCAGGAGTTGTGAGTGAATAAGAAACAAATTCACCTCAGAATTCCACACTTCAGACAAGGCAGGGAGACCATCCAGGGGTGGGAGCAGCTCACTGGGAATCCCTTTGGATCTTCTGCTCCAAGTCTGTCCTAGAAGGATGCCCAGCCTGGACTTAGTTAAGCCTAACGGAGGCTCCACCATGTTGTAACATAAGCTGCTTCAGTGGTTAATTACCCTCTCATTTCCAAATGCGTGTGGATTTGGGAGGCTTTTGTAAGCCCTGGCATCTCCAGGAGGTGTTACACAGATCAGGGATGCTCCTTTTCACAGAATTAACAAAATAAATGGCTAAGCTTCCCAAAGAGCCTATTCCCAGGGCAAAGAAATCCCTACTCTTCAGGAAACACATGGTCAAGGACTCCTTGGATCTTTGTCTGACCCTGCTCTGTGATGCTGCATGTGGTGTCTCCCCTGGTCCAACAGGAAGCACTGACCAAATATTAAGTCTTATATTTAAGAAAGCAACGTATTTTTTCTTTTCTCAACTCTACAACTTTCTCAACTCTACAAAATGTTGATTCGGGGGAAAAAGTTTAATTGCTGCCAATTTTCTTGAATGCCTGAATGAGGTTCAGGAGGAAAATATTTGCAATGCAGCCACCCAAAAGTGTCCTGTTCAGATCGTTCTTTAACTAAATACCAAACTAAACCAGCCAGAAGAGGTGTGGTTTGATAGAAACATTATTTTTGATAATAAAACAGAGGATAAATTGAAAAGTGAAAAAGTGACTTGAATTTAAAGTCTGAAAAAACCAGCAGCAGCACCTCACTGTTGGTCAAAAGTGTTGTATTGGGGTTTATCCATCTCTGTAAGGAGTTTGTGGGGATCAGTCCCTCCCCTGGGAAAAGCAGGGCCAGGATCGGGGCGTGTGCGCGTGCGCAGGTGAACCCGCCCAGGGGCACACGGTGATTCCAGGCTGCATTTCCACCCTCTGCTGTTCCAACCCTTCCAGCTCATGCTTCCCTGCCCTCCCTCCCTGCCCCTGCCCACCTGGGTGCACACATATAAATCCTCCAGCCAGCATGTTTCCTGTGGGGGCCCGGCAGGCTTGCCTGGAGGGTGCACGTGGCTCCGGTCTCATCCCAAGGCTTTCCCTAGAGACGGGGCGAGGGGATTTGCTGGTGGCTGCTCCTGGTGAGCTCACACCGTGGGCACTCCTTCGGAGCTAGAGCGGCAGGGCAGGTTGCTGCTCCAGCTCTGCTGGAATCCTTGGAGTTCCTGACGCTTCATCTCACCGTGTGGAAGCAGTGCTGGTCCATCCAGAGATCACAGGTAAGCCAGGCTGGCAGGAGACGTGAGCAGCAATCCAGCACCACTGCTTCCATCTTTCTGTTCCTTTTCCTGTCTCCTGTCTCCTCCATCCCTTCACCATCTCTCAACCATCTCTGTTCAAGTCATGAGATGGGATTTACTATCCTGGGTCTGATTCTTTTTACACCCTGCAAAACCAACTTTCATCACTGTAAAAGTGTAATGCAAAGCAGCAGGGATGAGGAGAGAGTCCCTGTGGTGTGAACGAGCACATGGAGATGCAAGAGCAAGAAGAGTCAGAGCTCAAACCCATCTGCCTGCCGTCTCTTTTATTTTACTTCTGTAGCCATGATCTCAGCTCTGGGAACCAGCCAGTCTGGATTAAAGAGAGGGCATCGTTAGCTTGCAGTTGTAAAAGAACGGTGGAGGTTCACCCCCAAGTCGGTTTATCTGGTTGGAGCAGGAGTTACAGAAGAGCTCGTTTGTCTTAGTGTTACACTCCTGTGCTTTCTCCCTTTGAACTTCTTGGGAAGAGCAGCAGAGGAAGCTGTGGGAGCTTCACAGCCCTGCACACCCCCGGGTTTCTGCTGGACACGGTGGTGCTGCTCAGCTCCCAGCGGTGTAAACAGGGAGTTGGCTGTTTCTCCTCAAGAACAGGATCAGCTGATGAGTGGGGTTAAGATAAACTTCCCTTCCCTGCTTTAGGCTCAGAGCTGAAAGGATTTTCAAAGAAACCAAAGCTCTGTTTTCCACCAGTGCCTCAGGATTTCGGAGACGCCACTCAAGTGGTGTCACCTCAGTCCCTGTTTGATGTCGCCTCATACCTGCTCATTCTGCAGGCTAGAGAAGCACAGCCAGATGGGTTAGTTCCACACTGCATCCAGGGACTGAATTCCAGGGAATTTCTGTCGTTGTTTTGTACCAAAACTCAGCTGCTGGGATTCGGATGGTGCTTCCAAACACCTCTAAGGTTGGCACCCAACTACCAGCTTCAAAAATAGCTCCAGGGTCTCAAAGATCTGAAACAAAATATGCCAAATGCATAACTTATGATCCAAATAGGAACAGAATTTTTACTTTTTCAAATTAATAAAGGATTGCTGAGAAATTATGCTCTCAATGAGGATAGGGAAGACTTCAGAATGGGGAAGAAAAGCAAGCAGAAGTTTAGATATTTTTAGAATCTCACTTGTAACTGCAGCTTCTGCCACTTCCAGAGGCCAGGCTGAGGGTCATGGCAGTGGAGAACCCACTTGAGGTGTGAAACTCTGGGAAATGAGGATGGAGCTTTCATGGGAGTGTACTCAGAGGGAAATCAAATTCAAAGTGAAGAGGCACCTCCCAGTGCCTTTGCTCTAAGCCCCAGGACTCTGGGAATACCCAGGGTCTGGGCTGGTGCTCCAGGACTGAGCTCCCACAAGGTGATGAACTCCAGCCCTCGGGATGATGCTGAGGAACAGCTAAGGAGAACAGAGCCAATGAACACCAACCCCTGTGAAGTTGTCCACTCCCAAAAAGCAGCTCACAGCCTACAGAGAGCAGCGAAGTCCTCCTGGCAGCAAGGTCTGAGTCACAGAAAAAGTGAAGAGGAAGGAGAAGACGGGGTGACAAGGACTGGGCTGAGATGGGGAAGCGTCGTGTGGCAGCAACGACACCTGAGGAGAGATGTTAATGCCATGGATGGGTGACCATCCCCAGGCTCAGAGTTCAAGGGCATTTTCTGGAGTGATTTTTAACTCCTGTGTCAGGAGGAGAGAGGAAAAATTCTGCACTATGAAGTGTGATGGGAAGAGGATGAGTCTTTCATAGCTGGGTAAGATGCTGTGTTGAGCTGACTGGTGCCAGGTGAGGCACATTGGTGGGGTGAGCAAGGGGTAGGGGGGCAGAGCGGGATCCTGCACTTCCCTTGGGGTCAGCAGCACTAACCTGCTCCTCTCCCTTCCCTCCTGCAAGGTGCCCAAGGATGCCAAGCATATTTTCCTACCAGAGTGCTGAGGTGGATTGGTGTGAGGGCAACTTCGAGCGCTCAGCCGTGATTGCAGAGTACTACAACACCGTGAGTGTGGGATCATCCCAGGACAGGCTGGGGCTGCTTTGGGGACTCCAGATGGGATAAGACATCCTTTTCTTTCCTCCTACTCACTCCTTTGAGCTTCCTGGTATTGGAGGGTGCTGGTATGGGGAATGTTTTTTGAGCTTCAGATAAATCGTGGGACTTTTGCTCCCAAAACATGCTGGGGCCAGGGGGACTCCTGGTATGTGTGGGGCTGATTCCTAGTGAGAAAAGTCTGGCAGCACCCAGATCTGTGAGATCCTGTTATACCAGTCCTGCAGCTCTCCTGCCAACTGGGATAGGTCCCATACAGGGCTCATATATTCCAGCTAAATGTACAGGAGTGGCAAAATGAGAGGCAGCACTTCCATGAACCGTGTCAGGCAGGTTGGGAATCCGGAACTCAGCGCAGGGAAAGCTGATGCATGAGCTGGTTTCACCCCCTGTGATCCTTTATCAGACAGGCTGCATCCAGTGCCAGTCCCTTGACTGCAGCCTGGCTGGAGCATCGTATCTGCAGAGAACTTGGAGATAACCAGCCTCTCCAAGCATGTCTCTCTCCCTCAGAGCAATTACAGGCTTGCATGTGGATTTACAACCTTCCACAGGCCTTGTTTACAACTTCTAGCAATTACGGTTCAACACTAGAAGTTCTTGTTCTCATGGAAATGGCTCTTCCTCTTTTTTTTTAAAGCATTTCTTGTTTTTGATAAATTGCCTGTAATAAGGATAATTCCCTCTCCCAAGCCCTGCAGTTCCCCATCTCTAATTGCCTACACGGAGTCTCGGAGGAGGAGGCTCAGGCTGTGTATGATCAGCGCTCTCTGAGACAGACAACAAAAAGCTGCCAGTCCAGATCAAATCCTGCTTCCCTCTGGCATCCAGCTGGATGTGTTGTGCTGTTGCCTGGTTAGTGACGCTGTCGGATGGGCTCAGAGGTGCAAAGCAAGGTATAACTACCAAGGAGGTAAAGAAATCACTCAATACTGACATCAGCATCTCAAACAGACCAGATTGAACAGGGCTTGGAGAAACCTGGACTAGTAGGAGGTGTCCCTGCCCATGGCAGGGGTTGGAATGAGATGATTTTTAAGGTCCCTTCCAACCCAAACCATTCCATGATTCTGTGATTCTAAACGGGAGGTGCCAAAGGTCTCCGGCACTGGCAACACTAGAAAGGGGCTGGTTTCCACAGAGAGCAGGAAGACTGAAAGTGAAGTTTTTAGTCAGAATTCCTTCTGGGAGATAAATTTGCCTCATGTCCTAGTTTAGTACACAGTCAGCACTTTTCAAACGTGCCTTTGGAGCTGAGATTCCATTTTCACAAGGATCCTGATTTACACCCAGACTGGCAAAGTGGTTCTGGATCCTTATCACGCCAATAATTATCTTGGGAGCTCTTCAAAAGCACTTATGTGTCTGACTTCTCTGCTGGATACCAGCTGGTGTGGCCAGATGCAAAACTGTGTCACTTAGGACCCAAAGCCCTCTGATTCCCATAAAATAGTAACTCTCAGCTGCCTGGGTCATTTTGTGGCACAGGATTCTAAATTATGTGGCTATTCCTGACAATCCTGCCAGGTGCCTTGTTCAGGATTGAGGTCCTTGCCAGCCACAGCCATCCCCTATGTTTCCACACCACCTTTGAGGGACTGGGCTTGTTGGGATAGATTTTCACTGGGTGGGACTCAGACACAGCTTTCCTCCAGGACTGGAAAACCTCTTCAGTGCATGTTTCCATGCAGATGCAAACTAGTGTGACACTGAGGAACAGAGATGTGGGAAGAGCAAACCCTGCAGGATTTTTTCCAGTGGTTGGACTTGCCCTTGTTCTTCTCCTTATGACACTGGGCACTCCTTCCCCAGCAGAGAAAGAGCTTTTACTGGTCCCTGCACTGATGTCCTTGTTTCCAGGCTCATGGAGCTCAGCAGGGTGCCTGTGCAGGTGGAGGGAACCAATTCTGCAGCCTCTATTTTAGGATGTGATTCCCAAACAGAGAAAGCAGCAGAGATCTGAACCTGCTGTGACAGCTACCTGCACCAGGCTGGTGTGTGACCTCCTGTCCAGGCAAGGGCTGACAAAGGAGCAAACCTCCAAAAAACTGCTGTTACCTGAGCATCTGACAAGAGCCCCAAGGCTGCACCATGTTCAGGGCCAGACCTTGTAACCAAAACCCAGCAGGAGCATCACTGATTCCTTCCCCAGCTGCACAGCCTGGCTGGCACTGCCTGGCTCTCCCCCCCTGCAGCAGCACAGGGACCCCTCTTCACACTCTGGGCTCCCTTGCAGGATCAGGCTCCCTGTGATGTGCCCCAAAGGGGGGACAATAGAAATCTGAGCAAGCCGAGTTCCACAGCTATCCCTGCTGGCTGGTAGCATCTTGCAGATCCCACTGGGGCTCAGGGCACTATCCCAGATGTGATCCTAACAGCCTGGATCTCCTCCTCTTCCCCTCTCCATTCATTTGTTCCCCATACTCAGGTTTCTGCCTCTCTGCAGCGTTACAGGCCTGCCCTGAGATAATTATATCAATATTGACTTCAGTGTCAATTTTCCAGAGTTTTAGAGGGAATTCCAGCCCAGAGGCTGGGAATCTAGCCAGCTCCTACCCAAGCCTGCTGGACCACTAAATCAACAGGGCTTCCTCATGGAGCATCCTCTTCAATGTCTTCTTCCCAACCCTGCCTGGGGCTCCAGCAGGGCAGTTCTGTGCCAGCAGCTGTGCTGCTGGGAATTGCTCCGTGCCAGCCACACTCTCTCAGATCTGCTTGGCTTAGATGCTTTTTTATTAGAAATAAGCACCACGGGTATAAGAAAAGAGTGTAAACAATATCTTTAAGTACCTAATAATACATGGTGGCTCATGGCTGGATGTAGTTCAGAAACAAAGCCCTATTTATAGTGACTCAGTGACCCAGAAATTTATTGTCTTCTGGCTGCTCAAAGGAGAACACTATTGTGCTCTAGAAGGGTCATCAGTCAGGGACTTGTCTTTTTGCCCTCATTTCTTTGCTGAAATGACTGATTCAGGATGTTGGTAATGACACCCACATCCTCAGCAGTGTCTCTGCAGCAGCAGGAGCTCTGACACTGCTGTATATCCAGAGCTCCTGGATGCTTCATGGATTGGTGGGATAAGTTCAGCTTACCCCAGGTTACCCTCAGGTTACCCAGATCCACCCAGAGCAAGACTCACTGTCAGTGTGTCAGGGCTAATCCCATGGCAGCACAGCCACATCACCCTCTTGCCTGCCCAGAAAGTCATGTGCAGAACCAACTCCCCCCAACAGCTGTCTCCTGCCCCGGAGCACTGGCAGGACACTGTGATGGCAGAACGTGCAGCCTCCTCCTCTGCTACACAGGTCTGGCTGTTGGGAACTTGCTGCACAGGTCTGGAGAGCCTTGGAGGTGTTCACTCCTGTTCTTGACCCTGTGGGCTCCTCTGGAAGCTAAAGCTGGTTCTCTGGCCTTTGAGTGAGTGAACTCTGCAGCGAGTCCTGCAGAAATCTCCTTCCACTGCAAAAAATTCCTGGCTGGAGTAAGGACTAGCACAGGTCTTAGCTGCCATTGCACTGTTGCTGTCCTCAAACCAGTATCTGCTGCCCCAGTCCTTACCAGAGGCTGGACTCCCCTTGTCATGGATGGAGATGCAAAGAGGTTCCCTGTGGGTCTCTCCCTCCATCCCAGGGATCCCTCCAGCATGTCCTGCCCTGATGCAATCAGGAGCTCGTCTCACCCTGTCATGGATGAAGGTTCTCTGCAGGTCTCTCCCTCCATCTCAGGCTGGAGCTGCAAAAGCCTGGGGTCTTCCTGATGATCCTACTAATGCACCAGGATTAGAGCCATCTTGCTGATTTCCAATCTCGTTTCTCTCCTAGTGAAAGAAGCAAATGCCAGGCTAGGTGGGCACCTGGGGCAGTCACTCACCCTTGTTAGGGAGTGGGACACAGCGGTGAGCTCACACAGTGAGCCCACAGGGCTGAGTGGCTCTCCCATGTCCAATCACACCTCAGCTCCACCACCACTCTCTTATCTCCCCAGCATCCCGGCAGAGGGAGCTGGTGCCTCCCGGCCAGTACGACCCAGACAAGTATAAAGAGAAGCTGTGCTGGGGGGTCTCAGAGTGAGCAGAAATTCTGGAAAAACTTCTAGTAGGAGTACTGGGAGCAAAACCCTCCTAACCACATTTGAGACAGAGCTTGCCACATCCTAGAGGGAAGACAGAAGTCAGCATTTACAAATCAGGGCTGGGATCCCACGAGTGATGAAAACCCATGTCCCCCACAGGGATAGGAGCTCTTCCCTAATCTCAGAGCTTGGCTGCTCTGCAAGGAATCACTCTTATCTTCCTGACCCTGTTGGCACGGCTCTCCTGATTATCCCTCCCCTCTGATATCTGATCTTGCACATCATGTCCTGAATTAATGAAGTGATAACGCCGCTATCATGTAATTAATGACACTGTTGCAATGCCCACTGCAGCACACAGATCCAGACCTCTCCATACACAATCCCAGCCTCCCACGTTTCCTCACGCTGCCGTGCGTGCTGGCACTTGCACACTGCTGCCTTTTCTCCGAGCGTTTTCTCTCTCCTTGCTATCCCTGCTTGTCTTCCCCAAGCCTATTTAACCATTTCACAGGAAAAAGAAATGTTTGAAAGGCGGTTGTTACTGTAACACATGGTCGTCTGGTTTCTTGATCATTTCAGAGCAGTTTGACCTCAAGTGTGCAAGTGGGAGCAGCACTTCTTTTTTCATAGCTGGAATGGGAATAGGCCTGGATTTGGCTCTAAGCACCTATGGAAAAACAATACATTTGGCCTGAGAATTGCTGTTAATGGGAGCATGAACTCGTTTCATGGAAACCTTAGTGAAAATCAAGATAAATCTCCGGTGTTTAAGGGAATTGAGACCTTACATTAGGCATGAATTGTGTTTCCCTCTGGAATACCAGAGGGTGTGTTTCAGATAGATGACAATATCCCTGTGATTTGCAGCCCTGTTACCACAGAGATCCCAGGGGACCTCACTAGCCAAGTGCAGATTTTGCAGTTTACCTCGTGCTGCTGAGAGGGGAAGACTCTGGGCTGTGGATGTCACATTCCAGGCATGGGGTCTGGGTCAGCATCTAGCTGGGAGATGAAAGGATTGTCAGGCCGAGATAAAAGTCATCCTGGTCGTTTGCCAAATGGCTCCAAAGCCCCAAAGAGCTGCCTGGCAGGTAAACACAGCACCACAGTCCCAACATTTCGTAAGCAAGAGGGATTTTCCCTGGGGAGGTCCCAGTGACATCCCTTTCCTGAGTTTGCAGAGTCAGGTGAAAAATCCAGAGTAAGAACCCACAGAGGGTAATTAGTGCAGACTTCATTGCCCTATTGCTGCAGGATGGAGTGGGCCTGACCCAGCAGACAGGGCCAGGTTTTGGGCACTTGCTGCTCCTCCCCAGCTCCCACATTTTGCCCATTGGCATCTCCACTCTCCAAAGCACTGGCACCTTCAACCAGTCCAGCACTGTCCCCTCCTCCCCAGACAAATCAAAGTCTGTCCATGAAGGAATTTTGCAGAGGTGGAAATCAGGGCAGAATAATTCCACTGTGTTCATTTGCCAGGTGTGTTTAAAGGAGGTTTATGACCTCATGTAATTATAAGTGTCCAGAACACCTCCCCCCTGCAGGCCAGGTGGCTTCACACATGACACCACAGGATGTCACCTCAATCCTGCCTGTTCCCACCTACCCACGTCCTGCTTGTCCTGCCACTCTCCACCACAGCCACTCCCAGTTAAGGATGTTTTGCTGATCGTGGCTTGCTGTGGTAGCTGAGCTCCTCACACCCTCCCAGCCCCTCACAGGGGACTCACAGCTGGCTGGAAGGGTCAGGAGCCACCCAGGGAGCTCCTGGCAGGTCTGGGTTGACAGGAGGTGGTTGCAAACAGAGGAGTTTGGCATCTTGCTTGAAGACACTGGGCAGCTGAAGCTAAACCATCACCCAAGAGGGACAAACCAGCTCACCCTGGGCTTGCTGTCCCCAGAGGTGCCTTCAGGGAGAGCACAGGTGTCTGCAGCCACTGCTGTCACAGCAATAGCTGTCCTTCCAGTTCCAGCCTCCCTTCTGGAGAAACGCCTCTGCCTTCTCCCTGTGCCAAGGGCAATCCCTGCTTCCACGCCACGCTTCCCACTAGAGATCAGTATCCTCTTCGCACACGGAGATGTTGAGGCATGTGGTGGGATGGGACTCGCCCAAGGTCGTGCAATAAACTGGATGTGGCTCTTGCTTTCCAGATCAGCAATGTGAGCTTCTTTGTGCTCTCTCCTGCCCTGCTCTACCTGAACCGGCAGTACTGTCAGCACCGTGCCATGCCCTTGTACTTCATCTCGGGCCTCCTCATCCTTGTAGGTGGGTGCCAAGGCTGTGGGAAGACCAAACAGGTTGCCAGAGTACCCAACATGATACCCTGGGATGTTCTCAGTGGCCAAAGCACAGGGGAAAGCTGAGGTGGGGAACTGAACAGCCATTTCTGTTTGAAGCCCTGCAGGTTGTGGTTCCTGCACCTTCCAGCCCAGTAAATCCCCAGGGTGCTGAGTGTGTGGGCTCCCCCACACCTCCCCCACACCAAGACCCATTCACAGAATCACAGAACAGTTGGGGTTGGAAGGGACCTCTGGAGACCTTCCTGGAGAAGAGGAGGCTCAGGGGAGACCTTCTCCCCCAGGAGAAGGGACCCAGGGGGGATAGGGCTCTGCTCCCAGGGAACCAGCAGTAGGACAAGAGGGCACGGTTTTAAGCTGTGCCAGGGGAGGTTTAGGTTGGACATCAGGAAGAAATTCTTCTCAGAGAGAGGGATCAGCCACTGGAAGGGGCTGCCCAGGGAGGGGGTGGAGTCCCCGTCCCTGGAGGTGTTTAAGGACAGACTGGACGTGGCATCAGTGCCATGGGCTGGGTGACGAGGTGGTGTTGGGTCATGGGTTGGACTCCATGATCTCAGAGGTCTTTTCCAACCTGGTTGATTCTCTGATTCTGTGAGACCATTCAGTCCAACCACCCTGCCCAGGCAGGATCACCTGGAACAGGTGACACAGGAATGCATCCAGGTGGGTTTGGAATGTCTCCAAAGAGACTCCGCACCCTCCCTGGGGAGCTGTTCCAGTGCTCTGTCATCCTCCATGGAAAGAAGTTCTTCCTCATCTTGAGATGGAACACCTTGTGTTTTAGTTTATGGCCATGACTCCTTGTCCTGTCATTGGGCATCACTGAAAAGAGTCTAGTACCATCTTCTTGACACCCTGCTCTTCAGGAACCCTGCCTTTAGGAATGGCCCCCAAGAACTTCCCAGGCCAGACAGGCTTGTGAGAGGATGGAGCTTTGCTGACTAAAAGTGTCCTTGCTCCTTGCAGGCATCTTCTCCACATACTTTCATATGACCCTGAGCTATGTGGGACAACTCCTGGATGAGCTCTCCATCCTCTGGACACTGGCTGTGGCATATTCCTTCTGGTACCCTCAGGTTTACTTCCCCAAGTTCATCAAGACCAGGTGTGACTCAGAGGGACACGGGGTGCAGGCTCTGAGGGGAGGGATGGGACACTGACATCGAGGGGTGTGACCCCCTCAGGTCCCCTGCAAGGGGTCAGCACTGAGGTCACTGAATTGGCTTTGGGATCAGACCCTCCATCACTTGGTGCTGACAGAGGAAGAGTCAAAACCCTCCCACGGGAAGGGCTGTGCTGGGCTCCTCTCGGCTGGAGCTGGCTGTGTTTGCAAAGTTGCAGAGGAGAATTTCAAAATTAATTAGGAAATTAAATGTTCCTGAGCATTAACATTCAATTACCTATTGCTGTCAAACTGCTCCAGCATCCTCTGTCATCCACAGAGAGCTTTCCCCAAAGGCTGAGGGGGTTTCACATAGGACAAGCTGGTCCAAGTTACGCCCCTCCTTTTAAGGTTTAGCAGGAGGGCTGGCTGGGCTGGAGATGCTCAGCAGAGAGGATGGGGATACCGGGTGAGCATGGACCAGCAGAAATGGGAACCCAGCAGGGCTTTGCTCAAAGGATAGTCCCATCCTGGCTGGAGCCCCCTGAGCCAGCCCAGTTAGAAGCCTTGCAAAGGCCTGCTCCAAGTCTGCTCTTCCCATGGCGAAGGAGGTCACCAGGAGTTCACTGTGGAGAAATGGCTGGGGGAGAGCGGAAGGGACTTGGGAAGGGATTTGCATGTGAAAGGCCCCTCTGAGCCCTATTGTTGTTCAGTCAGCCCAAATTGGCCTGTTTGCACAGCTCCGGTGGACTCCTGCCTTGCAGCCCTTCCCTGTACAGAGCTCCCGGTGCCTTTGCCTCATCCCTGGTATCACCATGAAAGTGCTCGAGCTGCTTCCTGGACTGTGTCCTCTGCTCTGTCGCTCTGTCATGGACTAACCGGGAGGCTGATACCTCAGCCTTCCTGTCAGGACTGCACAGAGACTGAGCACGACCTTTCCCCTCCTCATCCTTCCCTCCTGTGAACCCTGGAGGCACTGACACTCACTCCCATATCCCTTTAGGAGGCATTTCTACTGGCTGACTGGGATCACCACCGTGATCAGTACCCTGATGTCTTTTGTCAAACCCACCCTCAATGCCTACGCACTCAACTGCATCGCCTTCCACCTGCTGTACCTGACCTGGCGTGAGCTCAAAAAGTAAGGAGGGGGCTGACAGGGGTTATCTGCAGCTCCATTTGTGCTCCTGGTGGGGAGTGACTCTGTCCACAACAGTGAATTGAGACCAAGTCTTCATCAGCCACATGTACTGTCAGCTCTCCAAAGAATTGGGGCAGCCCGGGAGGGACCAGGAGGAGGAACAGGCAGGACTGTGGGCGGTAGGGTACAAGAAGGCCATGAAGAATGGGGACAATCCACGGGACAATCTTATCTGAAGAGACTGCCCAGGGCAGCGGTGGAGTCACCATCCCTGGAAGTGTTCCAAAAATGTTTGAATGTGGCACTTGAGGACATGGTTTAGTGGTGAACATGGTGGTGGTGCTGGGTTGATGATTGGACTTGATGATCTTAAAGGTCTGCTCCGACCTTAATGATTCTATGATTCTCCTCCTCAGCTGCCATCTCTGCAGCTCTTTCCCCTTCATGGGGCATTTGGGAACTAGTGTGTGGCTGGGAGAACCCGCCAGGGCCTGGGGAGAAGACAGGAGTGCCTTGGCATCTCCCAGCATCCTCCTCACACATGGAGAGTCAGAATCCCTCTCTCCAGAGCCACACTTCTCCAGTTCTTGTGGTCTTAGGAATACTCTCCAGAAGGAACTCACTGGGGTTTGCAGTGTTGCATGTGCAGGCAGGAACCAGCCCTCTTTGAAACTCACTTTCCTTCTAGCATGATACTCTACTCCCTCTCCCTCACCGTGTCTTCCAGGTGCAACGACAAACGGGTTCACCGGATGGCTGCAGTCATGGTGATGTGGTGGGTCCTGGCCATCACCAGCTGGATCAGTGACCGGTGGCTTTGTTGGCTCTGGCAGGCCATCAACTTCCCCTACTTCCACAGCTTCTGGTAAGGGTTCCTGGTACCCCAGCCCACACCTTTCAGGGGCTGAATGGTCACAGCTACAGAGAAATGGCAGCAGGGATGAGAGGCTCTGCATTTCTGCCCAAGCCTCTCTCCCTTTCCTGTCACTATTGATGCTGCTCCTCACCCTGGCTCCAGCCCAAGGATTCAGCCCCAACCATTGCTTAACATCCCTTTCCTCCTCCACACCAGCCAAACACTGTTTTGCAAGTGAAATTGTTCCAGCAGTCCCTCCAGGTGAGCAGCTGGCTCTCCAAGGGCTGCAGCGGCTCCCAGGGTGCTGCGTGAAGTGCAACCTTCTTGCAGTTATTTTAACAGCCAAACTGAAAGGCAGAGATTTGCTTGGACACATTTTAGAGCCTGCCCAAGTGTGGCACACTCAGATTCACCCTCACAAAGCACAGGGATGGCTAGGAGAGACACCAGGGCTGAGCCAGGCAAGGGGGAATGGGTGGTTTGGGGTTTCAGTCCCCTGTGTCACCCCATAGAATCACAGAATCAACCGGATTGGAAAAGACCTCTGAGATCATGGAGTCCAGCCCTTGATCCAACCCTGCCATGGTTCCCAGACCATGGCACTGATGCCACATCCAGTCTGTCCTTAAACACCTCCAGGGACAGTGACTCCACCCCCTCCCTGGGCAGCCCATTCCAATGTCTCTGCAAAAATTTCTTCCTAATGTCCAGCCTAAACCTCCCCTGGCACAGCTTAAGACTGTGCCCTCTTGTCCTACTGCTGGTTGCCTGGGGGAAGAGACCAACTCCCACCTGGCTACAACCTCCTTTCATCCATCTCTGTCCTCTCCTTGCCCCAGCTCACAGAGCTCTGATAGGATTTCCCCATAGGCACAAACCCCATCAGCAGGACCCACACTCCCTGCAGCCTTTGTGCACCACAAGACTGGGACCTTCCCTGCCACTGCTTTACCCCTTGGCTCCAGTCTTAAGGTGACCATGCCAGCAGATGGGAGTTATCCCTGTCCAGCACATCTCTTTGGTTTCCCTGCCAGGCACGTGCTGATAGCCCTGTCCCTCCTGTACTGCTGCCCTCTAGTCATCTACTTCGATGTCAACTACGAGATGCCATCCTTCAAGCCCAAGCTGGAATACTGGCCCAGTGACTCATGGCCTGTCGTGGTGCCCTATGTCACCCTGGAGGAACCCCACAAGCAGTGCTAGAGCCAGTTGCCCCCAGGCATCCTTTGGGCCCAGGGGGTGTGTGTGATGCACACATGGGGAACGACTCGGCTGTGCCGCCTGTTCCTCGGACCAGGGCAATGTGGAAGCAGCTGAGGCCTCATGATGCTGGGCATGAAGCAGGGTGGGAGCCCACAGGTGCCTTGGAAGACTCTGCCCAGAGAGCCAGAGATCTCCTCCAGCAGATCCCTACTGAGGAGGGGAGGGAGATGGGGCTTCTTCTGTGCCCTCTCGTTAGTCAAGCACCAGCACCCCTTGCTGACAAGGCCACAGCAGAGAACATTGAAGCCAAACTGGTGGCAGCTGGGTTTGTTGGGGCTGCTCTAATTATTATTATTAACTCTATTTATTGATGTATGTTGTCTTGCTCAGGAGAGCTGTGCATTAAAGCTGTGGACACCGACTTACACTGCGCCCCTTTCTTGCCCCTGACTACACCACACTCTGTTATCTGTCAGTCATTCCCACAGACAGGGCAGCCAAAGCTCTCTCTGACCTAGGGAGGGCTGTTTATAAAGAGAAATCCTCCTGGGTGACAGCTCAAAGGAGTTTCTGCTGGTGCCAGTTCCTGGCTGCTCTACCCCTTTCTCAATCCCCGATGTCCTTGTTCCTCCTGAGCTCTGACAATCTCCAGTGGCCACTTGGAGATTCTTCTGCTTGCTGGAAGGTCAGGCTGGGGTGAGGTGAAGAGCCAGGATGGTCAGAGCTGGTCAAGGGAGGTGACTGTCACACTCTGCTCTGCACTGGGGCGGCCTCACCTCAAGTTCTGGGGCAGTTTGGGTACCACAATATAAGAAGAACCAAAAGCTGTTGGGGAGAGTCCAAATGAGGGACACAGAGGTGGGCAGGGTCTGAGGAGCAGCTGAGGGCACTCGGCTGGTTCAGCTGGAGCAGAGGAGACTGAGGGGAGACTCCTCGGGGGCTGCAGCTCCTGCCGAGGGGAGGCGGAGGGGCAGGGACTGAGCTCTGCTCTGGGACCAGGGACAGGACCCAGGGAAGGGCTGGAGCTGTGCCAGGGGGGTTGGGATGGATCTCAGGGAAAGGTTCTTCCCCCACAGGGTGCTGGGGCACTGCCCAGGCTCCCCAGGGCAGTGGGCACGGCCCCAAGGCTGCCAGAGCTCCAGGAGGGTTTGGACAACGCTCTGAGGGACAGGGGGGGATTGTTGGGGTGTCTGTGCAGGGCCAGGAGACTGATGACCCATGTGGGTCCTTTCCAACTCAGGATATTCTGTGATTCAATAATTCTGTGACATTAGATAGAAATGTCATTACCTTTGCAGGAACAAAGAGATGCAGACCCTCAGAGACAGATCCCTGCTGTGCTTTCCAGGTTGTCCCCATAGCTGCTCTTACAGCCACAGGACACACTCTTGCTTTCCAAGCCTTGCTGCTTACAGTGATGAGCTGAAGCCATGTTGTGGGTCTGGGTCCTTGCCCAGCCTGCAGGGACAATCTCTGGAGCCCACCAGGGCAGGCAGGGTGGCTGAGGTTGGCTCCCTGCACCACAGGCATAACAATGTAATGTCACTGCAGGGACCACGGGCTTTGGGGCCCCTGCGAGTAAAGCAAAAAGCAGGAGCACTCTGGGTTTTACCTCTGAGGCAGAAGGTGGTGCCTCTGGTTACCTCTGAGGCAGTGCCTGTGCTGTGGTCCTCCCGTGGCTATGGTTGCCTCTGCAATGGTCCCCAGGGCCACTAGATGGCAAATTTGTCTCATGAACCCTGAGTAGTGTTTCACGCTGGGAAAGGGATGCCCTGCCGTGAACTGGACCCCCAGGCCCGGTCTCCTTGCCTTCTCCATCCCCTGGCAGGATTAGACACCTGTCTGCCAGCACGGCCACTCTTGAGACACCCGCACAAGGTGCAGAGCAAGGGCTACTCGGATCTCCAGCCTCTGTGTGCCCTTGTCTGCCCATGCCAGTGCCCATCTCCTCCTCCCGTTCGCCTCTTTGTCTCCCCTGTGTGCCACCACTCATCACTCCGTCTCCCTTTCGCTGACCCTCCCCGTTTCTCTCCCTCTTGCTCTCCTCCCTCCTCACTCCTTCCCCAGCCCATCACATTCTTCCACAGCCTATTAATAACTTCTGGGCAATTGCACTGGGTCCCCGCTGGGCTCGGCCCCTCCGCCGCCGCTGCCCCGCCCAGCCACTGAGCGCGTCGGCAGCAAGTTCAAAAGTGCAGCGGGGCTTTCACAGCCCCTCGCCCCGTCAGGGGGTGGAGGAGGCCGCTCGCGAAAGAAAAGGCTGCGTTGCCAGGGAGCCTGGCACAGGAAAAGGGGGTCACCTTCACCTCCGGCAGGACCCACGGAGATGGACAGGCGCCAGCAGCCCCGCGGGCTGGAGATGCTGAGAACGGCGGAGGGATGAAGGCTGGGCTGTGGGCGACCAAGGGCTAATTGGCCACCTCCGGCCACCGAGCCGATGTGATGCTCGACCCAGTGGCAAAATCCCCTGTGCAATATGGAAATAAGGGAGGTGTCCCGGGCGCTGCTGCCTGGAGAACAATGTTGCTGCAGTTGAGTGACTGTAACAGGCCCCGATGACAGCCGGGGCCGCGTTAAAAATGCCTATTCAAGCAGATCAAGACATTGAGAGGCCTCGTGGGGATCTGAAACCCTCAGGGATTTCTGGATGAGGCCAGAAGCTGAATCCCCAGCCCTGGGAACCTGGGGGGAAAAAAAAAAGAGAGAAAAGAAAGCCACAAAGCAGCTTTAAAAGGACGGCAGTGCCCAAGGCAGGGCCTCCTGCTCTGAGTGGGGCTGCAGCCTGAGAAAGTAGAGCAGCCCCAACACACCAGTGTGGGACTGTGGTCTGGGCATCCCCAGGGTTATCTGAGGCTGGGGTGGCACCTCCAAAAGGTCCCTGAGCTGCTGGGGATGCTCTGTCCTTCCTGCCAGGGAGCCATGGCTACAGCTTGTGGGGCACAGCCTGCACTGCAGAGCTGGCAAACACCCCTAAAAACACCCTAAAAACCAAGAGAGCTGTCAAAGGGACGAAGGGATCCTGCAGGGATGCCCAGCATGTGAATGGGGGAAGCTGGGAGCCCTCTCTCGATGCCATAGGGAGGTCTGAGGGTACCTCCTGCCCCAGGATCCTTGTCAGAGTGGGTGTCTATGAGTGTCACGCCAGCTCAGCTCAGTGACACAGGTAAACAGGCAGGGCAGGAAGAGCTGCAACCCCACATGCTCAGGGATCTGAGTTGGGACTGGTCAAAATGAAACCTTTCCTTATTTTTGCCAGATGAGCCTCAACCGAGATCATTTCCCTGATTTGGTTCTCCGTGTGGCTTCCTAAACCACAAAAAAAGAGGCAAGAGAAGGGTTGAAGAGAAGCTGCTCCTTTCAGCTGGTGCCAGATTAAAGAGGCTGGGAAACAACAGCATCAGTTGAGTCTGTTTGGTGCAGTTGCAACAGAAATAAAATAAGGTTGATAAGGCACAAGTCCTGCAGCATCAAGGATTAGCACTTACCTGTTCTGCTGCACCAAACTACCTCCTGCTCTTATGGATTCACAGCATTTGGCTCCCAGACTGGAAACTTTTCAAGGCACACTAATTTAACTGTAAAAGGCATTGCACATTCATGGACCCGCATAAATAATGCAAAAGTAATTAATAATAACTCAGTCCTTGCTCTTAACAATGCCAGGAAAAAGGAATTTCTTCACTGGAGTGTCGCTTATGCCTTTTGCAGAAGATCTTTTTTTGTTAAGTGTCTCTGAGAGAAAGAAGATGGTAGTTTTGAAACAGGGAATGGATGTCACTCAGTCCTGGGATTTTAGTGCCAGCCTGGCAATCTTCGGGATTGATTTAAAGAACCTTCTCCTGGAGTCATGTTAAACTAACATTGATTCAGCTTCGATTTTGATTTTTGTTTTAATCTCCTGGATCTGCAGTCAAAAGTTTGAAACCACGAACACAAAAGGCTAAGAAAGCCCAGGAAGGAAAGAGATAAGCTCCAAGAATTATTACCTCTAAAAGTCTTGTCCTTTCAACTCTAAGTGTTACTTCTGAGGTTTGACACAGGATTTCCAACTTGACGGCTGGCAACTCTGTCACACCCACCTCACAACTGCTAGGAAATATGTTCCTTCCCCCCCTCCCACTGTTTTACCTACATCCTTGCTGTCCCCTTTTCGCAGAAGGCAAACTTAAATGTAGGGACATAAACACCAGGATTTGTCAGATATTGGTGGCTGTTCTGGACAGATGAATGTTATCAGGTCTTGATTAGCTGAAAGTCATATTTCAAGGAATACTCTGGCACTGGGTTTGCAGCAGGAAGGGTTCAGAGGTCCCTGCCTGTGTCCTTCTGTCTAAGCTCACACATAACCAGGGCTGGGTTTGACTAGGGATCAGAGACATGTGGGGAAGGAGAAGCAGAGCCATTACTTGGGCAAATAAACCAGTAGACAAAAAAATGAGGTTTTAATCAACAGATCAAATAATCTCTTCAGCTGTTTCTATAAACCCCCATGATTTGGTTCCACTTCAGAAGATATTCTCACTGCTGCTTGCAGAAGAAAAACAAGCAGTTTCCTTCTGTCTGGCAAAGTGGTTTGAATAACTTCCATTCTCTACTAATGGCTGCTATCAAAGTGCCCAAAATGGAAGGATTAATTTTTCTGTGCCTTCCCACTGCAGCTCAGAACATGGTTTCAATTAGGACTGATCTCCACTTCTGTTTTATTCACTTTCTATGAACACTCAGTCGCTCGGGTCCCGATTCATGAACTCACTTCAGCACATGGCTCTTCATAAATGTGTTTAAACATAAAACTGAGTTGTCCTGGAATGGCACACCAAGCTTCATTGCCACAAATATTTAACAAAAGGCATAGATTTACCTCAAATGCTGAAATATTCACCAAAAGCAACATTAAGTTGTGCATTTGGTTATGAATTTCACAATCTGCAATCGATGCTGCATTTATTTAGATAGGCCTTCCACAAGAGACCAGCTGTCTCAGTTCACTGAAATGTTTAAACACATGTTTAATTTTAAGAATATGAATAATTCCATTGATATCAATGGTACTTACTTACACTTAAGAATATATTTTGCTGGGCTGGAGCCAGAAACAGTGCCATGTAATGGCAATAACATGCAAACTGCAATATTTCTCTAAGTGGTTCCTGGGACCAATTTAAAAATTAATCAATGAAGAACCGCCATGGGAAAATGCAAAAATTAATATATGTGAGATTTTGCTGTTTACTATCCTAATATTGCCAACTATTAACATCTATCAGAGCACTGATAAGCTAAATCAAAACCAAATCTGTGAAATAGAGCAAAAAATGGCAACAAGTTGAATGTGTTGTTCGCCATGAATCATCCTGTCAGACTACGAGATTTACTCATGTAATACTGAATAATATTTGCCATCCTTACAGACAGACATACATATAGATTAATTCCATTAGGTTTGGAACTAGATGATCTTTAAGGTCCCTTCCAACCCAAAAGCTCTCAGGGATATGGTGGGGTTGTTGGGGTGTCCTGTGCAGGGCCAGGAGTTGGGCTGATGGTCTCTGTGGGTCCCTTCCAACTCAGAATATTCTAGGATTCTATGACTCTAAATGAGCAAATGAGCAATATTATAGAGTAAAGGGTGAATAAAAACATTATTTTTCCCTTTCTGCCCCTTACCTCCCACAAAACTCTATGAATTTGTCTGTTATGAGAAACAGGTGAAAATTTCGAGGCACAAACACTTCAGCTGTTTGCATTTGCTCTCATAACTTTACTCCTCACAGGTCCAACATTCCTGATGCTGCCAGTGACCTACACAGACCTGGGATGTGCCCCTGTTCCCTTGGGATGGTATCACCAAATAAATAACTCTATATCCTTATGCAAATGATTGCTGTTTTCAAGCTGTTCACCAGCGACCCCACACACTGTCCAGACGGTGCAGTAATGTGTTTTCCTCATATGTCAGATGTTTCATGACACATCTCATGCATCTACTTAACAGAGATTTCCTGCCCTTTAAAAATGCCCAGGCACCGGAATCAAGAGTCCTGCATCTGCAGTGTTTATGTAGCACACTTCCAAAATTGCGTGAAAAGTGTCCGCATTGATTGTATTCTTCATTCAGCTCAAATACTGGTAGTTTATAAGTGTGTGTGTAGTGGATTCACTCATGAGAGGGTATTACCTGCCTAATTTTGTTGGCTGAGTAACAAAGGGAATTAATTTGTTACAGACAATTCTCAGTCCTCCCTGTGTTGTTCAAAATTGTGTTTGTCACTTCATAAGCCAACCTGACTCCCTTGGAACTGCACTGGCTGTGCCTTTATGCAACAAAATCAAGCTCCAGGGTGTTTGAGATGTGCCACGCTGCTAAAAAATTACTTTGCTGCAATCAGGTGCATTATTGTCTCACAGGTAACGATGTCAGTGATAAAGATTAAGTTTCAGTGGGATGAATTTCAGCCTGGCAGGACCAGCCAAATTCCTTGAGTCACAGGCGTGTTGGCATAGCCCCTCCTGCAGCGTGGGGCACTATCTGACCTGGTATCGGTCCTGAGATAGGTAGATCAGAAGTGATTTGCATAAATTTACATATGTGGCAACCCCACCTACAGGTGAAAGCTCATTTCATACCATTCCAGAAAAACAGTTTAGTGGAATCTACCATGAGAGCAGCTGACTCGGAATCCACAAAAATCAGAAATTTGTATTAATTTTGTACAATCTAGAATCATTGAGGTTGGAAAAGACCTCTAAGATCACTGAGTCCAACTCCAAACTCTGGGAATGCCCTGGGAGAGGCTGCATCTCAGACTGTGTTTGTAGAACCACAGAATCATAGAATGGTTTGGGTTGGAAGGGACCTTGAAGACCATCTTGTTATACCCCCTGCCATGGGCAGGGACTCCTTCCTGTATCCCAGGTTGCTCCAAGCCCCGTTGAACCTGGCCTTGGACACTTCCAGGGATGGGGCAGCCACAGATGCTCTGGGCAACTTAGAATAAAAAGTCCTACACGCAACTCAGAACAGGCTCCTGGGTGCTAGTCAGAATCCCCTACTGATCTCCTCCTGTTACATTCTATTTTTCAAGCTATTTCCCCCCCCCCCATCTGGTATTTTTCAGAGGCCTAAAGGTCACCCTGCCTAGGGTGACAGTCTCCACTCAGAAGGTGGGCCTGTCTCTCTCAGCATACAGATGAACACCTCTCAAAAACTTTGGCAGCAACCACAAGCCCTGTTCAAAGCAGACACCGGTTTGGGCAGTGAATCTCACTCCCTGCCATTGTACCGTGATTGTGTTTGCTCCAGTGGCCACAGAAGGTGCCTGGGCCCGTCTTCCCCAGCTGTATTCGTGCCAGCAGTTTGTGTGGAGCGTGGGACAAATCCAGCTGGTGAAACGCTCCTTGTGGTGGGTCTGGACAGCCCTGGCACGACACAGACTGTGACATCACTCGGCCAAACCTGACCTCTGTGTGCAGAGCACAAGGGGAAGGTGCTGTCAGCGACACATGGATTGATGGCTGTCAGTTCAGCAGCGCATTAGAATGCCAACCTCACCTTTGGTGTTAACGAGGCCCCTTCATTAACAGCCCTGAGCAGAGGGGTCAGGGGCTGAATAGAGACAGGCTCCTTTCTCCCCCAGAAGGCTGGTGCTGCTCATTCAGAACTGGATCACGTTGGCGGGGCAGTTTGAGGACGCTTGTGCTGCCCATGTTGCATCTGCAAGGGCCATGACGTATTTGTGACTATTCATCTGGCTCTTTTCACCAGCACTAAATACCCAGAAAGAATAAAATAAATTCTCATTGTGTTCCCACTTACCAAGAAAATTTTCCCTCTTCCTTCTGGTTTGGAGGGTTATTGTACATTTAAATCCCTTTGCATTTTTCAGTAGCTATAGCATGCTATAATTTAGATTTTCCTCAGGCACAAAAGAACTTAGTTAAGCTAAACTGTATTACAGTGTGGGTTGGTTTTTTTGGGGGTTTTTTTGGTTTTTTTTTACAAAGTCCTTCATTAATAAGGGAACTAAAGAATTTCCAAGCTGTCTGTAATTTTTCCCAGATACAGCTGGTAGTTGCTAGGAGTATCTTTTTGGCAATCTGAGTTTTTGGTTATTAACAATCTGGACTTTCTCTGCACTACTCCAGTGTTAAATATGTTCTGTGAACACTGTAGTGTGGAGTGTGAACTGGGGAAGGGGAAGGCAGAGGACAGGCAAAGCAAAATCGTTTTTAGAAGAATAAACACTGCTGGGATTAGCAGCTGCTTGGAACAAGTACAATTCCCTGGAGGGATCCCAATGATCAGCAGACCAGGAGCCCAGCTACCCCAGAACCAGCGCTGCTGAAGAGTTCACTCCTCACTCGGATTCTCTCTGTCCCTCCCATCTTTTCTCCCTGGCACAGACAAGCCCTGGGGTGAGTCTGTGCCAGACCCAGACCAGAGTAGCACCCAGGTCCCACCAGAGAAACCAAATCCTCTCTTGATTCATGCTCAGGATGCTTTCTGAGGCTGCTCATAAAGACGTGACAGTGTTGTTGGCAAAGCCATGATACACACCAGGAGAAGGACGTCTGCCCCTTCTTACCTAAATATCATCAGTTCTTCCTTTTGACTGCAGATTTGTTCATCTGGGAAACTCATGGAGTGTGCTTTGCAGAACTAGAAGACCACTATAGTCATGCTGCAGCTGTAAGAAAAGGCAGTGAAGTGACTGACATGCAGGAGAACTTGGGGGTCTTTCCACTCAGGCACATCTCTTTCTCAGAGAAACCCTGCTCAAATGTGATGTTTGTGTCTTAATCTTTAAGTCCTTAGAATTATTACAAGATGATCATTTTTCTACACTGATCCTTTCAGTGCTGGAATCAGCCTTGGTCGCTGCCTGGCTGGTGTCCAAGCCACTCAGAGCCCAGACTGACCACAGAAGTCATGGTCTTCAGCTCAAGAGTGGAAACAGGGAAGATGCAATTAAATTAGTAATGAGAAAATAACAATGAATGATGAAAAACAGTGAAACAAACTTGTTTCTCCAGGGACAGGAAGGGCAAGCCGCAAACATACAGACACAGACATATAAAACCGTGACAGGGACTTACAGGGGATGCACAGCTGAGGTACAGCTGATGCAAATCCCACATTTACACTGAGGGACATTAAGCCTACAGAAAAAAACTTTTGGTGAAAAATGAGCACTTTCAGGCATCTTGAGTTGCATGAAATTGTCTGTCCCAACTGGCACATGACATGACTGTTCCCACTGGAGCACCAGGACTCTTCTCAACACCCCAGTCATTTCCTCCTTCACTCACAGTCCCCAGGAACAGCCACGTTTGGCCTGTAAAGCATCCATGGATTGTACAGGCAGGAGAGAGAAAGGTTGTGTTGTCCCTTCCCAGGACTGGAACCTGGGAAAACACCCAGAAACCTTTCCCGGCCCTGGCCAAGACAGGGATAAGCACAGTGCAAAGTCTTTTTTCCACTTTATTTTCCACCATCCCCAGATCCCACGGGACAGAACCAACCTTTGGCATAGTCTCCTACCACAGGCCAAGCCAGATTAAACACACACCTTTCAGCCCAAGACAAAGATCTTTGAGGCAAGACTGTGGAAAGAAAAAATAAAAAACCCCAACAAAAATTAAGGAGAGCTGTCATGGCTCATTTGCATATTTGAATATGCAAATAAGAACTGTTTCTTATCCATTGGCACTGGCCCTACTGTAGATGGCAGCAGCACAGCGGATCTCTGCCAGCATCCAGTGCCACAAAGAAAGACGCTAATTGGATTTGCAGACGCTTATTGCAAAGCCCAGAAGTTGCTGGAATGGGTATAAAGAACCAGGAGCTCAGCCACGGCTGCCTCGGGTGCGAAGGCACTCAGCTGACAGCTCGTTAGCTTGAGATCTCCCTGCAAAATTAGAAGTTGGGAGAAGCCTGGATGGCTGCTGGCTCCAGCATCCCCAGCACCCAAAACTCCCAACACACCCCCCTAGAGCCTGGCAAATTTTCTGCCCTTGGCTGTGATTTTTTCTTTTTGAGGGGAGCTTGAAAAGAAAATCAGGGGTAAGTTTGATCAGTCATTGTGCTGGAAACCGTTCAGGCTGGGAACTGCTAGTGGAGCAAAGGCTGGTTCTAGGAATTTCTCTCCTTGAGTGTTTTCGCAGTTGAATGTAAAGAGCCACCCCAGCACGTTTTAAATTAATCCATTCATGCCACTTCACAGAATATCCTGAGCTGGAAGGGATCCACGAGGATCAGCAAAGTCCAACTCCAAACTGCTTGTCCCAGCAGAGAGCCCTGGGGTGTTTGGAGCAGGCAACAATACAATGAGGTGCTTACCCTGGACGGGGCACTCCAAATTCTTCAGTATAATGTGGTTTAATGTCCTTGTATTGGGCTGCCAATGTGGAAGCTGAAGCTCCTGGCTCTGGGTTTCCATGTTGGAGGCATCCAAATTCTTGCTTGGATCCCTCCCCAGGCCATGGAGCAGCTGAAAGCTGAAGGAGTGACCCATGTCCAAACCAGAAGCAAAGACGGGTCCTGCACTGGGAGAGCCCAAAAACAACCATTAACACGAAGCTGGGCAAAAACAAAGGCACGGAAAATTTGTCATTGGTGAAAATTAAAATAAAAAACTGATTTAATGGTGTTGCAGAAAAAGTAACAGGCAATTTTTCAGGAAAAAAGCTCAGGATCTGATGTGTCTCTTGCACGAGGAGGAAATTCAGCAGAGTGAGAGTGGAGTCAAAGTTGGGAAAGACAGAGATATTTCTGGAAAATATTCAGCCCTGAGAGCACGTAACCACCAAGGGCTGTGATGAGGCAGGGAGTGAATAGCCAGGATTGGGAGGTAGAAAATAAAAGATTTAGACCCAAGAGTCACGTGCATGGGAATAATGTCCACAATTAAAGATATCAATGAGAACTCCCAGAGAAAGAGGCCCTGTCTCAATGGAGAAGAAAAGCCACTGTCCAAGGAGATGTCTCTTGGGACTGCATCAGACAGAAACATGGAAAATTAAAACAGAAGCACTTAAAGGAACCCAAATCAGGCTCTTTGTTGTTGTTGTTGTTGTTAACTGAAGCGATTAAGCATTTTGCTTCGCTAATATCCTCTATCAGGTTGATGAGGTAAAGTGGCTCTTTAGAACGATTTGGGAGCTGATTAATCCTCGCCTGTGGCGATCAGGCAGTGACACAGAGTTATTGGCTAACACGGGGGTTTTCTGCTGCCTCACACAGATCAACAAACTATCTGAAACAAGAAAGTTGTGTGAAGAAAAAGAAATTCTGAGTGAACTTGCTCAGAAACAGTCACCAATTGCACTTGTAAAGATAGTCCCATTTAGGGCTGGCAAAATTGAGCCCAATAACTTGTCACTTAGAGATGTAAGAAAAGGTAAAACTCTCCCCGGGCAGGAGAGCGGCAAAGGGGGAGAGAGGGGGAGAGGGGGAAGGCGGGAAGGGGAAGGGAACTGAGGGGGAATGAGGGGAACGGAGGGACAAAGGGGAGAAAGGAGGGAAATGAAGGGGAAATGGGAACCAAGAGGAAACATGAGAAACTGAAGGGAAAAATGAGGGGAATGAGGGAAACTGAGGGAGACTGAGAGGAAAAAATGGGAGAAACTGAGCGGAGAGATGAGAGAGATCAAGGAGGAAGTGTGGGAGACTAAGGGGAGAATGGAAACTGAGAGGAAATGAGGAAGACTGAGGGGAAAAAGGAGAGAAAATGAGGTATAAAATAAAGGAAACGGAGAGGGAAAATGTGGGAGACTGAGGGAGAAAATCAGGAAAATGAGGAGGAAATGAGGGAGACTGAGGAGAAAGTGTGGGAGACGGGGAAAGGAGAGAGACAGAAAGAAAATGAGGGATACTGAGGGAAAAATGAGGAAGGCCAAAGGTAAAAGGAAAGAAACTGAGGGAAATAAGAGAGACGGGGGAAAAAGAGAGAGACTGAGGGGAAAAATGTAGGAGACTGAGGGGAAATGAGGGTTGCCGAAGGGATAATTGGAAACTGAGAGGGAATGTGTGAGACTGAGGGGAGAAATGAGGGAGACAGAGGGGAAAAAAGGAAAGAAACAGGGGGAAAACGTGGGAAACTGAGGGGAAAAACAGAAACTGAGAGGAAATGAGGGAGACTTGGGGGAAAATGGAAACAGGAAATGTGGGAGATGGGGAAAAGGAGACAAAGCGAGGTGGAAATGAGGGAGACTGGCAGGAAAGGAAAGAAACTGGGGGGGGAAGGAGAGAAACAAAGAGGTGACTGAGGGGGAAAACGAGAGCAAAGGTGGGAAACTGAAGGAAAAATGGAAAATGAGGGAGTCTGGGGGGGGGAAATGAGGGAGACTGAGGGAAAAGGAGAGAAACTGAGGGGAAAAGGAGTAAATCAGGAAGAAAATGAGTGAGATGAAGGGGAAAATGGAAAATGAGAGAAAATGTGGGAGACTGAGGGGACAAATGAGGAAGTCTGAGGGGAAAAGAAGAGAAACAGAGAAAAAGGAAAGAAAATGAGGGAGACTGAAGGCAGTTGAAACAAGAGAGAGCAAAGGACAGATGAGGAAGGACAAGGGAGAATGAAGGAGTGAGGGGAAACAGGGTAGGATAGGAGAAAATGGGATAAACTGAGGAGAAATGGGGGATAAGAGGGAAAAGCAGGGAGCATTGAGAAAAGATGAAGGATGGCGAGGGGAAAACAAGATGGGGGAACTGACGGGGGAGAAACTGAGGGAAAAGGCACAGGAAGAAGAGAGACTGGGGAGAACAAGGCGAGCCCTGGCTGGCCATCCTGACGTGCCGTGCTTGCCACACTGGGAGCCACAGCTTCACTTGTTCCCCTTGCTCTCCCATGTTCCTGATCATTGGTGTCAGGAATTAACACACAGGCGAGACAAGCGTGGACTGAGATGGGGGGAGAGGGAAAAGTGGTGGGATGGGTGAACAGAGATGGGCGAACGCCTGATCTCAGTGTTGGTTGTCCACTTTGAGGAACACTCTGGGCGACAGAACTGGGGGTAGAACAGCAAAGGGCAGTGGTAGAACAGCAGGCGGTATAACAGCTCACCCAGGGCAGAATGGGCGAACGAGGCCCAAATGCCTGATCCCCAGTGTTGGTTGTGCACTTTGAGGAACACCCTGGGGGATGGAATTGGGGATGGAACTCAGAAGGGCACCAGTGTACAGAGGAGCTGCCTCAGAGCCTCACCTGGGGCGGGTTGGGTGAACGAGGCCCAAATGCCTGATCCCGGTGTTGGTTGTGCATTTCGAGAGACACCCTGGGCGACACAACCGGGGGTTGAACCCAGAAGGGCACCGGACGCTGAGAAGCCGCTTCAGTGGTTGGCAGAGGGGTAGGAGGAAGAGGGGCAAGACAGGCGAACAATTATGCCCAGACGCCTGATCCCGGTGTTGGTTGTGCACTTCGAGGAACATCCTGAGACAAAATTGGGAATAGAACTGAGAAGGGCACCGGGCACTGAGGAGCTGCCTCAGCAGTGCGGAGAGAAGGGAGCTAGATGAGCGAACAACGAGGCCTCAACGCCCAATCCTGGTGTTGGCTGCACGCTTCGTGGAACATTCTGGGGGACAGCACTTAGGATAGAACTGCGAAGGACACCGTACCCGCCGCGTGCCCGCCTCAGCTCCTCACCCACTCTGAGGGAGGTTCTGGAGGGGCCATCCGGCCCAGGGAACAATAGAAAGTAAAAAAAAACCTCTTCAAAAATACCTCGACCACAGTGCCGAACCCGCCCCTTTCCCCGCCCACTGCCCCATTAGCCTGCCTGCCATGGTCAGAACGAGCTCCCATCAGTGGGAGTGTGAGGCGGTGCCTGCGCGCAGAGCGTGCTGGTATTGGCTTCCCCTCTCCCCCCGCCATGGGCGGGTCGTTGAGAAGGCGGTTTCCGTCGCGCGGGGACGGGCGCGGGGCTGGCGGCGCTGCTGTGAGTGACACCCACATAAGGCGGCGCGGCCAGGTGCCGTGAGGGGCCGCGACCGCGAGGAGGCGGCGGCCGAGAGGCGCGCGGCGGCGGCTGGCGGTGGGGAGGGGGTGGGAGGGGAAGAAATCGCGGGACCGCAAGAGCGCGGAGAGAGGTTGGGTGTTTTTCCCCCTCTCCTCTCTTCCTCTCTCTCTCTCAAATTCTCCCTCCCTCCTCTCCTTTCTCTCTCTTGAGTCCTCTCTCTCTCTCTCTGTCTCTCTCTCTCTCATTCTGCCCCATCTCGTCTCTCTCCTCTCTCTCAGGCTCTCCGTCTGCTCTCTCCCTCTTCATCTGCCTCTCTATCTCTCGTTCACTCTCTCCCCCTCTCTCTCCCTCTCTGCTCTCTCTCTCTGCTCATCTCTTCTCTCTCTGTGTCTCTCTCCCACTTCCCTCGCCGCGCGCGCGTTCACGCCGACCGGGGCAGCGCAGACGCGAGCGAGGCGGGGCCCGCGCGCTGCGTGCCCAGCATGGACAACAGGTGAGAGGAAGCGGAGCGGGCCGCGCCGTGGGCACGGAGGGGAGGGCCCCCCCGAGGACGGGGTGCTGCGGGGGGGCACCCCCAGTTCTCGGGATTCCCACCCCCGGCGTGTTGGGGGGCGTTGTGGGGGGCACATCGGCTCCTCAATCTCATGGTGAAGGGGGACATCTTTTCCCCAACCCCCATTTGGGGGGGAGCACATGTTCTCCTCAAACCTATTGGAGAGGGGAACATGTTTTCTCCAACCCCCATTTTTGGGGGGCATACACCTTCTCCCCAGTCCCATTGGGGAGGGGGATATATTTTCCCTACCTCCCAAAGGGGGGGACATCTTGTCCTCAGTCGCATTTGGCGGGGCACATCTCCTCCTCAGTCCCACTCGGGAGGGGGATATGTTTTCCCCACCTCTCATTTGGGGGGGATATCTTGTCCTCAGTCACATTTGGGGGGTCACATCTCCTCCTCAATCCCACTGGGGAGGGTGATGTGTTTTCCCTACCAACCCCATTTTGGGGGGGATATCTTGTCCTCAGTCACATCTAGGGGACACAGCTTCTCCCCACACTGTCTTTGGGGAGGCACACCTCCTCCATGCCCACTCCAAATGGATGGTACATGTCCTGCTCACACCCCTTTGAGGGGGACACCTTCTCCCTGCACCCCATTTGAGGAGCACATCTCCTCCTCGTACTCCTTTGGCGGGCACATCTCCCCTCCACACCCCCTTTGGGGGGCACATCTCCCCTCCGCACCCCCTTTGGGAGGCCCATCTCCCCTCCACACCCCCTTTGGGGGGCACATCTCCCCTCCGCACCCCCTTTGGGAGGCCCATCTCCCCTCCACACCCCCTTTGGGGGGCACATCTCCCCTCCACACCCCCTTTGGGGGGCACATCTCCCCTCCACACCCCCTTTGGGAGGCACATCTCCCCTCCACACCCCCTTTGGGGGCACATCTCCCCTCCACACTCCCTTTGGGGGACACATCTGCCCCCTCCAACCCTCTTTGGGGAGACACATGCCCTCTCCAATCCCATTTGGGGGGCACACCTCCTCCTCACACCCCTTTGTGAGGGCACACCTTCTCCATGCCCTCTGTTTGGAGGAGGGTCACACCTCCTCCCCACAACCCTTTTGGGGGGGCAGGTCTCCTGAAGCCCATTTGGCTGAGGGCACGCCTCCTGCCCACCCCCCATTTTTTGGGGACATTTCTCCACTCACCCCTTCGGGCGTTGCACCTCCTCCCCATCCCTCATTTGAGGGGCACAGCTCTTCCTCACTCCCCATTTTGGGGTCACATCTCCTCCCCATACCCTGTTTTGGGGGTCACACCTCCTCCCCACCCCCTTTTGGGGGGCTCTCAGCCCTGTCCCCGCCATGGGCGGCCACCGCAGCCTCGCCCGCGGCGGGGGGTGGCAGCAGCAATTCCCGCAAATTCCTACCCGGGATTATTGACAGCGAGAGAGGTGCCGGCCGTGCGACCCCCCCGGAGCTGCGCCGGGAAGGGTTAATACCACCGGGAAGGGTTGATGCCACCGGGATTGCTCCAGGATGGATGCTGGAAGTTTACCTGAGGTGATGTGGATGTGGAGCCTTTTGTGTGCGCGGGAGCGGGTAACAGGTACCTCCTGGGCTGAGGTTCGGGAATGAGCCCCGCTATCCCGAATAATCACCCGGAGGAGCGGGAACGGGAGCCGCTCGATGGCTTTCAGGCAATTAGCACATCAAACAAAAACCGGAGCAGCCTTCAGAATGTTTATTGAGAAGTTGAAAGCGGGCTCCTTTGTATTATTACAAATTGTTTGAATAGGATCCTGATTTCCCTTTGTTGGGAGACACGCTTGGAAATAAAAAGGAAAAAAACCCCTCCATTTTCAGCGGAGCAACTTTGGATGTTGGTTATGTTGGGAGATCTTATTTTCAAATGTGTTTCAACTTCTGGCTTAATTCTCAGCGATTGTTAATTGGAGCGGGGTGTGAGGAGTGCAGCAAGTACAACTTGCACTCTCAGTTAAACAGTTCTCCTTTATGTTTAATTTCGGTCTCTTCCACACAGCCCCATCTGGTTCTCAGCTACAGTTTCTCAGCCGTTTTGACTCGGAAAGGCAGATTTTGTAGCCTGACAGTCATTTGCACTTCTCAGGAGAGGGGTAGTAACTGGCAACAGTAGCAGGATTTAAAGGGTAATTATGGAATCGATAACGTGAGGCTGCAGCACGGGCTGGCTCAGGGGATGTGAACGCTGTGGGAAGCATCCCAGATAAAGCAGGCCTGCAGGCAAACTCCAGTGGGAGCTTAGGATTTGGGCAGGCTGTCTCCACATAATGCTTTCCCCGGATTGCTGTGCTCTGGGTGAAGCACACCTTGCCTTTCTTCTGAGTCCTTAATGCGACATGAAAGAACAGCTGGCCTTGCTCCTTCAGGAGTGAGATGGAGCCGGTGTAGAAAAAATGGGAACTTGCAGAGGAAGGTATCCCAAAGAAATGCTATAGTGAAGGAATTAATTAGATGAGTTTGTCCCCAAGCCTTAGAACGGATGTGTTGGATCGAGCTGAAGGTATTTTGCTGCCTGAACAAGTGTGTTAAGACTTATGGTTGAAATTGGAACTGGACTGCAATTTGGGAGGTCAGGCTTTGATGCCTGGTGCTCTGCAGACCTCCTGTGAGAGCTTTTTACGGGGACAAGAACACCGAGGTGGGGTGACTTGTGCTTTTTCAGCACTGTGCTCTGAAAAAAAAAAGTCAGGTTGGAGATGCAAAATATTTTTCGAGCGTTAATTGTGATCACGTTCCTTGCTGCAGTTCATCCGTGGGAAAATAAGGATGATGCTTTCCCTAAACATTTGTCTAGAGCTCAGGAAGCTTTCTCTTTCCATGTTCATTGTCTAACATCATGCCTTTGGTTTGGCTCTGGGTCAACATGTAATATAGGTAATGACAAATAATGTTGCCTCTCCCAGTGGTAATTGGGACCTGCTAGGAAGAACAAGACACATTTGCAAGCCTGAAGTGAAGGATGGGGTAGGGACTAAAAACTGCCCTTTTTTCTATGAACCTCCTGGTGCTGAAGCTGGATTTTGATAGGATTAGTTTGGAATCAGTGTGTTGCTGCTCTGGTTTGTGTAACAAATATGCACAAAAGTTGGGTGTTATTCTCTGTCTCTACAAATCTGGCCCTAACATTTCCTTGATTTATCTTGTGTCTGAATCCCTTTCCTCCGTTACATCTGTTTTATTCATTCCGTTTCGCCTGTCTGAAGTCTGCAATAATATGTGGACCTTCACCATTAATTTCATCTGGCTTTTAAGACATTTTAATGGGATTTTTGTGCTTTCAGTAAGGCACAGAAAACACCTTCTCTGTTAGTGATTGGAGTAGGATTCAGGGGTGCAAATCAGAATTAGGTCAGTTTAGTGTTGGGCATAGTGCAGGCAGAGATGATAACTTGATCTTGGAAAGTGTGTTAATAAAATATATTTAGAATACAGGAAACATCAGAGTTTTATTCTAAACCACCGATTCATGATGTGATTTTTCCTGTTTCAAAATTAGTTTTCTGTCAGTACTGTGAATCCTGGAAGCTGTGAACATCAAGTTCTGTCTCTGACACTTTCTAGAAATAAAGACTCTGCAATTAGGACTTTGCTGACAATTTAACTGATAAGTGAGGCAGAGAAACCGATCCCAGTTCTAAAGCTGCTTTAGTATTAGGGGGGAAATAGGTACAAAATGGTGCTGGGAGGTATTTTTATGATGCCTTTTCTGTTGGCAACACTGGTTGTCAGTCTGGGGCTGATCTGTCTGTGGATCTGTTGTGTTCCCCCCTGGCAGACCCAGGCTCTGCTGTCGGGGGGCTCATCGTTCTGTAACCTATAAACTGCATCATTTTGCTTGTGGTCCTAAAATGCTAAAACCTTTGTCCTAAAACAGTGCACAGTGCAAGTCAAACTGGAGCTGGGGCACCGAGCCCAACTGAGGAAGAAGCCTACCACGGAGGGGTTCACCCATGACTGGATGGTGTTTGTCCGTGGCCCCGAGCAGTGTGACATCCAGCATTTTGTGGAACGCGTGGTCTTTCGGCTGCATGAGAGCTTCCCAAAGCCCAAGCGAGGTGAGTGGGTGCTTGAAGGTGTATTATTAGGTGTTCTCTCTATGAAATAGCATTTTGCAAGTTAAGGTTGTCTTGGGCTGTCACTTTTCTTTAAAATAGCTCCTTAAAGGGGAGCGAAATGTCCATTGTGTGCGCTCTGCTTTAACCTTTCTTGACTGTGTTTGAGGAAGGTCAGGGAGAATGGGACCTTTCTTCTGGTGAAAGGGCAGGAGGTGAGGTGCTTTCTCCTCTTGTTTAAGCATTAGCACTTGCAGGTTCTCAACACACAAGTGACAGCAGAAGATAATTCACGTTATGGAATGGAAAGGTGGGTTTGATTTGTTGGAATTCGCCAGCAAAAGCTGGAAGCACATGATCAGTGAGAGATACTCAAATACTGGGCTTTTATATGTACTGGGGTGTGCAGAGTTCTGCATTGGTCATGGATTCTTGCAATTCCTAGCCTCGGGTGCCAGTTCAGGTAGATTAACCCAGCAGAAATCAGTGATGCCACAGGGTGATGGTCTCTTTGCCACTGGCTGTGTGGTCAGTGTGGTTGGGCAGAGTATACACATTGCAGTGTTATTTTCTCTCTTTGCTTTGTGACTGTGTAGAAAAAATGCTGGCACCGGGCAGCGGGAATTCATGAGGCTGAGGTGAAGGAATAGGAATTGCCCTTTTAGGGGGCAGCACAGAATTACATCTGTAACATGTAAGATGTGTAACTATAGCTGCAGTGTTACTGTTTTAAGAAATATAAGCTGCCTGTGAGTGTTGCTGTGAAGTACTTTGTAATGTGCATCCTTAGAAATATTCTTTTAAACGAAGTACACTCGGAATGTCTTAGGACAACCTATGACATGGGTTATTTGTAAGAGTCCACAGTGGAAAGTAACTCAAAGGCGCTCAGCTCACAAGTGTGAATATGGAATGTATGTTAATAGTGTCTCCTTCAAATTGATGTAGTAAAACTGATGTATGATAAGCAAGTGCAGGACTGAGCTGAAAGCTAATTTATAGAATAAAAGTTGTAATCTGCTGGGTTACAGTTCTGTCATCTGGTGTAATTTAATTTATTACAAACAACTGTGTTGCAGTAGTACATAGAATCATGGTGTGGTTTGGGTTGGAATGGACCTTAAATACCACTTTGTTCCATGCCCTGCCATGGGCAGGGACACCTTCCACTAGCCCAGATTGCTCCAGGCCCTGTCCAACCTGGCCTTGGACACTTCCAGGGATGGGGCAGCCACAGGTGCTCTGGGAAACCTGTGCCAGGACCTCCCCACCCTGACAGGGAAGAACATCTTCCCAAATATCCCATCTAACCCTGCCCTCTGGCAGAGTGAAACCATGGCCTTTGCTCAGTCAGTTGCTTTATCATCTACATTCACAGAGATATTTTTCCCTAATCCCTGGGTTTTAATGCTTCCTTGAGCTCCATTCTAAGCCCAGCATGCCTTTGACCAAGGTGTGTTTGGGTTTTACATAAATACTGTGGTATATGCATCCTATTCCTAGGTTTGTTTGAAGGGTTCCTTCAGCTGATTCTGTCTCACTTGGAGCAGATCCTGGTGCTGAAGGTGGGCTCGTGCTGCTGGCAGATTGCTCCTGGAATCATTGGAATTTGTCAGAATAGAGCTGCAGAGGAACAAAGGCTGCTTGGCAGATAGGCTTGAGATTCCCACTGCCATATTGGCACCACTCTTTGATTTTGGGTTTTTCCCTCTAAATGACAGGGTTCTTATATAAAATTCAAGTTAAAGCAAGTCTAGAGGTTTTTATTATTTTTAGCTATGCCTTTTTTTCACAGTTGAATTTTGAGTGCTGTTTTTCAGCACCTTAATGATGGTAGAAGTGCTTAGAGCTGGAGTAACATATCATATTAAAGGAAAATAATTTGTGTGCTTTTAGGTTTGATGTACTGTTTCCTAATCATATTAATTGCTCGGAATTCTTATGAGAAACTCCAAAGATTTGCACTGAATTCATCTAATTACTTATTTGACTTTATTTACATATATTGTAGTGCATAAATTATACGCGAGTGCATCCGGTTCCTGGGAGGGAGAACATCTCTGTGGGTCTCATGTTTCTTCTGGCAGTTGTTGTGTGTTTCTACATCATGGCCAAAGAAATGATCCTGGAATCCTTAGAGTTGGATATCCCTATCCTGAAATGCAATGGTGGATAATAGGAAGGATTCAGGAGCATGAAGCTACACCAGGTAGCGGGATAGGGGCAACTGAGGCAGGAAACACACAGATTAATTTCTCTGAAGCAATTAACTTTTCTAATTGCTGTGCTGCAGAAAGCAGCTCTGACCTTAGCAACAAACTGGTTCACCTTCCTCCTTGTGTTTCCTTGTGTGTGGAATAAATAGCAGTGCTCACCTGCCCTTTGGGTTTGTGAACCTTTAGGGGAAGCAGCCTCTTACCTCATTATGAGAGTTGAGGATTTCAGGGGAGTGTTTCAAGTTAAAAATAATCATCTTGCTTGCATGTTGTAGTGCTTTGATTAATAAATATGGACATCAAAGTCAATTTTACCTTTCTCTGCTGTTGTACCTTTTGGATCTTGGCCTTTTCTTGCCAGACAGCTTGAACTGGCAGTTTGCATTGTTGTGGAACAGCCCAGAAATGTAATTGTATCTCGCTGCAAAGGGGGGTAAGAATCTCACAGAGCCTCTGGCCTGGAGTGTTTTATGTTTCCTTTCCTTGGGAGGAGCTAAGAACACATTTTCATGTTCCCAACTAAGCCTGTGGCCACCATCTTATTCTGTGTGGTTTTCTCCACAAAGGTCAGTGTTTTAACTGTGTCCTGAGTTCTCAGGGGCCTGTTTCTCCTCTTGCAACTCCTTTTTGGCTCAGATGAAGTTGTGCTGAATTCCAGGTTCACGTTTATTTGTTCTCTTTCAGTGTGCAAGGAGCCCCCCTACAAGGTGGAGGAGTCTGGCTACGCTGGCTTCATTATGCCCATTGAAGTGCACTTCAAAAATAAGGTAGAAATCTGATTTCTGGTCTTCTAATTGTTTTGAGCTGTGCCAGAGCCTGAAACTGCCTGACAGAAAGACTCTGAATTATGTGACTGTTTTATGTGCGTGTTTTTTATTAGTCTAATAAATAGAATTTAACTGGGAGTTGGAAGCTCCTGCCAGACTTCAAAAGAAAGCTTTTGGCAAAAATGAAATTGCCTAGAAAGGTGATATCGGGACAGTGGATGGTCCTAGAGATTCTGAGCGGAGATTGTACCACTTGTAGCTCCTTTAACTCGGAGACTATTAAAGCATTTTAAAATATTTTATGCACATATGGAAGTAAATAAACATAAACCGCTGATTTTGTAAACATTTGTAAGCACTGTGTTGTCCATAAATGAAAAAAAAATCCACTTTTTAATTTGCAATCTCATTAAATTAACTGTATAGGTATGAAATTTGTAGACACACATTTGCATGTCTAGGACAAGTATTCAGACCTGTGTTAAAGATATCCTGATTCACTGCTCTTCCAAAAAGAAAACACTAAATATTTGAAGTCTTAAGATGCATTGCCAACAAGCATATGAAAGTTAAAGTTTGGGATTTATTGCTTGCTTTTAGTCTTACCACAGAGGTCACGTGCTGCAGGACTTGGAGAAGGTTATGAAAACAGGGAATTGGGCTCTTGTGTTCATATTACCTCAGTTTCAGTCAAATTGTTTTGTTAAATAGCAATAGTGAAGCTTTCTGGGTTTGATTACTGCTTAAATAATAAAATAAAAAAATAATGTTTTTCTTATTATCCCTAAGAGGGAACCTAGATAAAACAAACTAAAAATGTGACCATTGAGCCACATCACTGTAATCTCTGCTCTCACTCACCCCCTCATATATATATATTTGCGTATGTATAAAATATATATATAATTAATTCTCTTTAGCTTCCCGTCATTTTTTCCATGTACCTCCCACAAAAATCTGTCTGTCATTTCCTTCTCACCCCAGTCCAGCACAGGACACTCTCCTGGCAGTGTCATTTTGTGAATAATTAGCATTTTAGTTTGGTTTTTTTGGCCCTGCTGCATTGCCCTGACCCCACTTTGAGTCGGAGTAATGAGCCAGATAATGGGACTGAACCACGAGAAGACAAGCTGGTCTCCTAAACCTGGGAATGTTTTGCCCACAAGTTATTTTTTGGGTGAGTAGGGGAAGCCAAAAGGCTGTGAAAAGAAGTGGCAGTCAGAGGGTGGGGGTGAAAGTTGTTGATAAAAGCAGCTTTTTTGGCAAACACTGAAAACTATGACTTGAGTGCAACAAAAACCCCGCAAAAGCTTAAAAGTAGTTCGAATTTTGGTGGCTTTTTTGAGGTTTTAGGTGGGAGTCAGAAAACTCTTGAATGTTCTCATAAGTCAGGTTCAAAATCCTTTACATTCCTGACCAAAAAAATGTGAACTTCTCCGTGTTGATTCCTTGTAAGTGGAACCTCTAATGACTGTGAGGGGTGAACTGTGTTTTAGTTCTACTCTTTATTTTCCCTTCCTTTCTTCACCCAGTCTTTCCTCACACTTTTTGCTGCAGGTTTGTCTTTCACAAACCCTCTGATCTCTCATTTCTGTGTTGGATTTTTGTGGGTGCTCTTGTTTGCATTGACTGCCATCTGCATTCCTGTTTTCTTTTTTTCTCTGTTCTTTATATCCCTGTGTTGCTGGTGGAATATGGAACTGGCAGCTTTTCTGCCTAGAACTTGGTTTCCCACCCACCAGGGTCATCCCTTCTCATTGTTCCTCCACACACGTGACTGCAGAGTTGTTCCCCTGCTCTGAGCATAGGGGTGGCTTTTATAAATAAGGGAAATAGGTGGGCTCTGTTCTCCCTGGAAACAATGGAAGAAGTAGTTAATTTAATTTGTTGCTGACATTTTGGTCTTAAGAAACATGGCAAATAAATAGGACAACAGGTTTTAGTTGCACACTTGTTTCAAAATCTACAGATGTTCGAAATATTCATCCTTGCCTTATTTTTTAGATCCATGTGTTATGGGGAAGTTCTTTTCCATTTTTAAGCTGATGGACAAATTGCTAATCAAGGAGTTTCAGGCAGCATTAAATTGGGGCAAACTCTGGTTGAGGGAACAGGTTCCATTTTCCAGCACATGGTTGGAACAGAGACATCTTCTCAGATTCAGCCATGAAGTTAAGACTGCTGGAAGCTCAGAAGCTGCTGCTGATGTGGTGATGAGTGACAGGACCCGAGGGAACAGCTGGAGCTGTGCCAGAGGGGTTGGGATGGATCTCAGGGAAAGGTTCTTCCCCCACAGGGTGCTGGGGCACTGCCCAGGCTCCCCAGGGCAGTGGGCACGGCCCCAAGGCTGCCAGAGCTCCAGGAGGGTTTGGACAACGCTCTGAGGGACAGGGTGGGATTGTTGGGGTGTCTGGGCAGGGCCAGGAATTGGACTGATGATCCTTCTGGGTCCCTTGCAACTCAGAATATTTCAGGATTCTATATGAGGAATTGGGCTCCTGTATCCACCATTGCCCACTTGGAATTTTAAGAGCTATGATTATTTTCAGTAAGTGGAGCTGAAGGAAATGTATCTTCTGCAAAGATAAAAAAGCAAAGACTGGGATATAGCAGAAATTTAAAAGATAGGGAAAGAGGATGAGGAGTGGCAAAGGCTTAGGATGCAGCCTGTATTCTCCTGAATTAAAGAACGTAGTGTTAAAGCACCAAATAAATCAAAGTCTTCATCACTTCAAGACCACGTGTTCACTCTGATCTGTGTAAACCTGTTGACACTGGTGGGGATCAGCTGGTGTGTGTGGAGCAGATATTGTTCTGAATTGATTACAGCATTTGGGGCTCATCCTTGAGTAACTCCCTTCAAATAGATGTTAGGGATTGATCCTGGGATTGGGGAGAAAAGGCTGTTTGGAGGTGGGTGGATATTGTGGCCATATGCTCCCACATTCTGACACATTTTTGTTGATGTGTGTCCTGGGTTGAAACCAGAGTTACAGAGGCTTTGGAATTTGTTTATCGATGCATGTTTAACTTTGTAAAGGTGAGAAGAGAAAGGATTTAAAGAAGGAGTGAACTAATCTGTGGATGTTGATCTTAGTCCTGGTTGGCTGAAATGTTTTTTTTTTCCCCACAGTTTAAGCCTCCTTTCTTAGCCATTTCCTTTCCCTGTGCTGATTTGTTACTGGAATGGTAAATCCTGCAGAAACACTGACCTATGCTTTGTGAAGAAACAGTTTTAAGAATGGTTTTAATGAGCTTCGTCAGGGATTTTTTTAAGCAACTTGGCATAAAATTACCCATTAACTCTTTGTGTTGGAGTACCCTCTTATTGTTGTTGTGTGTTTGGAGCAGCAGAGTCGGTTCTCTTGGCCCCCCTGAAGCTTTTGGTGCCTTTCGGTCAGACAGGCAAGTGTCAACAGAGTGTAAAAAAGGCGTAAGAGCCTGTTTTTATCCTCCACGAGGGTTGTTGGGTTGTTGTGTTTGTCCTTCCTGTGCTGCACTTCAGTGCCTCCCTAAGTAGGTGCTTTCTCAGCCTTGGCATTTGGATCACAGATTATAAATTGTGAATATTGCTGTGAGCCTGGGCAGTCTGTGGGTCTGAGTGGCCTGTGTGGCCACAGGACTCATTTAATACTGGTCGAGCCTCTGCTGCTATAACTGATCCTCAAAAACAAATGGCAGGGGCTCAGCAGGTTGATTGATAAAGCTTTTGAAAGCAGAGTTGACTAATGACAGCAGATCATTTGGACTGGAAATGTTAGTGTGCTATTTTTGTGGTGAAATCCTTTGTGTTTCTGTAACGAGGGCTGCTGTTAGTGGCTTCCGCTGCTCGAATCGATACAAACTGGGTACAACAAATGCGTTGCTGTTTTTCTCCTGCTCTTCCCCTTCCCTCTCCCCCTCAGTTTCAACAGTCTGGAGGCTTTTTTTCATTGTTGTCTCTAAATAAATCTCTTACGGTGGTACATGTTGTGATCTGGAGGCTGTGATACAGGTCTGACTTTGGTATTCATCCCCTGTGACATTTTTTGCATCCCAATCAAATTAGATCAATCCCCCTCAACAAAGCTAAAGGTCTAGTGTATTTTCATGTTACTCTGATACAAGACAGATGATATTAATGCAACATGGATAAGATGCTGTATTAAAGTCTCTTTAAAGATGCTACCTCCCAATTTTAGTGCTGGAGATAAAAGCCTTTCCAGGATTTACATAATGGATACACGGAACTTGGGCTTTTCCTATTAGTGAGGAGGAGATAAGCAGAGAAAGCGAAGAAATCCATTTGATTTTTTCCAGTGAGGTTCAAGAGAAAAACATGCGTATTTTACCCCTTTTGCAACATTTATAGGTGTGATACAGAAAACAAACAGAGAAATATTGGAGAAGGGAAAAATCGTTTGTGTCTCACGGTAGGAACTCAGTGGAGACGTTGTAGGTGGGCTGCACATATGGCAGGGGAGTGAAACAAGATCAGCTACAACTGGTGTCAGGACTGTGCCATCAGGAAGGGATTGGCCTGGGAAATGCTCCCAAGGAAGGTTGTGGCAAGAATTGGCCTGGGAAATGCTTCCAAGGAAGGTTGTGGCAAGAATTGGCCTGGGAAATGCTCCCAAGGAAGGTTGGAGAGCCTGTGTTTGCACGAGATGTTTGATTTTACACGAATTACTGTTCTTGGGGCAGGGTCTGCACAGGTTTGAGGAAAGGAGGAGTAGCTTTAACCTGTTGGTGTTGACTCAGTGTTGCTGAAAGTTGTGGACAGAGGAGTAAAACTTGTCATTTGTCTGGCCTTTAAGGGAAGCATTTGTTGCTCACATTTTTTAGGTCTATTCTGCATTCCCCACCAAACCTGCAGCACTTCTGTGCTGCTGCTAAGGAGCGAATCCTTTTTTTTTTAGCTTCTCCTGTGAGAAATTAATACGTATTATCAGTTTATCTATTCTTTTATCTAAGCAGGGCTTTCCTGGCCAAACCCCCCCGGGCTGTGTGTGTTTCAGTAGCCATTCAGTGTAGGTCTTCCATATGCTGAAAATGTGTGTGTGTGTGTGTGTGTGT
>NW_021938834.1:253509-281481 GCF_001715985.3 Manacus vitellinus
TAGATATGTGTGTGTGTATAGATGTGTGTGTGTGTGTGTGTGTAGATATATGTGTGTGTGTGTGTGTATAGATATGTGTGTGTGTATAGATATATGTGTGTGTGTGTATAGATATATGTGTGTGTGTGTGTGTGTATAGATATGTGTGTGTGTGTGTATAGATATATGTGTGTGTGTGTATATATAAGATATATGTATATATAAGATGTATATATTAAAAATATATATGTATATATAAGACGTGTATTAAAAAGATATAAAAATTATATATAAAACATATAAATATAATATATATAAAGTACATAGAGATGTATAAAATATATAAATAGATGATTATATAAAAAGATATATAAATTTGTAGTGCCTGGCAAGGATGAGTTTGCAAACACAGTAGCTTCACTGGCCATGCAGCATCATATCATCTATTTGTAAGAATTAGGAGATTATTAAATGCTTGTCTTGGACTAGTGAGTACAAACATATATCAGGAACACCTAATTTTCAAGTGGACAATTATTTCTGATGCGGGGAAAGTCCAAAATGCTGTTCCCTGTTGTTTCACTGAAGAATCACAGAAACGATAAAGGTGGTTCATGGTCTCCTGAGTGGAACACAAGGCCACTTGCTTCAAAAACTGAATCTTGGGCTATTCACTTTTAAATGTCCTCAGTTGGAAGCGGGTGGAAGACCAGTCAGACGGGTTGTACGAGCCTGGGAAGGGGGTTTCATTTATACAGACGTTCCGGATAAATGACTCTGTCAGGCTGGATCTATGGCAAAAGGGAAGTGGTGTTAGATGTTATAGTTATTGAATAACCATGAGCCTGCTTCCTTGGTGTGCTAGATTTTTTTTGTAGATAATTTTGTTTTATGGCTTTCTAAAAGTGATTTATGAGCTTTATGCGCACACTACCAGTGAAATCCTTTTGATTTGTGTTAAGTGGCAAAGGGCACACCCTGCCTTAAAAACAAGACAAGGAAATTTTAACAAAAGACTTTGAAAAATTCCTCCTCTTTACGAAGAAAAGTGCCAAAAGAACTTTAACCCATTACTTGAGAACTCAAAGGGAAAATAAAGCAGCTTCAGTGCTCGTAACAGCACAGTGGCGGTCGGCGCAGACAGGAAGCAGTAAAAATAAAACCTAATGTACCCTGCTTGGGAGATTGGAGGTGGAATAGGGGGATTCATGGGATGAAGGGAAGTTTACAGCAGCTGCAAATAAAAGCTTGGCCCTGGCTTTGTGATCCACACTCGTAGTTTACTTCTCTGGCATCCTGAGATTTAAGGGGCAGATGCAAAGTGAGGTTCTGAGGTACCTTGCTGAGAGATCCCCCCTCCCTGTACCAGCTTAACCATTTCATATCCAAATTGACTATTGGATTTTAAATCTGAATAGCTGATATCTACCAGTTAGAAATGGATGTGATGCATCCTTTTTAAAGCTCTTCTTGGGAGTAAGGCCCTTCAGGGAGCAACAGAATATCCAGAGAAAGTAAGGCTCTCCCCTGTTCAGTTTTACTGGTTGATGTCAAGGGTTGAATATCAGAAGGTGGAATCATCTAAGAGTAAAGCCTGGCTTGTGTGTGTAGTTGCTGCTCAAGCAGGAGTAGGTAAAGTGATGCTGTAGGACTGTCTGAACCAAAGTTTGTAGGGTGAGAAAGCACCTACACCATGCTGCAGCCCCAAACAGCAGGATTTGTGGATCCCAACATAGTATTTAGAAAGGCTTTGAAGTGTGGCACTGTGGATTCAAGCCCAGCTTTCCATTCGAAGTTAGAAGATGGGTAGGTCCAGGTCAATTGAGAGAGATTTCCCTTGGTCTTCCGCCCCCCTTCCCCCTTTGATGGTTGTTTGGAGGGAAGAACCTTTTAGGGGGGACCGGATGGATTAAGCTTTGGAGTGGCTTGAGCTGTAATCATTAGCTGGGCAGTGAGGGCAGTAAAGGAAAGAATGTTTATTTGCAGCTTTTTGCTTTGAGACTTTTGTGGTGGTTCTTTTAGGAGTGCTCTAATCTCAACTATTCACTTGGGGGGGGGGGTTTGGGGGGCTCTTCATGGCCTGGGGGATACAAAGGGGATTTTAATGATCAGGACACTTGGCTGGGGCTCCTTCCCAGGGCAGGAGTTGGAGAAAAATCACATTGAAAAACCGCCTTAATTTTACAAAAATTCAACAGAGACACAATAAATATTTGGGAGCTTCTGTCCTCGTGAGTCTATACAAGAAATGGGATACCTAAGGTGAGAGGGAGAGGAATCTACTGCCTCTGCCCTGCTCAGAAAGCAAACAAATGCCAAAGCAGAGCTGGTAATGGGGTGGCAAAACAGCTTTTGACCAAAACCTGCCTTTGCTAATATATTCAGGATCTATTTACTCTCTTGTAAACCAGGAAAAGCATTTTAGAAACCATTATTAGGCCACATTTGGGTTTCTATTCATCCTTCATTTCAGTTTATTAGACTTTGAGAGACCCTGTGCAGCTGCTGTTTGAACTGCAGTGAGCACACACGCAGAGCTCGCTAATGATTCTGTTAATGAGGATGGTCATGGAAGGGAGGGAAACGACAGGGCAGTGGATTTTGCAAGGGTTTTTTCTCTTTCTTCCCATTTATCTGTTTTAGTGGCCACTGAACCCTTTGGGGAGACACTGAGCCCTTTTAGGAGGGGGTGGGTTCTTCAAGACTGTCCCAAGAGAAGCTCTGAAGACCTTGGTGTTGGTAGCACGTTAATCTGAGACTCGATGCCTGTTTGGGGGTTAGGACTAACCTTGACTCCCAGATAAGCTCAGGGCGCTGATTTTGGTGTAAATCAGGTGTAGTTACCACCCTTTGTATTTTGAGAGGTGTAGTTTGTCCAAGAAATGGCCTCTGCAGCAGGAGCAAACAGCAGGGATCGGGGTGGTCCGAAGCCGTTTGACGCTCTAACCTATTTTCAGCAAATCTAATGGAGCTCGGGCCGGGAGCCTGCGGCGTCTGTTCCCATCCAACAATGCAACTGCACCAGGAAATCGAGCTGCTGGATATGAATTCTGGAAAAGGCTGCTGTGCAGCTGCTTGATGTTGCGCAGTGAATGAGGCATGTGGGAAGCATTCATGGAAACACAGAGGGTACTGCCGGGCTCACCGGGCTTTGCAGGAGAGTCTCTCTTGCCACATTTACTTTCCAGGCTGGAATACAAGAGAACACCAGGCAGTGTCCTGTGGGTATTTGTAACACACAAGCAGCCTGCAATATTTGCAGTTTCAGAGGGGGGGGGGTGAAAAAAAAGGAGGAGGTTTGTTCCATTCTGTGCTGCAGATGCAGCAGGTGGAACAGAAGCAGTGAGGCGCAGATGATCCCCAACGTGCATACAAAAACTCGGGATTGCTTGGGTGAAAGTGCCCTTGGAAAAGTTCAAAAGCCTGGGATATCTTCCCATTCAGCCTCTGCAATATGCATATTGAAAAGGATTTTGCAAACCAAGTCATCCTTTTCCCTGTTGTGTTTAATCTTTTCTTGGTACCCACAGAGATCCTGGGAGTTCAGAAGTTGTTCCTTCTCTAAAAAAAAGGATTATGCTTTTCTTAATATTGATACTTAAAAGTTGCTTCCCAAAGGAGATAGGATCTGAATTTTGGGGAAAACAGAATAGTGGGTAGACCTTGTGAATCTGCTTTTCTGGGAAGGCTTGAACAGCTTTAAATAGACAATTTTTACTCAAAATTCATGCCTGTGTGTTACTTTTGCAGTGGGAAGCTTCATGCCTCAGTTCCTGCTGAGCACTGTGTTAACTTCAGGCACAAATAGTTTCATTTCCAGCTCTCTGATCTCATGATGAAAAACTCCATGTATACAACACTTAGTGGTTTATTTGGGATTTTCAGGAGTGACTGTTTGGATCCTCAGCCTTACTCTGCTTGCCAAACTCCTTCCGGTCTCCCAAAGTCTTTCTTGTTTTTAGGAGGAGCCGAAAAAGGTTTGTTTCACATATGACCTGTTCCTAAATTTGGAGGGAAACCCACCTGTGAACCATCTTCGTTGTGAGAAACTGACTTTCAACAACCCCACCAAGGAATTCAGGCGCAAACTCATTAGGGCTGGAGGGGTAAGTGCCAGAGGGATTTGGGATCCTAAGAGGTTGTGCTAAACTGTGGAGTGAGCTTGTTTTGCTCTGAGGTTTCTTTTTCAGGCTTCAAGCAGTTTTCTATGTTCATCTAAAGGATGACCCAGCCAGCTTTCACTCCTGGTTATACAATTGCAGCACTTGAAGCAGAACCAACCCTTTGCTGGTGTGGTTGGTGACTCTTCGTTTTTCAATTTAAATGTGACCATTAATATCAAAGCACTTAAAACCCCTCTGGAAATAGAGATCTGCTGTGGATGGTGCAGGCTGTCCATCAGTTATCTGGGACCTTCCTGGTGCCAGGAGCTGGATCAGGACAGAAAAGCTCAAGGAAAGGGAGAGACTTCCAGCCTATTCCTTGCTCATTTTGTTTAGCTTAATCGTTAGTGCTTCCTGGTCAATAAATGTCCCCTAAACCTGGGATCAGCTGCTTGTGGCTTAGATAATAAAAAATTAATGAAAAATATTAGAATGTAAAGTGAAAACAGGTGTGGGAGATAAAAATAGCTATACCCTTGAAGGCACAATAAGATATGGTTTCCTACAGTGGATGAACTCTTACCTCTGGAGAAGTAGCATGCAGTGATAGACTAAAGGATGATCCTCAAATAACTACAAATCTGAGCAAATTAGTGCAAGCCACAAAGTGCATGAAGTTTTTAACCAGCCAGAGGATGTCAAGGCTAGGTTGGACAGGGCTTGGAGCAACCTGGTCTATTGGAAGGTGTCCCTGCCCGTGGGAGGGGGTGGAATGAGATGATATTTAAGGTCCCTTCCAACCCAAACCACTCCATAATTCTGACTGTATTCTGAGATACCCCCTTATGCGGTAATGCACAATGTTCTGTTCAAGGATTTTATTCAGGATGGTCTCAACTGTTGGCAGAATTTTCTTCTGGAAAAGTCAGAAAGTTGTGGGGAAGATGGTCAGTAGTATATCTCAGGAGCTGCAGGTATTCCAGCTGTTCCAGTGCTTCTCTGTACTGGGCACAGGGAAAGGTGCTCACTTCAGCCCTAGGAGGGCTGGAACATCATCTGCTTTCTAGGATTTTCACAGTAATTACTGTATTCCTTGTGTACTGAAGTATTTCAACTGTGAACCACTTTTGATGCTGTTTATCTAGTGGAAATTTTCCACAGAATTATTCTGACAATATAGGGGAGGTAAGAAGGGAATTGTTCCATGGAGCTCAGTGCTTGGTGTTAAGACTTTGTCAAGGGAGAGGCACAAGCCCTGCTCTTTTGTTTTTCTTTTTTTTTTTTTTTAATTTTTCTTTTTTCCCCTCAATTCAGCTTCCCCTAAACCAGTGAAGTCTTGCTCATTCCTTCCAGATTTATCTCACTACCCTTTTTCAGGGTAAAAGCATTTACAGCAGAACACACAGGTCTTGTCCAGAGCTTTATTGCCTTCCCTGTGCTCAGAGTATTGGCATTCCCTTTGGGAAAGACACTTGATATTGCGTGTTGCCTTTCATTTTTAGTGGGTTTAATATGCTCTGTTTGAGGAGTTGCCTTGAAACTGAGCCTTCCATAGACAATATCTTTTTATGGCCTTTAAGCAGGGGGGGAACCCTTCAAAAGATGAATAATGGTGTGTTAATTGAGCAAGAGGCTTAACATAATCATGTGTTAATAGTTAATAGTCCATGAGACTTTCCTTAGACATAATTTCTCTCCTCTTTATCCCCAGGTAATGGTAATGCCAGAAGGAGCAGAAACTGTTTCAAGGCCAAGTCCCGACTATCCAATGTTACCCACGATACCTCTCTCTGCCTTCTCTGATCCCAAGAAGACCAAACCCTCCCATGGGTCGAAGGTCAGTGCAGCACACTTTTGGGTCACCTTGAGGTGAAAACGTCTTTCAGGGCTTGCTGCTGAGGGCTTGTTTAGCAGCTGTTTCTGGCTGCTTCCAATTCTGAAACCTTCTTGTACTCTGCAGCCCAGGAGCCAGTGGTCTGGAACTTACCATAATTTAGGAGACTTTTTTGGATGATTTGATAGACTTCTCTCCAGGGAAGTTTTGAAAAGAAAATTACATGTCCAAGAGTGGGAATTTTTGGTGAATTGTATCTTCCTCTAGGTCTGCTGTAGCAGATAAAGGTGGATGAAATCCTCTCTGATTGTATCCCTGGTGCTGAGGATGAATTCTGTGGATGTTTCACTGTCTGCCGTGTCCAGCCCTGCTCTGAGTGCCTGCATTTCTTTGCAGAAAGGCTGAGAGGAGAGTCAGCCCTTCCTCTGTCCTTACAACTGCTCAAGGCAGTGCTGTAAATAAAGAACATAAAATATGCTGCACTTGGTCAAACTGGTGATTTCCAGATTTGATTGTTTGCATCCAGCAGTAGCCAGTTCCTGAGCCTTCTGAAGAACCTTAAGTTTGCTTTTTTTCCACTTATGTACTGAAGCTATTTTTGTATAATTCTACATGGGAGAAACAATCCCCAGGCAGTGGTATTTTGGAGCAGACTACATGCACTTTATCAGCCTGAGCAGTCTCAGATATTAACAACAATTCATTTTACACTGTAATTCAATTCTGATATCCATGTTCTTTGGGGCTCTAAACACTTCTGGCACTTCAGTCCTGCTTTCTGATGTTATGAAACGGAATGAAGATGACTTACCTGTTAGTGGCTGATTTAATTTTGGTCAGGGCTGAAGGATTAGGAAACATAGAAGACATCAGAGAAATAAAGGGCTCTGACATGAGGTCTGGTGAAAATTGCCAGTAGCTAAAGAGACAGTATTTTCCTGCTCCCTTCCTCCAGGTTTCCCTCAGAGGTTCATGTGTGTTTGCATTCAGATTAAATGTGAACTAAACTTCTGCAGGTGTTTCGAGACCTTTTATAGATCCTGGAAAGGAACAGGACCATGGTAAAGCAGATGTTACAGTTCCCACTGTCCATTTGTGTCCATCAGCTTTAGGGAAGTGTAGATGTTTACCTTGGAGGTAGAGAAGCACTGCAGGGATCAGTGGGTGGATTTCTGCAGGAAACAACCATTTCCATGTGATTTATGAGGATGTGTTCTGTCCTTCTGTGCAGAGTTTCATATTCAGCTTACATGTTTTCTGTTGCTGAATTTTAGGAGGCAAACAAGGAAAGCAGCAAAGCATCCAAGCCACACAAAGTCACCAAGGAGCACAGAGAGAGGCCCAGGAAAGACTCTGAGAGCAAAAACTCTTCCAAAGACCTTGAGAGAGAACAAAACAAGCCTTTGAAGGACTCCTCCAGAAAACCAACTGAGAACAAACTGCCTAAGGAGGAGAAGGCACCTCCAAAAGCTGCTTTCAAGGAACCAAAACTGGCCGTGAAGGAGACCAAACTGGAGAACACTTCCCCAAAGGGGGGGCCACAGCCGGAGTTAAAGTCTTCCAGCAAGAGGCCCTCCAATGTGGAGTCACCAAAGCCTAGTGCCAAAAAACAAAAAAAGAGTAGCTCCAAAGGGGTGAAGAACATCCTGGGGACATCTCCCAGAACCTCGTCTTCCTCATATCCAGAGAAGAAACAAACCAAGGAGAAGATGAATGCCAAAGTGGAGAAGGTAAAATCCGAGAGCGAGGCCAAGGAGATCAAAAAGCCTGTGGAAATGGAGGAGTCAAATTCAGAGGATGAAACTTCTTTCAAGTCAGAGGTGAGTAGGGATGTATCCTTTATCAGAATTTGGAAAGGTGCTGTTTAAATCCCTGCCTGAAAGAGATGTTAAAAATATTCTCTCAGAGGAGACAGAGAAGCAGGTTGGTAAATGCTTAGCCTGGGTTGTACCTCAAATAAAACTCCTTTTGGAGAATCCTGTCAGTATTATTCATTCCCCCTACCTGGTTTACCTCCTGTTTCAGGTACATGCTTTTATTTAGATTTATCTGCAGGCAGAATTACCTAAAAGTCAGAGTTTAAGGTTCATCCCTTGCAGTGACATTTACAGAGCTACAGTAGATATAGAGACTTTCTACCTGCTTATGATAACATAATGGGTTTGAATGTGGTCTTAATTCAGAAAAGGAGGAAATAATTTCATTTTTGTACGCAACAGTATTAAAATGTGAATAAAGCCCCTCTTCCTAACATGGCCTGCAAGAAATGCGCTATTGGCTGAAGCTCAAAATACAACCACATGCCACCAAATCTAAATAAATTGTGTTGTAAAACATAAAACAAATTATGTTCTTGTGCTACTATTTTTAAAAGCTGTCTAAATATTTTTTTCTTTTTTACAACTAAGAACATTCCTCATCCTCTGTCTTCTAAAGAATATTTTCCAAAAGAAGGCAAAAAAAAATGTAGGAGGGGAAAGACACAACTTAAATCCAAACTCTTTTTGCTTGTATATTTAATATTTGCTACAAAGAAACCATATATCTTGTAATAGGATTCTCAGGATAATGTCACTGGAATTTTGGAACTGCTTCCTCCTGACCACTTTTAGAAAGATTTGTTTTACTGGAATAAATCTTGTAGGGACAATTTGTATTAGGATTTAATCAGCACTGCGATGCAGCAAGTATTGATGTATTTATATCAGGAAGGATTTTTTTCTGCAAGATTCCCACTACAAGAGTTTATTGAGGAAGTGTTAATTCCAGTTACTCTGCAGAGAAATAACAGCCCTGGAAGTGTTCCAGGCCAGGTTGGGCTTGGAGCAGCCTGGTCTGGTGAAAGGTGTCCGTGCCCATGGCAGGGGGTGGAACGAGATGAGCCTTAAGGTCCCTTTTAACCCAAAGCATTGTGGGATTTTAGGATTTCGTTTCCCAGATGGATGAAATGTGTAGGTTGGGCATTAGAAGAGGCAGCTCCTCTCCACTTCTAGCTTTATACCTGAAGTGCAAACCCCTCATTCCAGTTCCAGATACACGGCCCTCGCTGTGCTCTGGTGATCCCTGAGTGTCCTGTACTTCATTATTCCTTAGGTGTCATCCATCCCCTCATGATCCAAGGCAGCTGAAAGCTGATAGTGCTGCTCCAAGTGTCTCAGGAAACCACAGCCTGTGGCTCTGGGTCCACAGCCCTGTCCTGGCCCCCTGAGCTCCCCGTGCCTCCGTGTCCTCCCTTGCACCAGCTCCTGTGTCTGTTGGATGCTGGATAGAGGGATTGGAGTGCTGGCCCGGGACAGGAGGGCAGGAATACTTGGAGTCATGGCAGCTGCCAGTCAGAGCTGCTTTGGTTTCTGTGGAACTGAAGCTCAGGGGCCCAACTGCATAAAAGCAGCCTCTTGGAGTTCCTTTCCCACCCTGGGGGCTCTCCTTGCTCCCAGTGCTGCCGTTTTGCTCCGTGGTTTGTCCTGGCACAGCCGAGCCGTGTGCGGAGCCACTAAAGTGAAGGAGCAGCTGGAGGTGGACCAGGGCCCGGAAACTCTTAAATCAGCTTTGCTGCTGCAGCCAAGGGATTGTGCAACAACCTCCGAGGCTGCAGCTCCTTGAAGGCTCCGGGTTGACATCTTAAGGAACAGCCTTGCTCCTGGCCTGAGAGCTCCAGGGTCTGCAGTGGGATAAAGGAATTTCTCATGCCATTTCAACTTTTTTTCAGCATTTACTTGTCCTTTCTCTTCTTTTTTTCTTTTCCCCTTTTTTTTTCCCTTCCCTCATCAAGTCCAGTTCCCTGAACTGGCCTCATGCTTGGCTGCCTGAACGCTGACAAAAGGGAGAGGCTGGGATGAGAGGCAGGATTGCTTTTTTCCATTGTCGACGTGTGCTTTTGTCACATCCCGGTGACAGTCGCTGCAGCCAGAGCACACAGCATGTCCAGCTGGATCCTCCTCGTGCCTGAAAGAGCTCCATGGGGTTAATGGCAAAAGGAGAAACAGGATCCTTAAAACTTCCAACTTCTGCTTCTTGCATCCTGTTAAATCATTTTAAGGGAAGAGCTGCAGATTATCAGGAATGAGGGATGTAAGATTGTGGTCAGACATAGGAGCTGTGCTCCCTCAGCTTGAACATATTCACAGAATCCCAGAATGGTTTGGGTTGTGAGGGACCTTAAAGCTCATCCATCCCATTCCACCCCCTGCCATGGGCAGGGACACCTTCCACTAGCCCAGGTTTCTCCAAGCCCTGTCCAACCTGGCCTTGGACACTTCCAGGGGTGGGGCAGCCACAACTCCTCTGGGCAACCTGTTCTCTCTGCTCTCATATTGTGATTTCTTTAAACAACCAGTGCTGCTGCAATATGCCAGTAGATCTGATATGGGAATTGTTAAATTATTCTCCTTTGCTCCTGAACCATTCCTGAGGATTGTAATACCCTTTTTGGCACATTTCCCCCTCTTCTTACAGTGTAATAAATGAAACCCTTGCCAATACTTGGGTGATGGCAAGGGTGGCAGCAGGACCAGGGCAGAGATTGCCCCTCTGTGCTGGGCACTGGGGAGGGCACACCTCGAGTGCTGTGTCCAGTTCTGGACCCCTCACCCCAGGAAAGACATTGAGGGGCTGGAGAGTTTCCAGAGAAGGGAACAGAGCTGGAGAAGGGGCTGGAGCAGCAGGAGCAGCTGAGGGAGCTGGGGGGGCTCAGCCTGGAGAAGAGGAGGCTCAGGGGGGACCTTCTCAGTCTCCTGAGACAGGAGGGGGGAGCCGGAGGGGGAGGGGGGTCTGGCTCTGCTCCCAGGGAACAAGGGACGGGACAAGAGGAAACGGCCTCAAGCTGTGCCAGGGGAGGTTGAGGTTGGACATCAGGAGGAATTTCTTCTTGGAAAGGGTGGTCAGCCATTGGAAGGGGCTGCCCAAGGAGATTTGGAGTCCCCATCCCTGGAGGTGTCCAGGGAACAACTGGACGTGGCACTCAGTGCTCTGGGCTGGGGGACAATGTGGGGGATCAGTCACAGGTTGGACTGGATAACCTTGGAGGTCTCTTCCAACATAAATGATTCTGGGATTCTGTGATAAATTACAGGGAAGGCTGGTATTGGGATAGAAAGTCCTGCTTCCACTTACACTTTCTAGTGCCCAGAGCTGCTGATGTGCCTCTTTCTACCTTTCATGTTGTTTTTATAGCATTAACCTTCCCTGTGAGAAAGTTGATTGATCAATGAGAATGTGTGATTCTTCAATAGGATCAGGATTTGGTAGTGGAAGTAACAGACAGATTCCTGGGAATGAAGCAGTGAAATTGAAACGCTAATTTCCATAGAATTACTTAAAAAAAAAGGCAAGATATTACAGTCCGTTGAGAATCTCTAGAACCTGATAAGTACCACCCCCCCCATGCTTTTGAGGGATTTCAGGAGCCGTTTTGGGGCCGAAGGCGTTGCCGTGGCCTCTGCTGTCCCCTGGCGGCCCCTCAAGGTAACGCAGGTGGTCGCTATACAGTGTCTGATTTAATATTGATTTACGATTAACAGCACACGGAGCACCCAAACTCCTTGTCTGGATGCTGCTGTTTTCAATAGTTCATTTTCCTCTTCATTCCCTCTTACTGCACAGGATGTTCCTGGCATTTCTGACCAATGTTGACAGAGGAGTTGGGTTCACAAGAGTTTATTTAGCTGGTCACTGGGATGTTTTCACAATCAAATTTGAAATTGGTGTAAAAACAACTGGTTTGAGTCAATTGAGCTAGTTAGGATAAACATCTATTTCTGCCTATGAGGAAAGGCTGAGAGAATTGGGATTGTCCAGCCTGGAGAAGAGAAGGCTTTGGGATGACCTAATTGTGGCCTTCCAGGAACTGAAGGGAGCCTACAAGGAAGGTGGAGAGAGGCTATTTACAAGCGTCTGGAGTAACAGGACAAGGGGGAATGGCTTCAAACTGACAGAGAGTAGGTTTAGATGGGATATTGAGAAAAAATTCTTTATTGTGAGGGTGGGGAGGCCCTGGCACAGGTTGCCCAGAGCAGCTGTGGCTGCCCCATCCCTGGAAGTGTCCAAGGCCAGGTTGGACGGGGCTTGGAGCCACCTGGGCTGGTGGAAGGTGTCCCTGGCCATGGCAGGGGGTGGAACGAGATGATTTTTAAGGTCCCTTCCAACCCAAACCATTCCATGGCTATGATTCCATGTTCAGTGACCAGTCCAAGGTGTTCAGAGGAAAGTTGGTGGGTATAATAAATACATGTTTTAAGAGGGCTTTGATAAAGATGGCTTTGTTCTGGGTTCTGTGCTGATCATCTTTCCACTTCACAGTAAGGGGTTTTCACTTAAACATTTTTCAGCTGCTGTATTTCATCACTTGAGGTTATTTGGAACTGGTGGCTTGCAGGGTTTTGGGGGGAGCCCTTGATGCTGCTCCCAGGAGTGCTGAACTGCATCCTGCCAAACTTTCATAAATGTTGGGGTTTTTTTATTTTATTCCCCTCACACTTCTGTAATCCCAAGAACTGCATTCAGTGCTGTGTGATGTTGGTAGAGTGCTCCACTTCTCCTGTTCTCACTGTGCTTTGTGCTCTGGTTTTCTGGATTAGAAAGATTAAGATTCTTTTTCTTTTATTCCCTTTTATGGGGGGTAAAGTCTGTCCAGTCCAGCCCTTCCAACTCCAGCTCCAGCTCCGACTCCAGCTCTGACTCTGATTTCGAGCCGTCTCAGAACCACAGTCAAGGTGTGTTGCAAGAAATAACAATTTGTTAAAACCTCCCTTGCGTAACCTTAAAAGGCTCAAGAGAATTAAATCTGCTTTTTCAGTACTCTCTGTAAGGTTCATACAGTTCCTTGCATGCAGCCATGTGTTGGAGCTGTGATGCTTCAGCAAGAAAAGGCAATAGTATCACAACATAATCATGAACAAGTATTTTTCTTCTTTTGGCAGCTAATTTATGACTAGGGAATCCCTGTGGATTTGGTTCTTTCCCTGTTGGCTTTGGTTTCTGCCTCGGTTTATAAATGTGTTGCTGCTGCCTGATCTGTAAAGTCACCAGAACAGTTCTCCAACCTCATCTATGTTTTATTAAAAATTATAAATGTACCATTCATCACTTTGCAAGTGTGGAATAGCTCCTTTCTCAGATTCCTCCACTGATAACCCAGAGAGATAAACTGTGGCAATAGTAGCTGTTCTAACTGTAGCAAAAGCTCTGTTGCTACAAATACTGTCTCAAGTGGCATTTAAATCAGCCCCAAACACATGAAAAAATGTGTCCTTTTGTTTTCATTTGGGAGGGGAGTGGGAGGATTTGGGGGGAGGGAGTTGTAAAGTTTGCCAGCTCTGCTTTAGCTTCGAGCCTGGGACACGGTGTCCTTTACCAACAGCTTTGTGCAAAGAGATAAAACCAGTGACATCTCACTGGGAAATCTGGGATGTATCTCAGTAATTATCCCAGGTTGTAGCTGGGATGGAGTTGCTACATGTGTCCTGGTGCTGAATTCCTGTCTCCCTTGTGCCCCCAGGCCCCCTGCGCTCCATGGTGGAGGATCTGCAGTCGGAGGAGTCAGATGATGACGACAGTTCCTCTGGGGAGGAGGCAGCAGTCAAAGCAAACCCAGTCAGCCGGGATTCCAGGTGGTAACAAATCCGGAAGAAAGATGTTTGTTTGGCTTTTTGTCCTCTCGTGTTTGGTATTTTTGGGTGCCCTCCATTTAGAGAGAGGAATCAAAGGATGGAGCTGTGTGTGAGAGGGCAGATGTGTGGTCACTTAGCGTGGGGTGAGGACACAGGGCTGGTGAGACCAGAGCGGGGTGAGGAGCTCAAAGAGAGGAAGGCACTGGGAAGGGCTGGGCTGGGCTGGCAGCTGTTAGTGAGTGAGCCCCTTCAAACACTCACCTCATTGTCACCCTCAGATCTCTGCTGAGTGAATGGAGTGTGACACCTTTGATCTGCAGGGATTCGACAAGTGTGTGCTGCTCTAGCTGCTGGTGACAGACACAGCAGAAGAGTCAGTCTGTGCCCACCATGTGTACTGACAATTCTACTCCCCTCCTCTGGGACTCAGCTACAGCTGTTTCCTGCTTCAGTCCTTGCAAATAGTTGAATTTCATCCTTCTCCCCTCAGGAAATGCTGTTATAGCCAAAACCCAGAGTCTCAGGCTGAATGTTTTAACCCGAATGCTTGGCCCACATAGCAACTGCAAATTTCAAGTGATGCTGGTGTTCACCAAAACAAATATCTACTATTGCACTTTGTCTAAACAGGAATGGAGAGACTTGGGAGGGTGTTTTTTTAGACAGTTTTCCAAGCTCATCACAGGTAGGATACCTGCCATGGTACATCTGTGGGGCCACAAGAAGAATGAGAATAAATAGGAAATCTCAAAGGTCACACCAGCAACACTAAGAGCATTTTTTGTGCTCAGTGTTGCTGAGCCTGCTGTGCAGGTACTCGGTGATCTTGGGATGAATTCCTGAAAGGAGCAGTTGCTGCTTGTGAAAATCAAGTGGTACTGAATTGTTCTAGGGAATGTGTGTATGACAGAGTTGAACTAACTATTGGCTGTAATGTAGCTAAAACTCCCTGCTCTGCCTGCCCAGGGAATGGGAGATGACGTCAGCTGGGAAAACTGGGATTCTTGGAATCACAGACTGACCGATTCTCCCAGACAATGGAGCAGTCTGTGATAAAGTAGAGAATAATAAAGAATGATAATAAGAGAATGCTAAACAAGCTCTGTGGGGTTCAGGTGGCAGGTGGGTGAGGTTCCTGTTCCCTGGGGATGCTCATTCTCTGCTGGTGGTTTTCCAGACTGAGCCTCAGTGACAGTGACAGTGACAACAGCGCCGACTCCTGCCCGCCCAGCCGAGAGCCGCCCCCCGGGCAGAAGCTGCCCCCAGCAAACAACAAGGTATGACATCCTATGACATCCCCCTCCCCACACAACCCTGCTTTCTGCCCGCCTGCTTCCTGCACTGTTAGTTCTCTCTTGAACCAAAGTTTCCCTGTTTCACTGTGCTCCTCAGACAGGTCATTTCTCCCTGTTCAGTGCTCTGTGCCCAAGCCATGACACCACCCTGGTGTCTGAGCTGCTTTTGGTCCCTAATGTTGGGGATTTTTTTACCCTCAGGCATCTGGAAGGAAAAGCCCAGAGTCTTGTAACAAGCCAGAGAAGATCCTGAAGAAGGGAACGTATGACAAGGTGTGTCATGTGGAGAGGGACTTTATTGGATAGGGACTTTCCACATGTAGTAACAGGACAAGGGGGAATGGCCTTAAGCTGCAGGGAGGCAGGTTTAGATTGGATATTAGGAAGAAATTCTTGGCTGGGAGGGTGGGGAGGCCCTGGCACAGGTTGCCAGGAGAAGCTGTGGCTTCCCCATCCCTGGAATTGCCCAAGGCCAGGAAGCTGTCCTTGACCATGGCAGGAGGTGGGAATGGGAAGAGCTTTAAGGTCCCTCCCAACCCAAACCATTCTATAGTTCCATGATTCTGTGAGTTAAATGAGTTCAGCTTTGCTGATACAGACCTATTGTTGGCTGCCTAAATAAAATTAAAATTAAAAAAAAAGACAAACCAAACCAGTCTTATATTAAAACAATTAACATGTTGAGCGTATAAAAAATCCTGCGTTTCCCACTGTAGGGAAAAATTTGGAATAGGAACATTCCTGAAAGGGCCTCAAGTTCCTCTGATCCTCACTAGGGAAGTCCCTTGGGCAGCCTTCAAACACCCCACGCGTGTCACTGTTTCTGTTCCTGGGCAGGCCTACACAGATGAGCTGGTGGAGCTCCACAGGCGACTCATGGCACTCCGGGAGCGCAACGTGCTACAGCAGGTACAGATCCCTGACACCTGCTGTTCCCTGGGAATCTGTGTGTCCAAGAGTGTCAGTCAGACCCCTGGGATGCTTGACCCTTCCTGAGAAGGTCTGCTTTGCTTTGAAAGCAGAAATACGGAGGAAAAAAATATAAAAATCAGCTGTGGATGTGATGCTTTTGTTGGAAAAGATACAGGAGTGTGATGTGGGCATCTTCACTCTCCATCCTGGCAGTGGTCCCAGAGCTGGGAACTCCTGGTCTGACTGACAGCTTGGTCTGACTGACAGCTTCCTCCTGAGGGGAGGCAGAGGGGCAGGCACTGAGCTCTGCTCTGGGACCAGGGACAGGACCCAGGGAACGACTTGAGCTGTGCTGGGGTGGTTGGGATGGATCTCAGGGAAAGGTTCTTCCCCCAGAAGGTGCTGGGGCACTGCCCAGGCTCCCCAGGGCAGTGGGCACGGCCCCAAGGCTGCCAGAGCTCCAGGAGCGTTTGGACAATGCTCTGAGGGACAGGGTGGGATTGTTGGGGTGTCTGTGCAGGGCCAGGGGTTGGACTGGATGATCCTTGTGGGTCCCTTCCAGCTCAGGATATTCCACGATTCTGTGGTTAAAAGGAAAGAAACATGCCCACGTCACTGTCCAGACTGAGCTAGTCAGGCATGCAGGAGGAGCTATTTTGCTTTTTTGGGAGAGAATTCCCTTCCTGTTGCGAGACATCCTCATCGCTGAGGCTGTCCCAAAGGGATGGGAGAGGACTGGGTGGGTTCTGCATACCTGCTTTCTCTGCTGTGCCTACCCCTGGTGAGGTCTCTGTACATCCTTCCTGTCCCCTTTCCTGCCCAGATCGTGAATCTCATTGAGGAAACTGGGCATTTCAACGTCACCAACACAACCTTTGACTTTGACCTCTTCTCCCTGGATGAGACGACCGTCCGCAAGCTGCAGAGCTACCTGGAGGCGGTGGCCACATGACGCTTGGCCTGAGGGAAGCAGGCTGCTCTGAAACCAGAAACCCCCTTCATTGGTACCAGGAAAACCCATGGAACTAGGCCTTCTTATCCTCCTGCCTCCCCCGAAGCACTGCCTTAGAGAACAGTCATGCTCTAGGAACGCTCAGCCAGCTGCACTTTCTCGTAGGCTTCAAACCAGTGCCCGTCTTGCTGAGTCTGCCCTCCCTGGCTTCGTGTGGAGGCTGGGCCAGGCCCCAGGCAGAGCAGACGAGCTGCACTTCGCTGCACAAACCTTTTTTGGTTTTTACTTCAAGCAACTCGTGTTTCAAGAGCACATTTTCAGGCGTCTCTGAGATCCGAGGAAGTGTGGACGATGTTTTTTCCATCACCAAACCTCGGGAGCAGCCCCTGTGTGTCCCGATCCCTGCAGCTCTGCCAAGCCAGATTGGCTTTTACAAAGAGACTGGTGACAGAGGAGGCTTCCCAGGATCCTGCTGGTCTGCTGCAGAGGAGAGGGGATGGATTCCGGCTGGGAATTGCCGGTGGTCCTGCCGCAGTTCAGTCCAGAGCACTGCTGTAACTCAGCTCCCAGTGGGAACAGGACCCCCAGCTCCCTGTGCTCGCTGAAGAGGCCTCTGGAATCTGCTGTCTCCCACTGGGGTTTGGAGATGTCTTGTTTGTTGATCTGAGCTCCTAAACAAAGTCCCACTCCTTTCAGTCTGCTTTAACTGTAATAGGACTCCAAAACTGTAAGCTGTATATTTTATATATATATATTATATATATGTATGTACTGTATGTATAAGAAGGGCCTAGTTGGGTCTTATGATCTTAAGGGTGTGTTTTTCTGTTGTTTTTTTTAATGGCTCTGGCAGGAGAAGGCGCTTAATAAGATTTGACTCGTTTGTTAGTTGCCTCTTGTGGATAATTTGTAGTGTAAGGAAGCTGGACAGCAACCTCCACATATCCCACGCTTCAGAAGGGGCTCACCCCTCGTCTTTTCCATTTGTCAGTTTTGGATAACTTTGCCAAAACACGTGATTTGGTTTTGTCCTGTGTTCTCAAAGAGGAATCTCCTACAGTGGCCCCTATAGTAGTGGCTGTACTTTGGGAAAACCAAAACAAGGGAGAACTTGGTCTTTGGACACACCTGGGAGATGCTGATGTAAAAACACAAGTGGAGTCAGGTTTGTTTCCTCCTCCCTCTGCCGCCCCTCTGCCTGTGCAGGAAAAGGCAGGAAACATAAACACTAATCCAGAACCTCTCCTATATTTCTAGTCAAACTAGTATTGACCTCCAAGTGCTGTCCAGGTGGATGCAGAGGAATCCCGCTGCCTCCATCCAAGCTGTGTTACGCTCCTGGTCCCTAAAATTCAGTATTTTCCAAGGAATTGCTCATTTTTTCCAAGGGGGGGTGTAAAGCTTTTGCCAAATGGGGCACAGGCAGCAAGGGAGCAGCGGTGATCCTGGGGGGGATTGCACCGCTCCAGGTTTGCTGTCCCTTGTTTTGGGTTACCCCCTTTCTTTATCATGGAAATGTTGCAACTAATCAACTGAAGTGGCAATATGATGATAAGCTTGTTTGAGTTGGGTCATGTTGACCTGATTCCCATTAATTTTGTCATTGTACCACCTTTCATGTGTCATTGTGTGTGTATACACACACACATAATATATATATGTAAAAATTCAAGCTCATGCCAGGTGCAAACCCTGTCACACCAGTGATCTCAGCTGTTTTCTTTCTTGATGGACAATGCCAAGCCTGGATAGGAACCCTGAGGAGGTGGAGGACAGTGGGAAGAGCAGGAGCTGGGATGTGCCATGGTGGAGGATGGTGGCCACAGACCCTGTGGTGGGTACTTGTGAACCCCTCATGTCTCTGTTGGATCTGTGGCACAGAGGAGGCAGCTTTGTGCCCCACACTGAGCTCCCTGGCACTGCCATGGGAGGGGGGGTTGGTGGCACAGTCCTGTCCCCAAAGCAGAGGAGCAGCCGTGGTGGCTTCAGATCTCTTTGCTGACTCCAGCGGGGTTTGTCGCTCCCACAGCTCTGTGTCGCAGCACTTCTGGGACTATCCACGGCCTCCAGAGGTGCCCCATGGGGGACCAGAGGTGCCACCTCCCTCCTGCCCCTTCCCAGTCAACATCCACATGGTCACCCAGCTCCCAACCAGTCCAAGAACACATGTGGGAGCATGTTCCTGAATGTGGCTGGAAGCGCCCAGGGCTCGCGGCCATGGCATCATCCTGTCCTGGAAGTGACTTTCTTGGTGAAATCTGCTGAGCATTGAGAGGGCTTTGGTTTGGTTTTCATAAGAAGTATTTTACACGTGGATTTTTTTAGACTGTTTATAATTCCCCCTGAGAACCCGAGGTAGGATTGTCCCCCAGCAATAGTTCTCCATTGTGTGCACATGCTGATTTGTTACTAAAAAGGTTTCTTGCAAGTACTTAGTTGTTCTACAGAGTTGTTGTTTTTTGGGGTATGTAGTAGCGTTGGGGAGCACAGGAGGAATGACTCTACAAGCAAAGGATGGTCAGATTTGGGCCTCATCTTGTGTCCCCTTGGAGTTCCCTGTGTAGATTCCCTCTAGGCTGGCTGAACGCTGTGCTGAACAAGCCGTGTACAGGTTTTTGTGGATAAAGTGTTTGTTCTTGTGTCACTCTTGAGAGCATGGATGGATTATTGTACTCTAGGAAGGAGGGGGCAGTGCTGCTGCAGGCATTGCTTCAGGTCCTCGAGGATGTGTCGTAGCTTGCGTTGTTAAAAAAAGGAAAAAAAAAAAAAAAAAAAGAAAATCCCAAATTGACTTGTAGCCATAATGGTTTTTCCAAGGAAAACAGGCAGGACTCTGTTACTTTTCATGTCCTTCATCATGTTGCTGGTGGCACAAACAGGTGCTGCTCAGCCCTGAAGGCTTCCAGAGTTGCTGTGAGTTGAATCGTGTTGGAGGTGAGATCAGGACTCGGCTCCTCATCGTCCTTGGCCATCAGATCCAAGGGCAGACGAGGGGCCGGGAGCGTTGTCTTGGGTCCTGGTCTGCTGTGTATTAAGCCTTGAGGCTTTCATTACTGACATGTATTAAAAGAGGAAAAATTAAAAAAAGAGGAAAGGAAGGAAGGCTGGAGCCAAAGTCCAGTCGGAGTCTGGGAGCCGTAGGTAGCAAGGCCGGCTGCGGTCAGGCTGAATCCATGGAAGTGCAATGACTCTGCCACCCGTGGGATCGCTGGGTGCAGTGGGAGCATCAGAACCAGCCAAGCAATTGATGCAACAATCCAGAAGGAGGTTTTTTTGTCAGATCTTGGAATGTGTTTGATGGTGACAGAGGTTGGAACGTCCCTTCTGGAGGTGCCCGAGTCGCTCTGGTTCCACGGATTTTCCATTGGGGATGCACTGGAGCCCCTTGTGCTCGGATGAGGCTCCTTTCTGCTCGCCCAGGGGTGATGCTGTGGCCACCCCTGGTGCACCTGGACAGGTATTAGTGCTCAAAAGGACCCAAATCACTCGGTGTGGCTTCCCTGGGGCATGAAATAGCCATCAAAAACTGACAAGATGAGTTTGCACTCCTAAAGAAAAAATGTAAGTACTTCAACTTCTAGAGAATTTTTAATTGTATTTCTGCCTAGAGCCGAGGTATTAAATACCTCGTCACTTGAGGATTTTAAAAGTTGTGTTGGGAGATGAGTTCTTCACTCAGCTGTAAGAAATGCAGCTGGCCCAAGACTAACTGCAAGATTTAAAAAACAAATAAAAAAAAAACCAACAAAACTCATGTTTGTAATACGTTACAGGATTGTTGGTCCTGAATTTTAAACTTTTTGTTAAATTTGTGGAACTATGGAGGAATTTTCTAGAAAAAGTGAAATAAAGTAAGATGGAAAAGTAAAACTTCAAGTGGTTTTTGGTTGTTGTGTTGCTTCTCCAGGGATGACACTGTGGCACCTCCTCATGGAAAATGTTTCCCATTAGGAGCACCAAAGCTGGTGATGCCTTTGGCTGCAGGGGGAGGTGAAAAGCTAAGGAAAAGGGAATCGTTTTAAGGACAGGATGGTGGGGGAAGGCTCTGATGTCCCTTAATACACTGGACTTTATGGTGGTTCATGTGAGGGGAAACAGGCCAGAGCAGGAGAGGTGCAAGTGCTCTCCATCTGCTCCCATGGGATTTGGGGGAGTCTCCACTGCTCCCAGAACATGCCAGACCTTGTCCCAAGCCCAAACCTGGGCCCAGAGCTCTGGCACAGGTTCCTCAGCACAGGGTAAGGGTGAGACCTTCCGTCCCCTTCCCACTGTGGGAATGTCACACAGCCCTGGGCTGCCCCAGGAGCAGCTCCAGCCTCAAGGATTCCCAAGGCAGCAGCCCTGGCTGCACCTCTCCCCGCTCTCCCAGCCCGTGGCTGCTCCCCGCCCTGTGCCCCAGGCCCTCAGATCCGTGTTTTCCAGGAATGACCGAGGAGTCAGGAGACACAAACTGCAGAGTTTGTTTATTACACATTCCTCTTCCAAACACTGGAGACGCAGCAAATCCAACAGCTCCGAACACACGTTACAGGGCATAAGCAGCAGGTACAGTAGTGCATTTCCCACCCCTTCTACAGGGGCAGGAGGAATTTCCCTGAGCCCAGATCAGAGAAACTTTGGGGTTTAACCCACCCCCGAGGTGCCCAGGTCCAGTCCATGCCCAGCCCAGCCAGAGCGTGAACCAGCACAGAGCTGCTCTGACCTGACCTGCACCCACCACCTCCCACTGCTCCTCCTTTTCCACGGGAAGAGTTACTTGGAATCAGGGCTGGGCTGTCCTGCTTGAGTCCAGGTGAGAATTACTGGTTTGAAATAACCCATTTTACAGGCAATCCTTCATCTGCTGTTGGGATTCCCAGGCCCTCCTGGGCATGGGGCAGCCTGGAATAAGCCCTGCAGAACCACTTAGAGGAGACCCACGAGGAGCTGCTGGTTACAGGTACTTCCCTCCAGCTTTTCAGGTCTCTGATCCTGTGTCCTACAGCCAATGAATCCCACAGGAAGGACCTTCACAGCTGCTGGGATGGCTGATCACGGACCTTCAAAAGAACCACTGGGTTCCCAGCACTGTGTCCTCTCTCCAAGCACAGGTACAAACCCTCAGTCCACCCACCCCCCACTCTGGAGTTTCCCATTTCAGACACCACGACATTTCTAGATTGTAAGATACAGACAGATTTCACACATTGTACACAAGCCTTATAAATAGTCCCTGGAGTAAATCACTTCCAGAACACCAGCCATAGATCCTACTTCAATGGTACGATTTATGGCTTCACTATAACTCAAAAAAAGATTAAAAAAACATCAAAATATTGCACAGACAAACCCAGTCCATGAGAGGTTCCAACTCCACTGCTGGGTGCAGTCACCCAGCATTTGCCACCTCAGACAGGGTTTGTGGGGAAAGAGATTTCAAATGACATGGATGCCACCAGCATGCATGGAAGCGTGCAGAGGGAGGGAGCAAGGACACTGCTGGGAAATGGAATCTGCCTTTCTCCCTCAGCAGGGAAAGTGCAGCTCCTGATTTACAGCTCCTGCTTTACATTCAGCTCAAGAAGAAAAAAAAAAAGAAAACTTTGGTTAAAACATAACATGTCACATGGATTGAAGGTAAACATTGTATTGTCCTTATAAAAATGGGAATAAAAAATAACAGAGCTGAGGTATTTGGGATATATCTCAGCAGGGAACACAGACAAAGGAGAACATGGGCATGACCACGCTCACCACACTGCAGGGCAGGGCCAGAACATGGACAGCAAAGCGAGCCGAGGGGCTGCATGATGGCAGAGCCTCTTTATTCCAACAGAATCCAGGGAATCCTTCCTGGGGAGCTGGGGGATCTCCTCTGGGTTACTGCTGGGCCGAGGTCTCCCCATTGGGAGTGTCCACATCTCCATAAAACTGAGCAATCTGGGCTTTGTATTTCTGTGCCACCACTGGCCTCTTGAGTTTCATGGTTGGGCCTGTGGAGAATCACAAGGTTTAATGGAGAGGGAGCCATAGGGAGCACAAATCTTCACTGGGTTGAAGCAAGTCTGGAGGGAGAGATGAAACACAGGGACAGTGACCAGTTCTAAAGTTGTCTTTGGGATTAATGGAATCTCCCTCCCTCCTTCCCCGTGAACAGGAGCAGCACAGCATCACCCAGAGGGTGCTGGGGCACTGCCCAGGCTCCCCAGGGCAGTGGGCACGGCCCCAAGGCTGCCAGAGCTCCAGGAGCGTTTGGACAACGCTCTGAGGGACAGGGGGGGATGGTTGGTGTGTCCTGGGCAGGGTCAGGAGTTGGGCTGGATGATCCTTGTGGGTCCCTTCCAGCTCAGGACATTCTGTGATTCCATCATCCTGCAAGAGGCATCTCAGAACAAGGTGAGCACAGCTCAGCTTGGTGCTGCTGGGCAAAGGTGGGAATTCATCCCAACTCATCCCACCCCCCAAACTGCAACATGGAAAAGCCTCGGTGAGGAAAGGCCATGGGGAGCTCTGTTTTGGGGGTCCTGGTTATGTTGGTGTTCAACAGCCAAGGAAGGGGTGCATGGGGGGGGACCCCAGATGCCTCACCCATCACTCACCAAGCTCTCCACCGAAGAGGGAAAAGTCCTTCTCCAGAAGGACCCACTTCTGGACTTTCTGGGCATTGGAGGTGGCTCCCTCATTGACCGCTGTGATGCCTTTCTGGATGGCGGCGTAGATGGCCTTGTCTTTGCTGCTGATGATTTCAGAGACCTTTGTGGCCTTGCTGCCCAGCTTCTGACAGTATTCCAGAGCCTCTGGAGTGAGCTCATCCCCCGGTTCACCTGTCTCTGCATCCACCTTGCACTGCAGGATGAGCCACAACAGGTCCCTTTGTATTGCTGAGCACCAAAACGCTGCCCTGGGATGGTGCCACGGCTGCCTTCCCACCCTGCTCCCAGCTGTCACTCCACCAGCCCCTGCAGCTTCATCCAAACCCTGGCAGCCAATGGACACTTGGGACAAAACACGGATAAACCTCAGAGCTCTGCCTGCTCAACAGCCACCTTGATGCCAAGGACCAAACAGAGCTCATCTGCCAAATCCCTCCTGTGCTATCTAAAGTTAATCACTTTTTTCCAGACCTTTTCTGCGCCACAGTTCACTTCCCTGCACCCCACAGTCAATACACACAGCACAGAACCATGACAAGCACAGCAGGGCCACCTCCAGGGCCTGGCTCGGATCTCCTACCCCAGGTGAGGCTGTTGATCCTAAGTCTCACTAATTCCCACTGTCCTGCAAAGCCTGTGTGGGACCACCGTGGACATGTCCTGGTGGAGTTTGAAGCCAGAGTCTGACAAAGCAATCCCTGACAGCTGCTTATTGCTCAGACTGCTTGGGAGAGACTAAAGCGGGTGAGAAAAGCAGAAGGGTTCCTTTTTCAGCCTCACTTTTAGGTCTTTTCCTTCTCTTTCTTCCTGTCCTTTGTGGCACAGAAAGTTGCCCTGAACAGGGTGGTCTGAGCAAGTGACAACTTTGCTGTGGTTACAGCTGCTCTTTGCAGCTCAGCTACAACAAACTGTGCCCCACGGAGCCTCCTGTCTCCACAAGACACCGAAAATGTGCAACAATCCTCTTCCTCCCTGGAACTGATCACATTCAGCAACACAGGTGGGTTCCCTCCCTGTTTTCCATTACCTTTAGTGTCAGAAGCATTGACAGGAATTTGGCTTTGTCCCCAACCAACATGGCATTGCTGATGATGGGAACAGCATTTTTGACGGCATCCTCGATCGGAACGGGAGGAACGTTCTCCCCTCCCGCAGTGATGATGAGCTCTGGAAAACAGTCAAGTCTTGGTTAATGCCTGGAGCTTCTCCCCTTCCCACAATCTGAAACAACTCAACAGCTCCTTCATGTCTCCTTGATCAAAAAGTGAGTGGAGAAGGCAGCACACCAGGACTGGGAAAGCGGTAGAGTCACCACCCCTGGAAGTGTTCAAAAGAATGTGTGGATGTGGCACCTGGGGACATGGGTTAGTGGTGGTCTGGGCAGTGCTGAGGGAATGGTTGGACTTGATAATCTTAGAAGGCTTTTCCAACCTTAATGATGACTCCATGTCTCCAGTCAGGCCAGGAGAGAGGAGCTGAAGCCATGAACACACACACAGCCCTGCGAGAGCTGCCTCAGTGCTCGGGAGGTGTTTGCAGTTTGGGAACATGGGATGAGCCCTCGGCACCCTGGCACACACACCTTGGACTCTCAGGCACCTAAGCTGGCACCCAAATTGTCAGAAACTGAAGATTTGCTGAGGTTGGAGGTCTTTCTTGTTGGCTTTGTTTGGGGTTGCTCAAAGCAGTGTCCCAAGAACCTCATTGCTAAAAGGCACTTGCACAACAGGGTTAAGCTGTTGTTTTCCTTGGAAGTCACCCAGCAAAGCTCCTGAAACTGGTGGCACAACAAGCCCACAAAGCATTAAGTGTTGCTGCTGAAATCCAAGGGTTTCTCCCCCATTCTCCGAACAGGACACACTGCAGCCACATTCATGTGGAAACTCCAGAAGGAGAAGGATTGAAATAATCTGTGCAAGCCACAACCACACAACCAGCAGAGCCTCCCCTGCACCAGGGGATGTTTAGGTTGGATATTGAGAAAATGTCTTCACTGAAAGAGTGTTCAGCATTGGCACAGCTGCCCAGGGCAGTGGTGGAGTCACCATCCCTGGAAGGATTTAAGAGATGTGTAGATGTGGGGACATGGGTTAGTGGTGGCCTTGGCAGTGCTGGGGGAATGGCTGGATGCCATGATGTCTTTCCCAGCTTAATAACTCTGTGATTCCATAGTGCTGCACAACATCAAGACAACCAAATCAGGGGATGAGTTACCTTTAATTCTGCCTGTGATGTAGAGGAATCCATCTTTGTCATGCTTGCCCAGGTCACCTGAGTGCAGCCACCCATCCTCATCGATGGCCTCTTTGGTTTTGTCCTCCATGTTCAAGTAGCCCATGAAGATGTGCCTCCCTGAGAAGCAGATCTCCCCAATGCCATCCCTGTCTGGCTTATGAATGAGGGTCCGGCAGCCTGAGAGTTCCTTCCCACAGCTGCAAGAGAACACAGACCCATGGCAATAATTGATTTTAAATTCAATTCCGAGATTACAGCAGCACCCTCTCGAGCTTGAACAAAGCCCAGCAGCTTTTTAGTACGCTGGCTTCAGGAAGGAGCTTAAAAGGCTCATGTAAGGGAAGCTACAGCAAATGTTGTTATTGCAGAGATCAGTGCTCACACACCTAGGGTTTTCCACTCATTGTTCTCCACACCTGAGCTCTGAATGAAAAGATTTATGTCCTTGGCAGCAAACTTTTACTGTGCAGACTGAACAAGCCACTCAAAGACACCCTCACTGCCATTAAAGTGTAGGTTGGAGTTACCAACTCTTCCTCTTCCCACCAGCCCCTCCCTCCCTTCTCAGCTCCTCCAGAATCCAGCCAAGTTCAATTTAAGTCTCCCTGGTGCTGCTGCCCTTGGCAGATCTCCATCTGTGGGATGTGGCCAAAGGAACCTACTCCCCAGTGACCCTTTAGTGGCAGCAAAACTCAGGATGAGCTGCAAGAGGAGAGATGGACATGCTAGATGCAGGAGAAACCTTGACCCCACTCTTCAGCCCTGGTCTCACCTGGTGAGTTTGAAGGCGTGAGGGAGGGAGATGGTGTGAGGCCCAGAGCTCTCACTCATCCCATACAGCTCCAACACGGGAATGTTCAGGCTCAGAAAGAATTCCAGGGTCTCTCTGGTGATGGGAGCAGCTCCTGTGTAGCACTTGGTGCACCGGTCCAGCCCCAGGGCCTTCCTCACCTTCCTGTACACCAGGTGTTTGGCCAGGCGGAAGTTCACCGGCACCTCAGAATACCTGGAGGAGGAAAATGGGCACAAGGTCTCAGCCTCCAAGTAGAACTTCTTTCCCTTCCTCCTTTCCTCTTCATCCCAGTTTAGTTTATTTAGTAAAACAGTGAATTATTTGCCCTCCAGCCTTTGCTGCTCACCCTAAAGTTTGGCTTTACTGCCCACAAATCTGACCTGTTATGTTGGATATAATCCCTGAATGGAAGATAATCCCTGATCTGATAGCAAAGTTCTCCTAACACTCATGAGCATCCCTTAATTGCAGCTCATAATTACCCATTCATCCTCTTCAGGTTGGTCTGCAGCCCCACTCCCTTGGCCCACGAGGCCACTTTCCTCCGCAGTGCCGACGATTTCATCCCTACGGATTTCATCTTTTCTTCCATTTTTTCCCAGACACGAGGCACCCCCAGAAAAGCAGTTGGCCTCACTTCCCTCAGGGTCTCCACCAAGCTGCCCTGAGACAAGCAGAATTTGATGCAATTTTTAGAAGTGCTTCACTGCAGACTTCAGGTCAGCACCGGTCATGAGCCAGAACTTGGGACTCTGCCACGAGCTTTGAGGAACTGCTCATTTTGTGCAGTGCCATCGGCAGACAGGAACCCCTCAGGGCATTCCAATGGAAACTGGGAAGGCAGCAAGGGTCCATGCTGATGCAGCACAGGGGGCAGAATCCCTTTCTCAGGCCCCAGATTGAAGTGGTGTTACAGATTTAACTTGTGCAACGTGGGCAGAGCAAACACAAAGCTGTTACTCAACCAGCCGTTGGGGGCGGGGAAAGGTGTCAGGTGAGACACTCAGCAGGTCCCAGCTGTGAAGTGCTGGCTCAGTTTCTCCCAGGCTTGGGAGAGAGTCAAAAGGCAAAGGTCAGAGTGGCTCTAAAACCAACAGGGGCAGTTGGTCACTGGGCAAGTAAACCCAGTCAGCAAAGCTTTCAGAACCACGGGATAACACAGCCTTGTTTTGAGCTACGAGCAGGTGGGTGGGTGTAGGTTTATTATTAAGTTTTTACCTTCAATGCATCTGGCTGAGCAAAGTAAACTTGCACTCCAAAGGTCATGGCTGACCAGATATCAGACATCTGGGCAGCGATGTGGCTGAGGGGCAGGTAACTGATCACCTGCTCCTGCCTCTCCTTGGGGTCCGTGAGCATGATGGACCGTCCGGCCACTGCCGCTGTCCACGTCAGCTGGAACAGAACCCATGGAGGGGTCAGGGATGGTCCTTCCAGGCAGGGACAGCATAGAACACACAGGTACAACATCCTGTGATCTCAACATCAGGCACTTGGCTTGTTCAGCTCGAGAAGAGACTGAGGGGAGACTCCTCGGGGGCTGCAGCTCCTGCCGAGGGGAGGCGGAGGGGCAGGGACTGAGCTCTGCTCTGGGACCAGGGACAGGACCCAGGGAAGGGCTGGAGCTGTG
>NW_021938834.1:281679-295462 GCF_001715985.3 Manacus vitellinus
GTGTCTGTGCAGGGCCAGGGGTTGGACTGGATGATCCTTGTGGTCCCCTCCAACTCAGCACATTCCATGATTCTGGAATGAATCCAGCTGATCTGTCACAGCTCCAGGGGTGGCAGCAGGGCAGAGCAGACACTCACATTGTCGTGGCTGAGCATGACCCCCTTGGGCTGCCCCGTGGTCCCCGAGGTGTAGATGAGGGTGCAGCACTGGTTGGGCTTCTGCGCCGCGATGGCCAAGTGGAGCAGAGTGTCTGGGACATCCCTGCCCAGCTCCATGAACTCACTCCACTGTGCAGAGAAGAGAAGAGCTCCATCACTTTGTGATCTTTCATGTGAAAAATTAAACTCTTTGCTACACATGAAGAGAAGGAAGCCATTCCCTGTGTCCAAGCCTCTGGAAGATATGTACTGCCCCACACTGTTTTCTGGTTGCCACAAGAGAAGCAGAAAAGAGACAGACCCATCCTGAGCAGCTTTCCAGCTCTGTAGCAATCCTGGTACTCACTGGAGTAAATGTGGGACCCAGGACTGCCTTGCAAAGGTTGGTAATCCAACACCCTCCTTAGAGAAGGGATTATCCAGGTTTGCACAACAGCTCCTGCCCAGTGGGGCAGGCAATCCCTCACCACAGCCAACACAAGCTCATGGGATCACAGCCACAGAATCCCACACTAGTTTGGGTTGGAAGGGACCTTAAAGACCACCTCATTCCACCCCCTGCCATGGGCAGGGATGTTTAAGGTCCCATGGAAGGTGACAGGTACTTGGAGACATCACCTGAACACAACCAGGACTTAGAAGCCATGAAGATGCCCAGGACTTACTGAGTACAGATTTGGTCTCTTCTCCTTTATCTCTTCCCCGTACTGGACAATGGCCTTCAGCTGAGGTAGTCTATCCTCAATCTGTGTTAAGAAGGGAGATTCATGAGAAGGAGCAAATCCTGCTTGTCCCTTCCAGGCCACACAACCCACCACTTGACATGCTCCTGCTATTTGCCATTTTATGTAAGGCCAAGAGAATCCCATCTCTGCTACTGAAATAACAGGGAAGCCTCACTAGAAACTCATAATTTGAGCTGGGATGTTGTCAGACATCCTAGAGGTTGCTCAATTGTTCATTTTGGCTTCTCAAGGCTTTAAGAAGGGAAACTACCACTTCACCTCTTGTGAGACTCAATACCAGAGGGAACCCATCGCCAGGCACCAAGAAGGCTCAGCCAGGTCACCTCTGCTTTCAGAGCCAGCACTCCCCTCTGGTATTACCCTCCCACAGCATTTACCCTCCCACAGCTGTCAACCAGATGCCGTAACCCCCAGACATCTGAAAAACAGAATTACTTCTAAGATTTTCTGCAGCTGTTTCTGGTTTTCCACCACTATAACATCAGCACTGCAGTTCTCTGCCACATAGTGACAGGCCTCAGGAGAGTTTGTTGTATAGATCCCAACAGCAAATCCCCTGCAAGGGAAGAGGGGAAAAAAACAAAACAGAAAAGCAAAACTCAGAATTAGAGGACAAGAAGAATTGCTGGCAACATTCAGACCTTTTCAGAGGAAAAACTTTGAGAAGAATATCCCATAATATGACAAGAAAAAGTGGAGGGTTTAATTCCAAGAGCAAAGGCTCTGATGTGGGGCATGGGAAATGTCAGAGTGGCGTAAGGGTCCAAAATGTCTCAGATAGAAGGAAGATATCAAAATCCAGCCCTGGGATTCTCTGGCATTTCCCATCATATTTTTAATCACAGTATATATAAGAAATCTTTTGGATTAACCTACTGGTCATCTTATTTTGAGAGAAGCATTTGGCTAAAAAGAAAAATAATAATTTTTGTCTCATTAATTCATTCCGAATTAAGTTGAGGTTGTAGTTTCCTTCATTATATTAAAATACAAACAATTGGGTTTGGGGGTTTTTTTGTGGTTGGTTTAGTTGGGGGGTTTTAATCAAAACCTGCTTCTCATGGGGATCCTGCAATTACTGAGTGCCAAAATTCATGGCAAGAGACAAGACTTGTTCTTACCCTGCAAGGATTGCTCCAATGTCAGCAATGAACCACTCAGCAGAATTAAATCCCAGGATGCCCACTCCATGGAAACGCTGCAGCCCCAGCTGTAAACAAGAGATGGAATTACAGCACTCTTGGTTTTCCTTCGAAGAAAGCTCAGAGTTAATTTACAGATCTCTGCTGCAAACACAGGGAAGAGGAGAGAGTTTGTGTTGTTGGACAGGGTGATTCCCACTGAAAAACTTCCCAAGAGCCAGGATGGAACCAGTTAAGTTCCACATCAGGCACTGTCCTGCTATCAGTGGGAAGGAAAAAGGGATTTGCGGAGCTCTGTGCTTGGAATGCCTGGCTCACTGACACCAATACAAACCTGCAATCCAGGGAGTTCTCAGTTCCCTCTGGAAGGAGAAGAGGTGAAGTTAGATAACACCTCCTGAGACATTTAATATGGTTGGATATATCAGATATCAACAGTGACAAGAGCAACAAGCTCCAGTGACAGTCAGAGACATTTTGGGATGAAATTTCAGCTGGAGAAGTCCCAGTCTTTAAATCTCCCTCGGGTTTTGTCCCAGACTGGAAGATCCCACCACAGGAGTGAGACCGGGGTGACCATAACCTGAAGAAGCCAGACTTCATCACAACAGTAAGAACACAGTGTGTCGGTTTCCCTCTCTGTCTCACTCCCAACAGCACAGGCAAAAGGCATTTAAGGCTAGTTCACAAGCATCCCTTCAAATTTTGAATTTGAAAGATTAACATTTCCAAGACTCTGGAGGTGTAGTGTCCAGGTTTGCCTCAAAACCTCAAACACCTCACTTTATATGTTTCCTTAAATGCCTTTTTTGAAGTTGAATGTGGAAGCAACTTGCAATAAATTCAGACAAAACCCCTGTGGGAAGTACCAAGGTGCCCATGGCATGTTCAGGTACTTCGCTGTCACTGAAAGACTCATCTACACTCAGAGAATTTGCAGGTTTAAAATACAATTAACTGCAGCCATTCCAGCACTTAAATGAGTGAACATTAAACTGACTTTTTACACAGTGGTAGGACAAGAGGGAGCAGTTTTAAACAAAAAGAGGAGAGATTTACATTAGATATTGGGAAGGAATTCTTCCCTGTCAGGGTGGTGGGGCCCTGGCATAGGTTGCCCAGAAAAGCTGTGGCTGCCTCATCCCTTCAAGTGTCAAAGGCCAGGTTGGATGGGACTTGGAGCAACCTGGGCTAGTGGAAGGTGTCCCTGTCCATGGCAGGAGGTTTTATGAGATAAGCTCTAAGGTCTCTTCCAACCCAAACCACTCTGTGATTCAATGAATATGAACAAGAGCTCAACAAAAACTCACCTTCAGAAAGCTTTTTGCTGCTTTACAGCACTCATCATAGTACATTTTGTATGTTAGTTTGACCCACTGGCCACCTTTTTTGGATGCAAGGGCATAATAGTCCCCATATTTATTGACAGTTTCCTGGAAGAGCTGGTGAACAGTCTTTGGTGGTTCACTGCCTATTCCCTGGTCTTCCATCCTCAGCTTGACCTCCCCATCCCGATGTGTTGTCCACACTCTAGAGGCAGGAGAGGAGGAGGCTGCTTGGAAAGAAAGGGTTCAGCATCTTAGGTTTTGACATTTCTTGCTGCCATGACAGAAATATAAATCCAAGTATCAAGCACACAATAGTAAATGTTGTTATACCCCTCTCACACCCCTTTTTTGACCTTTTCCTCTTGGCAAGTTTGCCACAGGACCCCCAGTATTTTGGACTGGGAGCCTCTAAAGCACTTTGAAATTTTGTTAAACATTTCCTCTAACCCGCTCTTCTGCTCGAAAGCTCTTGCACTGTAAGGTGGCAACTTCCTCCAGCATATACTCTATTTTTAATTTTTTTTCTTTTAAGGAGGACTGAAAGCAGGACATTGGTATCTGACACTACTTATTTACTCCTCAAAGCACAACTGTGCTTCAAAGTCTAAGTTCAAGACACTTCTGGACAGCCTATCCTGCACCCTGAGCTCCTTCTTCCATCCTTATGGTTGGATAAATTCCTCTCTCATTCCAACAATAATTTTATGCACATCACAGTGACCAAACTTCTCCCCACTCACCTTTGGGATCAACTGAGTCCAGCTGGTGTCTCTCCATGTTGGAATCTTCCCCCGGCTCGATGTTGTGGGGCTCAGGAGTTCTGCAAGGCAAAAGCAGTTATCCCCGAATGAGCACACCGAGGGCAGGTTTGCTCCATCACTTCGTTTCACTAAATCCTTGGATGTTGAAGTGGCTCCTGATGTCCTGCAGGTGACTTTATTAATCCACTACCCTACATGGCTCAGGTCCCTCAGAGTGCGCAAGGTTTGCCTAGGCTGGTTTTGAACACATGGATATTGCCCTAATTGCAGCTTTCATTGCAACCCATAAACTTATCAGCCCCAAAACAGCCATCATTCAACTCCAGAGGTCTGTTCCAGGTGCCTGAAACAAAGAATCTGCAGCTGGGAGGAGGAGGGGGGGGGGCAGGTAGGAAGGGCCACATGGATCTGGTGCTCATCTCCTCTCTGCAAAATGAGTTCAACAACAAGGAGGCCCCAGGGCATGCCTCAAGTCACCCTGTGGGAAAACCCATGGAGGTTTCCTGCAGAAGAGCAGGAAACCGATTTCACAGGAAATCTTGTTCTTGTGTATTCCTAATAAAGCCATTGGGCTCCCACCAGATGTCTGTGAAGGAATGGGAACAGGCACATCCCATGTACTCCAGCCATGCTCCTCCCAGTCATCCCTTTTCCTTCCAGCCCTGCAAGACCTGGTGAAGCACCACTTGCCCCTGGTTGCAAACCAGTTTTCTTCCTCCAGCCCTTTCCAAGAAGGACTTTCTCACAGCCCTAATGATAAGGATATGGCATAATCAAGTTGCATGTGCCACTTGAGACCATGAGCTGGAAGCCAGACCTTGTGAGATTTGGGATTTGGTCCCTAGAAGGACAGCCCACCCTCCAACCAGGCAGCTGATGCTTGTTCCCCTGCCCTGGGCAATACCCTGCCTGGACCATCAGCATAGCCCTAAATCCAAGTTCTAGCTGACCCAAGATTATACTCCAGAGACCCAAAATTTCCATCTTGCCTTGCCCTACCAAGGCCCTTTTCTTCAGGCCATCACGAAGGTGTTTCACCAGGCCAGTGCTCGGTGTTTGCTCTTCCCCATGACAACATTTGGTTGTAGCCCCAGCTCCAGGGTGTTCTGGAAGGGCTGCAGGGCCCTGACATCACAATAACCCCAAACTCTGTAGGACAGCTCTGGGGCAAAAAGGAGCAGACAGGTGGGAGCTCCTCTGCTCCCACACAAATTCCTCAGGCTAATCCAGGCACTGAACCCCACATTTTATTCCCTTTCTACCAGATCAGAGACAAGGCAAGTCAGCACAGCCACTATGAGAATTTCAGTGTAAGGGGGAAATTCCTTCCCTCTGGCTTATGCTTGCTCTGATTTTCTAGGAAATAGTCAACTGTTACCGCTTCAGGAATATAAGATTTAAGGCACAAAGAAGACCTGACGTGGCTGATCCCATGTACTGTCCAAAAGCAGAACTGCTTCCCTGAACTAGTCTCCAAGCCAACAACCAGAGCTGAGTAAATAATGTTTTTTTATTTCCCCCAAAGGGATTACAAGATGTTCCCTCTTCATTATCGAGAACATTTTTCAGCACAAATTAATCCTCAGTAGCAACAGTTCTGCACCATTTCTCCACCAGCTTTTACGATCAAAGCATGCAAATGACCCAGTAATATGAGCAAAAAAGCCCCAGCTATTTCTCTCACAGTCAATCAAGTCATCTTTTTTCTCCCCCTTATGACATGTAATTCAGTGTAGCCTGAAAAAATTTAGGTAAAGACGTTTTATTCAGCTAGATCCCATTATGCTGTGGGGAGATATAGACCCTTAAATACTAACCTGCTCTTCAGTCTGTAAATCTAAGCAGCCTCTTAGAGGAGTTTGGTGGAGATCAGTGTAGGCACCACACAGGAGCTGTCCCCTGCAGAGGCTCTTCCAAAATTATTTTAATTAATCTAAGTAAGATTAGAATACAAACTATGTACACAGATTAAATAAAACCTTAAATTAGACACACCTGGGTGAAGAGTTGAGCAGCACATCACTCAGTGACACCTCACAGTTCCCTTCAGGAGCTGAATTACAATAAGCCATGGGGACTGGTTCAGCGAGTGCCATCCGTGCCTCTGACTCACACAGCATTGTCCCTGCGAAAACAGGTTTTAACAATTAAAATACAACCAAATTCTACGATAAATCAGCTTCAGTCGATGCAGCTACACGAGAGAGGCAGCTCCAAAGAGGCACAACTCGAGCCTGCGTGAAACACGGTAAATTCTGACAGCGGCCGCCGCCACTGTTAATTTAAAAACCTGCTGAAACCTCCACCCTGCACCAAAACCAGCGTGACACCCACAGCTCTGAGAGAGCCCAACGAGCCAGACAATTTAAATTCACACTCCCTGTGCCCCAAAACGCTCCCGGCTCGGCTCCCACCCCCCCCCCACCCCGCAGAGCTCCATCCTCACAGCGCATCGCCGTCCCGCAGCCTCCGCTCCGCACCGGCGCCGAGCCCGACGTGGAATAGGCTTTATTTTTAAACTAGCGCCCAGGAGGCAGATCTGGAGCATCTTATGTCATGTGCTGCTGCCTCGCAATTGGAAGCGGCTCGTCACCCCACACCGCCGCCTCTTAAGGAGGCTCTGGCCCCACGCCCGCCTCAACCCCGGCACACCGGGGATTTCGGGTCCCTCTCCGGAGACACAGCCCTGGACACCCAGATTTAAAAAGTTCTCATAAAAACAAGCGGTTTTGCAGCTATTTTTCTGGCGGCTCCTACGGTTCTTTTAGCACTTCGTCTCGGGGGATTTTATCACCTAAACAAAAGTGTTTTCTTAAACGCTGATTCGATTTAAGGTTTCCATTCATCGGAAGCCTTTGACGCTTATGAGTTGCCAGGCTGAGCTTTAATTGTTTCAAGGGATTTCAAGCTGATTGGAGACGAATCTCATTATCCCTGATCTCTTTAAGAAGTAGATTTTCGGCTGCTATTTTGTACCCGCATTAGACAAACGCGTTTAAATCGGGTGATGCGAGGAGCGCGTTTGCATCAATACGAGCGACAGGAGCGAAAGGAAAGAGCCCTTTTAATAAATCAGAGCCAGCCACGCTGCAGTCTCTGACGGGAGGAAAAAGCCACGCTAGGCACAGCTCAGAGCCCTGGAAAGCACGCCCCCCTTTCCGCTTACTCATCTGAGCAAGACACGTCGCTGCTCACGCCACGCTCTGCTCCAGCCACGCCAGGAATAGTTTAATTCACCGGCAGCTGAGACAGGGATGTCTCAAAAAAAAACCCAGCTCTAAAGCGCCGAGATAACCGGCAGATGTTGCCCAACACCCCCGTTCTAGGCTGAAACAGCAGAGCGGTTTATTTGGGGGGAGTTATGAGCTGTGAGAAGAGGGGGGTTATCTCTGCACAGACCCCCCCAACCTGGGGCAGTTCCCAGCCCAGAGGAGCTCAAACCCACATGTGGGAGAGCACAACGGATCCCAGACTTCTCGGTGCCACCACGGCCCCTCTTGCTCAAGGAGAAATCGAGCACAAGCCCAGGAGGGACAAACCCCACGGGGCCTGACCCCCTTGTGCAATTCTGCACCCACCAGCACCCACAACAAGGGGTTCAGGGCTCCCCTGTGGCCCTGGAGAAAGCTTTGGCCTCCACACTAATTACAGTGCTCCTCTGGCTGGCTGTGCTTTTAATGCAGCAACAGAGTTTCAAGGGAAAACCGGTGTTCTCACTCCAGCTGTCACAGAATCATTGAATCCTAGAATGGTTTGGGTTGAAGGGACCTTAAAACTCATCTCATTCCATCCCCTGTCATAGGCAGGGGCACCTTCCACCAGACCAGGCTGCTCCAAGGCCCATCCAACCCGACTTTGGACAGACAGCTGAAGTGCCACCTGGTTGTGCAGGTTTCCTTGTGAACACAGCGATCCCAAACCAGTCATGCATTTTAGACAACAAATTTAGGTTAGAAATAAAAATTTCCCAATATACACTCCCTAGCTCTGCTCAGCTCTGCAGCTCGGTCCTCCCCTCCTTGATGCTCAGTTATAAATACAAGCCACTGGAAAACACACGTGTTTCAGGGTTGGAACCGGGTGAGCTTTAAGGTCCCTTCCAACCCAAACCATTCCATGGTTCACCAGAGCCAGGTGTAACCACTGGGGCAGATCACCAGGATGGGATCAGAATGATTCTCTCCTGGACACACAACAGCCTCCCATTGTTTCCACGGTAGTTAACACATCGTGATGTCCCACAGATGTTCAGGAAAGTGGAGAACACACACCCAAACAAAAACCCGCGGCAACAAACCTCCCTTTTAATTAAACCTGCGTGACTCCTTAAATCATTTAAATACAAAACACTGTGCTTTGAGGGAGCACCGTGTCCCAGAAGAACTGGAAGTTGAATGGCTTCTATTGAAACCACTGCAGAGCTTGAATAAATGTCTGACAAGTGCAAGCTCCTGGCAGGAGAAGAGGTTTCATTTATAACATGCTCCGAACACACCTTTACCTAAAACACACAGAGAGCTTCAACAACATCAGTTCAAATTCAAATTACTGAGGGTGTTATCAGCCTTTGACATTTTCCAGCACAGCCCACTCGGTTTCCTGTGGCTGATTTCTTCTAACTGGTACAGACACCACATCCACCCCGCTGCAGACTTCACTGCCCAGAGCAGTTTTAGGCAACTGCCACCTTATCTTGCTGCCTTTCCACATCTCCACCAAAACTCCAATCTGGCCCTTTTTGCTCCTTTGTCTCCTTTCAAGATTTATTAAGTGAGGAAACAGAAGCTGAGCAACCCACTCTTCCTCTTTTAGATAAACTCCATTTTTAGCAAGGGTAGCCACAAAAACTTCCTGAGCACTAAAGGTTTTGTCTTCAGCAGTACCACTGGTCGTGCTGGGGAATTACCTGATGCTGGAGAGGAGGGAGCACAAGGAAAAGTAACTCCAAGCTCTCTGAGGATGATGAGTGACTGTCAGGACTGGACACAGACGCTTGACTCCACCACAGCACCTTCAGAGCTGAGCTTTGGCTGAAGGGAGCTGCCTACAGATCCAGGGCAGGGCACTGATGGCACCAGAACTGTTCCTCAGCCACCCAGACAAGCACAGAACTCTCAATTCCGTGCAGATTGCTTCTCCAGGACCCCGGGATGTTTCAGGTGGATTCCACAGCAATGTGACTCACCAGGAGGCTGCTCCGAGTTCCTCTTTCCTACAGAGCTGTTTGCTTTACTGCACCATCTGCACAGCGGGTGGGAATTCCCCTCTAGAGGAGGACGAGAGCACAGGGATGTAGGAAAGCACAGGGAAGTGTTTCCAGGGATGCATCAGCTGTGTTTCTGCCACTGCCACACATGGCATTGTATCTGCTGGAAGCTCAGGAGGGCTGGGAGCCAGCGCAGGAGCATCCCAAGCACTCAGGTCACCGCATGGAGCATCTCCAAGTGCCCAGGTCCTTGCATGGAGCATCCCCAAGCACCCAGGTCACCTTAAGAAGTATCCTCAAGCACCCAGATCACCTCACAGAGCATCACTGAGTGCTCAGGTCACCTCATGGACCATCTCCAAGTGCCCAAGTCAGTGCATGGAGCACCTCCAAGTGCTCAGATCACCCCACAGAGCACCCCCAAGTGCCCAGGTCACCTCATATTCCCTCGATGGGCACAGGTGACATGTGGAAGGGACAGACCTTCTCCTCGGACCACCCATTGCCTCAGCCCACAAGGTTACCCCCAACCCGAGGGGGGGGTTACCCCCAACCCGCCCTGGGCTTATTTAACCAAAAATCCCAAAAAAACACTTCACCCCCACTCCCCAGACACCCACCCGCGAAGGGACATTAGGAGCAGCCGAAACAAGAAAGGTGAATCCCACAGCCAAACCCCCTCCACGGGTGGGCTCGGGCCACGCATCCCACCCGCACCGAGCCCCGCTGAGGACACCCAGAGAGCCGTGGGGAGCCATCATACACACATACACAGACACACCTAGCCCGCAGCCCCCTCCCTGCACCCCCGGCGCGGGCTTTAGGACGGCGGTCGGGCTTTAGGACCGCGCGTTACCTCAGAGCCCGGCGAGGGCGCGCGCACCGCCTCACGAGCTGCTGCCGCGCGCGCGCTGGGCGGGGCCCCTTTAAACCTGCCCCGCCCCGCCCACGGCCTTGCTTGGAAGGTGCCACTGGGCGAAGCCGCTGTCAGTAATGGCAAGATCCCGCCCCTACCAGGCGCACAGCTGCGCTATTGGTTCAAAGGGGCTGTCAGTCACAGCGAGGCCACACCCCCGCTGGAGAGGCGCGCATGGCCACTCTATTGGATGAAGCAGCTGTCGATTACAGTGAGGCCCCGCCCCCTCGGGGTTACCCGCGGTCGATGCCCCGGTGGCGAACGGGGACAGGCGTGATCGGGTCACCGGGAATGGCCTGTCCCGGGCTGCAAACACAGCCCTGCTCACCGATCCGCGCTGGGCCGGACAGGGGGGAGCTCTGCAACGCCCGCAGCGCGCTCATGGTGTGCGGGAGCGCGGCAGAGGGTTTTGGGAAAGCGAAGGAAATAGTCCAAATCCCTCTGAAAGGTGGTTTTCTGATTGGATAGTAGGGAAAATTTCTTCATCAAAAGGCTTGTGAAGCATTGGCAGAGGCTGCCCAGGGCAGTGGTGGAGTCACCATCCCTGGAGATGTTAAAAAAACGTGGATGTGGCACTTGGGAACAGGGTTTAGTGGTGATCACAGCAGTGCTGGGTTGACCATCTGAAAGGTCCTTTCCAGCCTTAAGGCTCCTGTGATTCTGTGAAGAACAACTATTTTCAAAGATGGCCCTGAGCTACAACAAGCCTTTGACCAAATGAAGCAGAAGATGGTTCACACAGAAGCTCTGGGGCCACCCCAGACAGGACAAGATGTAGAAAATGTGCTCTAACCACAGTTGGGGGAATGGCCTTACCTGGAACCTCTGGCAGAAAGCTCCAGGGGGGACTCCAGGTTGACCCCTTGACTTTCAGGATTAGGGATACAGCGGTACTTCACTCCAGGAGGGAGCAGTGTGGAGGCTGGCAGAGCACAGCCCCAAACAAACCAGCCCCACACTGTTGTTTTCCAATCAGCACAAAGGAAGGACAGGGCTGGAACTCCTGAACAACACCACAGGCACAAGTTCTGGCCATGGTGGCAGCAGGACACCTGGAGAAGTAGACCTAGGGAAGAACCTGTGCTCCGGGGGCAGCTCTGCCATCTCCTGCCCTTCCTGGGTCCTGATTATTTAAACTGGAGCCCAACAACACATATTTATTTTTTATATATATTGATACATTTATAATATATATTAATATATATTATTGATATTAATTTTTAATGGTTATGATCAGGAGGATCAGCTAACTGTTCTCAGTCATTTCTGGCTGATAAAACTGGAGAAAAGCCATGATTTTGTTTATCCTCTTGCGAAAACAGCTGTATCCCTCAAATGAATTATTGCTGCTGTTTTGCTGGTGCAGACCAAGAATTCTTAAACATTGGGTTTTTTCCTGCAAATTCTTCTCTCCTTTCCCCCCTTCTCCCTTCACGAGGGGTGGGGAGGGTTCAAACCATTCAGCTGATGAGCAAACCTAAGGAATATGTAATTAGGGAAGCTCCTGCCAGAAGGTCAGGGCTGCAGCTGGAGCAGATGCAGGTCCAGAGGACAGAGCAGTGCTGGGGATATTGCAGCTGTAAAACAGCATGAGCACAGTGAGATGGTGATTCCAAGGAAGCCCCAGCACCTCTGAGTTCTTGCTGGGTCGGCTGTTTGCCATCTCCTGCAGTCTGAGCCTTCCCTGGCAGCTCCTCTGTGTTCCCCTCTCTCCTCTCCTCCTCTCTGCAGCCTCTCCGGAAACACAGAATATTCTGAGTTGGACCCACAAGGATCGAGTCCAACTCTTAAGTAAATGACCCACATGGGGATCAAACACCTTGGTGTTATCAGCACAAATCCCTTTTGTGGCTCTGTTTCAATTCAGATGGCAAATTTATTTTGAAGGGCAAAAGTACGAACAGCAGCCTGAAAGTTGGTGAAATCTGTAAAATTCAGACCCCTGCCTCTTGTCTTGGTCCTCAGCCAGCACCTGACTGGGGGCACGTTATTCCCAGTGAACCAAGGAAAGATCCAGGGGCGCAGCCCAAAGGTTAACTGAAGTGGCAGGAGTAACCAGTTCTATTTTTGGAGATTCCCTGAGCCAACAAATTACCTTGGATGAGCTGCTTTTTTTGTGCTCTCCGTGTCCTTGTCTGTCAAACTGAGGTTGCATCACTCCCAAGGTAGATCCCATGGTGTTTGCTAAACTCCTGCTGGTTTTTGGACCAGAGGGGTCCACATTGATGGGGAAGGACCAGGTAAGAGCAGGGATGAGCACAGGTGGTCCTCAGGCAACGCTTCCACAGGCAGGAGAGGGGCTGTTTCGCTGCCTGTGGGGATCAGTTGATACCTTGTGGTTATTGATTGGTAAAAGCTCAACCCTTTACAAACAAACATGGAGTTGTTAAGCTTGAAATAGCAAATGCAGCCACTCTGGTCAAACAACACCTTTGCTGGCTCTGTATTTACCAGGAATTAACTTGAGTGGAGTCCCAGAGTTCTTGTTTTCCAAGACATCAAAAGCAGGGTGGCCTGAAGAGCTCCAGGAAAGGGAAGAAACCAGTCTCAGCAGAGGTTTGGAGTCACCTACGGAGAGCAACTTTGTGGAGAAGGACCTGAGGGTCCTGGTGGATGGCAAGTTGACCATGAGCTGGAGGAGAGCCAGTGGGATCCTGGGGTGCATCGGGAAAAGCGTTGCCAGCAGGTCAGGGAGGGGATCCTGCCCCTCTGCTCGGCCCTGGGGAGGAACATCTGGAGTGTTGTGTCCACCTCTGGGCTCCACAGTTCAAGAAAGACAAGGAGCTGCTGGAGAGGGTCCAGTGGAGGCCACAAAGATGATGAGGGGTCTGGAGCACCTCTCTGATGAGGAGAGACTGCAGGAGCTGGGCCTGGTTAGTCTGGAGAAGAGAAGGCTGAGAGGGGATCTCATCAATCCATACCAACATCTCCAAGAGCTGTCAGAGGATGGTGGCAGGCTCTCTTCAGTGGTGCCAAGAGACAGGACGAGGAGTAGCGGGCACAAACTAAAACAGAAGAAGTTCCACCTCAACATGAGGCAGAACTTCTTTCCATGGAAGTGGCAGAGCCCTGGAACAGCTGCCCAGGGAGGGTGTGGAGTCTCCCTCTCTAGAGACATTCCAAACCCACCTGGACACATTCCTGTGTCACTTGTTCCAGGTGGATTGGGAGGTCCCTTCCAACCCCAATATTCTGTCATTCTGTGAAAAGCAGAATAATATCTACTATCTGCAGAGACATTTTCAGTCTCTGGGACTTCAAAGGGAATAAAGGCTGGTTTCTCCTCTGATGCCAATGAGCAGAGGAGGAGCCCTGCCCTGTGTGTGCTCCCTGCCAAGGTCAACATCCAAGGCAGAGCTGGGTTTTTCACAGCAAAGGAGTAGAGAAATGCAGTGTCTCAGTGTTTGGCTCTGTAAAGCTGATTAACAATAGCAATGTTGTCTAAAGGATCAGCCCACCTTTGGGTGCTAATATAGATTATCCAAATAAAATAAGTTGTCTAATACTGGTATAAAGTTATATTTTT
>NW_021938834.1:295862-299694 GCF_001715985.3 Manacus vitellinus
GGTAAACTCTATGGTGAGGATACACATAAAACCTTCAGTTAATAGTCTGCTTGGATCCCGTCTGGGTTGTCCATGCCTGGGATGTTACAGCTTGTGGACTCTGCGATATAATTCCCCTTTTCCTGAGTGCAGACACATTCCTGGAGGGCTTTAAAAGGTGTGTAGATGTGGCACTTAGGGACATGGTTTAGTGGTGGGCTTGGCAGTGTTTGATTAATGATTGGATTGATTTTAAAGATCTTTTCCCATCTAAATAATTCCATGATGCCTTCATGTTTCTATCTCACCTTGGCATTTTCAGGCATTTCACATGATGAAGGTGGAAGATGGTGCCATCAGGGACAGAGGATGTCCCTCACAAGACAAGAGCATTAGGATAAGTGGAAAGGCCCAGGATAAATGCAGACTGGGGCTGTGGTAATTCAGGTCTGTGTGTGTCGGAGCACCCAGCTGTGGTTGGGAACGCTGGTGTAGAGGCTCCTTCCTCTTGGTTTGTTGGTGAGGCACAGCCTGGCTGTCCTGGGAGCTGTGTTCCTCTTCACCTCAGCCACAGATGTCCTGTGCCCTACAGAACATCACCTCAGTGTCTGGTGAGACAGAAGAAATTCCATTTGCAAGTTCTTTCCTACCTCAAGCAAAGAATCATCTCTTCATGCAGCTGTGGACAGAGTGGAAATGAGTTTCTTCTTCAGCTTAATCATTCCCCATTCAGAACAAATCCCATCTGCCCATCTGAATTATCCTAGACAGTTACATAACTTCTGTTATCACCTGGCATTGGATCTGAAAGCTATTCTGGGCTAGGATTCCTCAGATAAAGCTCCCAAATTTCCAACTCCAGAGCCACTGGTAGCAAGTGACTCAAACCGGGATGTAGTTGCACCTCAGGACGTTGACTCGGAAGATAACGGGGTGTGGGAAAATACACTATTTCAGCAATTTCCACTTGAAGCTCAACAAGAGGACAATGATTGTGCTGAGGAAACAGGCTGGTAAACATGTGATCGCAAGGCAGGAAGGAAGACAGAAGAGTCTGTGTTTATGCCACAGTCATTTCTAGACTTAAAACGGTTATGGTGTCTTGCAACATCTTTCTGGTCGTGTGAAAGGGTCTACAGCAAATAGGTGTAGAAAACCCAACAAAACAAAGCCCAAAACCCCATAGACACAATGAAAAGAGATACACACACACACTGAAATCTCCACCAAATTAGTTCTAGATTAATATCCAGCTCTCAACTGTCATAAATCACCACAGCCAAGGAGTTGCCACGAGGACAGACCAGTTGATGTGACCTTTATCTGTCTCTGTCTGTGACTAAATGACTCCTCTGCAATTCTCAGAAATAAAACTGGGCAAAAAGTATTTACCCTGCCTGTTATAGGCACAAACTCCGTTTTAATTTATTTTAATACTCATTTAAACCAGCACACTGGTGGATTTTGAAACAAGACAGGATGGGCAAAGGCTGACCATGGTTTTACACAACATGCAGAGTATAGTATGGGACATATGCAGCTATAAAGTGTGAAAGCAGTGGAGAATTAGATTTTCTTGCCTATATAATAATTTATTTTGATGCTAGATATCACCTCTCATCGGAGGTCTTGCCTATGTCTGTGACCATTAAAGTTAAACCCAAATTTCAATGCTATCTATGCCCATGGGTAATTCCGTGTCTGAAAAAGAATTTGAGGGAAAGACATTTGTTCCAAAATAAGATGGATACAGAAGTTACATGGAGAAGAGTTGTTTCCAGCAGCTCAGAAAAAAACCCAATTGCATCTCCAGAACTTCAATAAGAATGGAATTCTCTCTTTTCTCTGCCTGTTGTAGGCCAAGAGCAGTGGGGTGCTCCCCCATCCCCAAGCCAAGGGACTTTGTTGCAGAGGTGTCACAATGTTTACCAGACAGAACAAGGCTGTCCCCTCTCCAACAAGCTGTGTTGTAACCAGGAAAGGGATGAATGTGTAACCAGAGCAGGAGATAGAGACATGGAAACATGCCCTTGGTGACACCCAACCCAGGTGCCACTCTGAGCCGTGAGACAACTCACGCTGAGAAATTGTTCATGATGGTTGACTGAGCTGGAGTGGGGTGCAAGACCTCTGCACCTGCAATTCAGCCTGAAACGTTAATAATCCACTGGGCCATTTCGTATTTTTGTAGGGGTTTGTTTAAACATAAACTCACCATGGTAAAACAGTTACAGAACTTTAAGATTCTCACCGTCCCGAGCAGGTTGAGCTTCTCCATGTGAACAAGCTGAACCTTTCTGTTTAATATTCAGGTTCCAAGCTTCCAGCAGGGTGCTCAGTTGGCCAAAACCTCTTTTATCAGCCACAGTGTGGTCAGCAGGACCAGGGCAGTGACCTCTGCTGAGGCACCACCTCAAATCCTGGGTTGTTTTGGGCCCTTCATCCCAAGAAAGACATGGAGGAGCTGGAGTGTTTCCAGAGAAGTGAATGGAGATGAGGAAGGGTCTGGAGCACCAGGAGCAGCTGAGGGAGCTGGGGGAGCTCAGCCTGGAGAGAAGGTTCTCCATGATGGTGCCTCACGTGCGGGTGCTGGAGGTGACGTTGCTGTGGTTGTTCTGTTAATTTTGTGGTCTCTTGCCATGACATCCCCCAGGCCCTTTACTTGTCCATCGTGTCCATCACTCCCTCCCAGGCTGCCCTTTGCTCTGCCCCTCCCTGTTCTTAGCACCTGTGGTGCTGGGAAACAGGAGGAGCCTTGTTTAAATTCACCTACAAAAGTTGCGCAGAAATTCCATTTAAACCTTATTCCTGTGCTGTTCAGTCATTGAGAGGTTAATTACGCAGATGTTGCCTCCCTGCAAAATCTGTGTTGAAATAAGTTGTATTGAATTAGTTATATCAATATGACCATATTTGATCGTGTCCAGGTTGTGGACACATCCTCCTCCAGCTTCTGTGGGCCCAGGAGGCTGCAGCTCCCTGAAGGAAGTGGCACAGAAACCCACAGGCACTGGGTTTTTCCATGACTGTACCCATTGTTTTTTGCAGGATTTCCAGGCTGCTACAGCCAAAGCAAACAGATAACACTCCAGATAAATGCTTAGTCCTTTAATTCTGCTGGAAAGAAACTTCCAGAGTAGGGGGAAGAGAGCATTTGGGGTTTTAGCTTGTTAGGGGGAAGACATAAGGTTGAGAAGGGTAATCTCTTCAAATGCCACATTGTCAAAGTCTTTGCCAAGGATTGCTGGGATATTTGCTGCCATCCAAGGGAGACAGGAAAAAAGCCACAGGAAGGGTTGGACCCCCCCTCTTCTTTCTCCCACCTTCAGCACTTACCTTTTGCTTTCAGGCTGGGCAAGTGTCATAGTTTGAAATTGGCCCCCCTTGAGAGTTCGAGGGGCTCAGAGGTGATTGAGTGCCAGGGCAGTGTTCCCTGGAGAGCCAATCACTGTCCATGTTGTTCGCTTCTGCTCAAAAATCACATATCACGGCCTTGGAAACGGTTGGCAGGGCTCTCTTGGTTGTTTTGCTGTTGGTGTCTGCTGCGTGCAGGTGGACAAGGCCAGGGGGTGGCTGGGCTCCCTCTCTTCCCCTCCAGGGGGGAGAGGGAAGCCCTGAGACCCCCCAGCTCAACCTTTGGCTAGAACTAGAGTCAGCATTTGGAGTGTGTGCTGTGAAGGAAGAGATTCACAGCCCCTGAGGTAAGAGGGAGCAGGCCAGGCCTTCTTTCCCCCCCTGCAGCTGGGGGATGCTTGGGACAGTGCAGAACTGAATCGAGCTGCCTGTGGCCAAGGCTAGGGGGCTTTTTTTCCCCCCACTGCATTTAGGCTGGTGGGGGGTGGATTTTGAGGTT
>NW_021938834.1:300239-304226 GCF_001715985.3 Manacus vitellinus
TACAGAAGCCTCTGGCCTGAAAGTTTCTCTCCGGTGTTAGGATAAATTGTTGAGAAGGGTGGAGGAAGCCTAAAAATTGGATTTTAAATTTCTAAATGTAGCTCAAACTGCTACAGTAAGGCAAGTAAAACAGTGCCCTGGGATGCTGCCAAGACAGGACAGAGCATCCTGTAATTGGAGCAGCCGCAGCCTGGATTTCATTTTCCTGATGAAAATGAGCAGAGGAGGATGTGGTACGATGCCACAGGAAAATTCCAGCGTGGCCCTGGCACAGCCACACTCAACAGGTTTATCCTCTTAAGCCTGTCCAAAAGCACTGGAGAATGTTGTTGTCTGACCAGCAGCAAGGTCAGGAGTTTATGATGGAGAAAACACACTCCTGGGGCTGTGATTGGAGCAGGATCTTACCTAGGGTCGTCAATCCACCAGGGATGTGGCAGCCCCACACAGGAAAAGCCACCACTGCAGTTTGCAGCAGTCCCAGTTTCTTTGGAACAGCTGGAAAGGAGATTTAGTGTGTTCCTAAATTCATCTCTTGAGCTGTCTACCAAACCAGAATCTACCCCATCTGCACCACAACTTAAAATGATCATGGAGTTTTATTTTATCATTTAATTTTTTCATATTAAAGGAAAATCCATTATCACAGTTTGGATGGTCCTCATAACTTGCATGGGATGGTGCTGTGAATACAGTGGGAGAGGGGACATGGAAAGGTGTCAGTTCAAGTTCCAAATATTTTGCAGCAGATGCCCTGAGTTCCCTCAGCAGTAAAACACAGCACAGTAAATCACAGAATCACAGAATCATTACAGTTGGAAAACACCTCCAGGGATAGGGGGAACCTGGTATAGAAATCTTCCAGGCAGAAAGTGCTGTGTGGGTTGGTACTTATGTAAAAATAGGGATTCTACCCTTTAAACAAGTGAACTATTTTTCTTTTTTAGGAAAAAAAAACAAGTAATATTCTTGTATTCTTGTTTGTTTTGGTTATAATCCTCTAGGAATTTTTTCATTCAGCAAACAGTTCAAGGGAACATCTTAAATTAAGGTTTCATTGCCAGAACCCAAAACAACACTATTTTCCATGGATAAACGCGACATTTCAAAAGATCCCACTACTTTGCAAGGAATCTGCTTCTGTCCAAAGACTATTTTTTGCCCAAATCTCCCTTTAGTGAAATCAAGTCAATCAGATCCTTTGAGTGGGGTTGGATTTGAGCTGAATTCCAGTTTGCTTTGAGGAACATGCCCTCCTGTGGGTGTCAGTGACAGCTGCAGCAAACCTGCTCCTCTGTGAGAAGAGAGAAGGGAGACCAGACTCAAACTCCTCTTTCTTTACCAAAAACTTCCTAAAATGAGTCTCCTTCCCCTCAAACCACCCCGGTGCTGTACAAGAGGGAGATGAGATCTGGCTTAGGAATAGGCTGCAAGAAACAAGGAAAAATTAAGTCCAGTGATCAGCTTGACAGAAGAGGTGACAGACAGGTCCCTAATTAAAAATAACAGCGCTGGAATGATTCCCAAAGATCCCAGGAGGACTGGATAACTTCTATGGTCTGCAGGATTTTATCAAAGGTGTTTTTTTCAGGCATTATCAAGAATTTTCAAGTGTTATCCAGTGTGGATGTGGCATTTGGGGCCATGGTTTAGTAGTGGCCTTGGCAGTGCTGGGTTAATTACTGGACTCGAGGATCTTACAGGGCTTTTCCAACCTAAATGATCTTGTGATTATCTGAATTTCAAAATGTTGTTGGCAGGATACAAGAACTCGTGCTTTGTGTTTCACACAATAATTGACACTTTGGAAAGAATAAGAGCACATCCAAATTTATTCTACATTTCTTTTCCAGAGGTACAGATGCCTTTCAGTGGGGGATCATGCTCTAAAAGTTAAATTGATAAGAGGCCTGAAACAACACTTTGTAGGTGATACTAAAGGGGATTGCAGGCACCTCTGAAGGATTTCATTAAGCTCTTGGCAAATTCAAGTGATGACTCAAAATCAACATGATGCAATTCAACATGGCCAAACACAATGTACATTTAAGCAGGAATAAGTGACCACAATAGTGCAGGATCAAAAATAACTATTTATACAGTGTTTCTTAGGAAAAGCCTGGATTTTTCTGACAGGAAAACCAGAGGATTGCTTAATTTAGAAAACAAGAGATTGAGGGAATGAGAACAACCTTCAAACACATCAGAAGGAGCTGTTAAGGAAAATATATTTCTCTGCTCTCAGTTTCCTGTGGTGAAGGTGGATGTTTATATGTATTAGATGACTTCTCATGAACTATCCCATCTCTATTTTCTATTTTAGTTTATTAACATTACATCATCACCTAGAAGTTGACAATTTTAAATATCTATGGTTTAAGTATCTACAATGCACTAAGAAAGCAAGTTATTTCTCTTTGGAGCTTCTCAAAAACTCCATGAATTTTTCCAGTGTAACTCTCACAGTAATTTATCAAAAGCAGGAATATCAACCCTAAATCTGCAGATAGACCACATTTAACCAGCAAGTCCAGTCTCTCCAGTTTAAATTGCCTCACTCAGGCAATTTCTCTCCTTCTCTTCCTTTTCCAGTAACTCCTTTCCTGATGCGTTAGGTAAGAAAACTAATAATCCTGCGGCGTTTGGAGCGGGCTGTGTTATTGGAGTCTCCATGGGTACAGATTCCACACACTTCCTTGGCTTAGGCAAGGACATACTTTTCAGAAAACATGACAGAAAAAATACATCATAAAAGCTTTTGATTGCATGTCAATAAGGTGATTCTGGAAATTGTGAAATTCTGGATGGGGATTTTTTTTCAGAGCAATTGAAAAGTGCTCGTAGTGATTCTGCTGGGTTTGACTGAGGGGAAAACCCCATAAACACCCCAGAACCCAAGGTATTTCGTAAAGCTTTACAAAAAATTCTGCTTTCCTTGGCAGCATCTGCCTTCAAAAAAACATGGATGAGAATTGAGGGTGACTTACTGGGTTTCACTGTGCAGTCTTTTCTGACAACATAAACCAGGATGGGAAGCGGGGAGCGGAGCATCATCCAGCCTGGCCTTGGACACTCCCAGGGATGGGGCAGCCACAGCTTCTCTGGGCAATCTGTGCCAGGGCCTGCCCACCCTCAGCCAACAATTCCTTCCCAATATCCTATCTAAATCTCCACTTTTCCAGTGGAAAGCCATTCCCCTTTGTCCTGTCCCTCCATCCCTTGTCCCAAGTCCCTCTCCAGCTCTCCTGGAGCCCCTTTAGGCCCTGGAAGGGGCTCTCAGGTCTCCCTGGAGCCTTCTCTCCTCCAGGTGAGCACTCCCAGCTCTCCCAGTATCTCTCCACGGCAAAGGGGCTCCAGCCCTTGGAGCAGCTCCGTGGCCTCTTTGGACTCGCTCCAACAGCTCCACATCCTTCTGATGCAGAGGACCCAGAGCTGGACGCAGTAAATTTGCCATTAAACAGATAATTTCGTTTCATGAGGGCGATGCTGCTGCTCCTCCCCATTCACTACATCCCCCCAAACTCCAGGAGCCTCATCCCAGGGCACCGGGCAGCAGGAGGTTATTGCACCGATTCACCAATATTCCCCCAATTCGCCCCAAAACCACGACACCCCCCGGTCGCTGTTTGTTGTCGGTGACGTCACAGCCCGTCGCCTTGACAACGCTTTGATGTCATGGGGACCGCGCGGCGGGCGGGAAGGGGGGAGGGAGAAACCAGGCGGCAACCGCGGAAACCACTTTTTAATATTTAACAGCCGGGGGGAGGAAATCAACTTTTTTATTCCTTTTTTTGTTTGGGGGGCGATTTATTGAGGAGAATTATCCAAGTTCCCTTTGGCCCCGCCCCGCCCCCCTCACGCGTCACGCGCCGGGGCCCCGCCCCGCGCGTGAGGCGCCAAACCGCGCGCGCCAACTCCCGGCTACGCCCCTTCCCTTTCTCTATTGGTCCGCCAGCGCTTCGTCCCGCCTTTCCAAGTGACTGACAG
>NW_021938834.1:305373-316445 GCF_001715985.3 Manacus vitellinus
GTCCCCGTTCCCCTCTCTGTCCCAGTCCCCCCTCCCCGGCCGCTCCTCCTCTTCCCGGGGGTGGTTTCAACTCCAGCTCATCCCCGGAGTTCGCCGGAGCCCGGGGGATCCCGGCGCTCGCCTCCCTGTTGGTTTTAGGAACGAGAGAAAATCGCGGCGAGACCTATTTTTAAGCATCTATTGCCGTCTATTCTTGACTCGGTTTCTCCTATTTGTTTTGAATAAAGTATGTTGTGAATCAAGATCCATCTCCTGGTAGAGTGGGATTTTGTGGACGTGCTTATTTCCAGCTTGAGTTCCCGCTGTCTGATTAAATCTTTCCATTCTTTCTACTTAGATACCGCTCCAAAGCCTCTGTTTGGGTTTTGCTATTGAAAGAAATGAGTCTTACTAATTAAAAAGTAGAATTAATAATAATTTTATTAAATATTATGAAATTTACTTTACCTTTTTGCACTTGGAAGATCTTTAAACCTTTAAAGGGTTTAAGTGGTAGGTTAAACTGAGAGCTCAGCTCCAGAGTCATTCAGTCGAGGCTTTTTTCATCTGCTTCTCGACTTTTCAACACTATCTCGGTTACCAATCGTTTGAGAATAGAGACTAACAGCTGACTTAGAAAAAGAAAGAAATCAGGCTCAAAATACCGACCTTAAGCTCCTGGGCTTCCTTCTCTGCCTCTGCTTGTCTCAGTTTTCAATCTGAGTTTGCTTTAGTCAGTTCAGGATTAATTCAGTCTCTGGTTTTATTTTAAAGGGAAAGGTTTAGTAGAAGGGGAAGCATTTGGGGAGTCTCTTTCATGGTTACCTTGCTCAGGATGGGTTGAATCAACCTCTGACTGTATCTGCTGAGGGAATTTGGGATGAACAAAGTTTGACCTCTGGATGGCTGGAGTCAGGTGAGGAAAAACCCCCAAGGCAGGACCTTGTAGGACTTTGTAGGGCCAAGCTGTGGGTGTTGGTTATCTGATAGTTTAATTTTGAAAATCTTAGTTGATGTTTTTAAAAAACAACACATCCAGCTGGTTTTTTACCCCTTAATGTTGCTGTTCCAAGGGATAGGAAATTTGAAATTTTATGAGATGTGTTGCATTTTCCTTAGGGTTATACAGCTGTGGGCATTTGTTGTTCTAAGCCTTTGGAGCTCATGTTCTCAAAGCTGCTCCTGTAGCCCTGAGGTTTGGAAATACTCATCTTTTTCCTTGGAATCTGGGTTCTCAGGTAACAACAGGATGTTGGCCTAGGGAGTGAAAGCCCAGACACAAGTGAGGAGTTGACAGCTGGAATTTCTTTGTCCCTGCTTGCTTCCTGCAAACTGGGAGCGATCCCAGTGCATTGTGGATGGTGATAAGAGCATCTGCTGCCAGGGCAGAATGTCAGAGCCAGGTCCTTCAGACTTCACTGGGACTCCCACGGACAGTCCCTGCTTTGCATTTCCCTGCTGTGCCATTTGCATCTCATGAATTCCTCTCCTGGTGTCCCTGTCCTGGGGCCCTGTGTGCCAGCTCTGTTCCCTATGGAAGAGCCAGTGGTGCGCTACAGCACCCAGGGAGAGGCTGAGACCTGCAGGCAACACACAGGAGGCCAGTGCAGCAAATTCACTCTCAGCATCAGATCTGCCCTCTCAAAAGAGGCATTTGTAGGTTTGGCATATGAATTTGTAGATTTGCCCTATAAATGGAGACACCCCCCTTCCTCAAAGGACTTGGCACCATTGAGTCCCCACGGCAGGGCTGGGAGGGAGGGATGGGGTTGCCCATCTCAAGACTTCAGGCTGCACATAATCTAGAGAGAGCTGCTGTTAAATCATGTGTTATATGTGTGGAGGTACATCAGAAATACACTTTGTGTGTCCTTTTGTGTGTGTAAACACAATCAGCCACGTCCCTGGAAAGTGTCCAAGGCCAGGTTGGACAGGGCTTGGAGCAACCTGGTCCAGTGGAAGGTGTCCCTGCCCATGGCAGGGCATGGGACTGGATGGGCTTTAAGGTCACTTCCAACTTAAGCCATTTTGGGATTCTGTGACTATTGAAAACGCGAGGAACCAGCACCTCCAATGCCATCAACTGCTGTCGTGTGTCCCCCTATTGGGGGAAATCCTCCAGCTGAGAGTATTTATTGACTAAAAGTCACCTTTTTGCCACGAAACAACTTCAGGGCTGCCATAAAAGCAGGGTGGCTCACAAGTGCAGCCTTTCCCAGCCCCACGACAGCAGAATAGACGGCGCCAGCCATTGTCTTTAAATAGTCTCCTGCTTGTAACACCTCAGAGCATCGACAGCTGCTCTGTCTAATCACAACATGCTTTCCCTGTTAATACAGGCCTGTAAACAGAGCTGCTTTAGCATATTCCAGCAGATTTCCCTCACTCAGTTTTAGCACTCCCGGAGCTAAAAGCGTCCTGCGGAGTCACCGCGGGGCTGATTCAACAGGCGGGTCTCGCCGCTCGCCTGCTCAGCCAAAGTTTCTGCTGCCGAGTTATATTTAAACCAAGTTTTTGTTTTTCCCTTCTTCCCCTCCCTTGGAACAAATGCCAGCACAGCTCAGGGCTGGAGCCCAGCCAGCTGGAGCCCAACGTGCCAGGGCTTGCCATGGTAGAGGGAGTGCTGGAACTCTCCTGCATGATCTGGGATTGTGCTCCTGATATTTGGCACAAAGGGAAGGTTTCTTGCTTTAATCTGAGCTTTGAGGCTCGGTGTTTGGTGTTGTTTGCACTGGGAGTCCTTTATTCCTTTGTTTAAATACTCACAAATCCACCTTATTGTCCAAGAACGTGCTGGTTTTCTCCTGTCCCAGTTTTCCGTGTTTCGGGCTGTTTCTGTCCAAGCAGCTTATGGACTAATTATCCATAAATACAGAAATAAATGGCAAAATATTCCTTCAGCACAAACCACGGACCCCTTAACACAATGAGCAAAGAGGGATCCTTTCTTTATGCTCTACCTGCAGATAATCTCTTAACACACAAAGCACAGAGGGAATGATTTCAAGGCACATTAATACACAATTTATTTCTAGTTAGGGAGGAAAGGAGAAAAAAAACAAACCCACCTTCAGCTTTGGGTGATGTTTTATGAAAGATGGCGATTTCTGCATTTCAGAAGGCCTAGAAAACTTTGTGTCTTTATTTGAGCTGACTTGTTAAAACAATACATAGTTATGTATAGACATGTGATTTCATGTCAGTGAATGCCAAAATCTTCCTCTTCCAATGATATTCCTGCTCGCTTATGTCACTGCAGGGGTTGGGCAGTGTCTGTCCAGCAGTAAAGTTATGAGGTGTGTTTTAAATTGCAACGGAAACAGAGGTTTCCCAAGCAGAACTTTATAGACTGTTTTGGTTTGGTGATCTGGTCACAGAATCATAGAATCCCAGAATATCCTGAGTTGGAAGGGACCCACAGGGATCATCCAGCCCAACCCCTGGCCCTACCCAGGACATCCCAACAATCCCACCCTGTCCCTAAGAGTGTTGCCACTTCCTCAGGTACTCCTGGTGTTACACAGGAGTGAAGAGCAGCAACAATGCCAAATGAAGGCATTTGAAAAGTCATTTAAAGGCAATTGATAAGCTTGATTTTTTTCCTAAGTTAGATTTCTATTAAGAATTCCTTTTCCTGAGATTATAAATGCCAAAGAAGTCTCAACATCATGAATGTGTTCTAGTGAGGAAGCTTTGCAAGAGATTAGTGACTGAACATTTCAATTGCTGTCAAACAGATCACAGAATGCTGCACCAAAGATGACTTTTATATAAAGAAAATTAAAAAAAAAATCAAATTCTTTGTTTTCTTGTCCCAAATCTGAAGGAAATCCTTGGTGCCTCCAGCAGGAAGCTGACAGAAATAGTAATTACATTGACTACAGAGTCCTCCCTGGTGCACCATTTGGTTCACTGATGCATATTCTGACCATCCAGGTTCTGTTTTTTTCTGTTTTCTCTGGCTTCAAGTGAGTAATGTCTGGGTATGTGTGCGAGGACAAACACCAGCAGGTACCTGTGTGTAGGCTCTGACAAAGAGCAGCGCTTTGAGACACGTCCCTGTCTCCTGTGACAGGGTGGCTTCATGCTCTGACATCTTCAGGGCCTCACTGGTTCTTACAAAATCTCATCCTTACAAAGAAAATGTGGAATATGACCAGAAATAAAGCAAAACAGAGACAAAAGGCTTCTGTGGATGCCACTGTGTAGCAGCCTTTCTCCATGGGGACCAGCACCTGCTCTTTGGTGGTTGTCCTGCCTGATTCTCTGCTCAGCTGGCCCCATAGGAAAGGATTTGGGGTGTACTGGAGATGTGGCAGCAACCTCCAGGTTTTGGGGCAGCAGATCTGTGTCCAGTCCTGCTGCCTCCTCTCCTGGTGACCAAGTGGCTCTGGGTGTCACACACATACGGAGATGTTTGACAGGCTGAGGAAGTTGGGGCTGTTCAGCCTGGAGAACACAAGGTTGTGTGCCGACCTCACCGCACCTTCCAGTGTCTGAAGGGGCTACAAGAAGCCAGAGGGGGACTGTTCATCAGGAACTGGAGTGACTGGACAAGGGGAAATGGCTTCAAACTGAAAGAGGGGAAATTTAGGTTGGATATTGGGAAGGAATTCTTCCCCCACCCTTCTAGAAAAGGGGTTCCTGGCTGGATTTACTTCTCTCCCAAGCAGCTTTGGAGTCCACATTTTCCCTTTCCAGTGGGGAGCTGAGTCCAGCAGCCACGTGCTGCAAACCCATGTGCATCCCATTTGCAGGCAGGTTATAGATGAGTGAACCCTTAAACTCCACAGAGCACGACTGAACCTGGGTATGAAGAGAGATGGTTCTGTCTCCAAAGCTGAGTTTCCAACTCATTTGGAAGCAGGAGGATGAAATCAATGCTGAATCTGTGCAGGGAAGCACCAGTAATTCAGGAATTTCTCTGGGGTTACATGGTTGGTGGTTCTTTGAGGTTAACACAAGGCAAAGGGGTTCTGCTGAATGGAGCCTGTAATTAAGGATGCTTCTTTTGGAGATGTCACTAGTTAAGACTGACAAGAGACATCAGGGGAAGAGAAGAGAAGGGGAATGGCAAGGCTGGAATGATTACGGGCAAACAACCTCAGCAGAATTAGCAATTTCCTCAACACCACCTGGTTAGTCATTGTCAGACTGTTCTTTGGTATCAGCTTAAGATCCCATTGGCACCATGGCAACCCTAGAACTGTTCTGGAGAATATCTGGCTTAACACGAGCTGTTCAAACATTCACCCTGTTCAGGGAATTATATCAGTTGTTCCATTCTCCTCACCCCTGGGATGCTGGGAGTCCTGTGGATTTGAGAAGAAGGAGCTTCACACTGACAGGTAAAACCCCTGCAGTGACCTTACCTTTGTGCAGCTGAGCAGGGGTAGAGTAGGACACTTTATAAGGAGTTTTTTTTAGAGAAACCAGGACACCAAGCATTTAATTTTTATTATTATCAAGTATAGACACCCAGCAGCACAAAACAGTGATGGCCTCACTGCAACACTGCGGAAGTTACTCTGTTCACTTGATTTGGGAAGGTTATTTATGGTGGATACATGTCTTCTGGAATGGCGCAGTCTGACCTGGGCATCTGGCATCTGGTGATGGCTTTTGCACAGAGGATTTCCCATGTTTTGCTGCTCACAGGAGGAGATGCTGATGTAGTGGAGCATCAGCTCATGTGAAAAGGCTTCACGTGAAAGGCGATGGTTTCAAACTGAAAGAGAGCAGGTTTAGATGGGATATTGGGGAGAAATCCTTGGCTGTGAGGGTGGGAAGGCCCTGGCACAGATTGCCCAGAGAAGCTGTGGCTGCTCCATCCCTGCAAGTGTCCAAGGCCAGGCTGGATGGGGCAACCTGGGCTAGTGGAAAGTGTCCTTGCCCATGGCACGGAGGTAGAATGAGATGATCTTTAAGGTCCTTACAACTCAAACCGTTATGTGATTCCATGGTTCTGTAATCCTTTTTCTGTTCCCTGCTTGTCTTTCTCCAAGACCTGATGATTGTGTGTTGGCTCAGTGCTGATGGTTCCTAGGATGTGTTCAGAGGGTTTTACTTGCTGGTAATGGACAGTTTCACAAGTAGGAGATTTGTTAATTGGCCTTTACTCAGTGTATGAATGAGGCTGTGGGCTGGTTAACAAGGCACAGGAACAGGAACTCTGAATGGAAAGGGCATTCCTGTCTCCATCACCTTGTGACTTTGGTGGGACGGGGTTTCACCAGTGTCCGGGATAGACTCCTCGGGGGCTGCAGCTCCTGCCGAGGGGAGGCGGAGGGGCAGGGACTGAGCTCTGCTCTGGGACCAGGGACAGGACCCAGGGAAGGGCTGGAGCTGTGCCAGGGGGGTCGGGATGGATCTCAGGGAAAGGTTCTTCCCCCACAGGGTGCTGGGGCACTGCCCAGGCTCCCCAGGGCAGTGGGCACGGCCCCAAGGCTGCCAGAGCTCCAGGAGCGTTTGGACAACGCTCTGAGGGACAGGGTGGGATTGTTGGGGTGTCTGTGCAGGGCCAGGGGTTGGACTGGATGATCCTCGTGGGTCCCTTCCCACTCAAGATATTCCAGGATTCCATGAGCCCAGGCTACAACTGGAGCAGGGGAGCAGGAAGAGGCACCTGGAGGTGGGGGATGAGGTGGAGGTGAGGGATGTTCATGGAGAGCATCCATCATGATGGATGGATTCTGCACAGAGCTGGATATTCCAGTCAGTTCAGCCAGATCTGGGGCCTTTCTGACAAAGTCTCTCATTTTCTGTCACCCAGTCTTTGCTCTTGTTTGGGCAGTAAAGAGTTTGTGCAGAGATAAGGGGGAGCAGAAATCTGGGAGAAAGTGAGTTCAGAGATAAGACCAAGCTCCCTGTGTGCAGTGGGTACACAACGTCATACAGAATGTCAGCGCTGTCACCTCCCTGCTCTGTGCAAGGAGATCTTCCTCCTTCTGCTCCCCTGAGCTGTCTGGGATAGCACAGTCAGAAAAACCCCTTGAAATTCACCTCTGGGCTGTGAAATGTTGGGGGAGATATGAATAAGTGCACATGGACTGGTTCTGTCTAATTTATGTCAGCCTTTGCATTTAAACAATTTCATGTGCTGTTCAAACCCTCTCCACCATCCCCCCAAAGGAGATGAAATGCAGATCTTTTCAAATATTCATGACCTCAAATGACCAGTCATTGGAGGAAATTTTCTTTAATAGGTACAAATAATAAGAGAAATGATGGCTCCTGCTCACCGAGCTGGTCTTCAGAGCTTCCTTCTTCCTAGCAAATATTTATTCTTCTTAATGTGACAGATGTGAACCATTATTAGAAAACTTGCACCTGTCAGGAAAAAGAAGTATCCTCCACAGAATTCCCTAGGAGAACCTGGGGCTTGTCTGCTGGCTCCCCATGCTCCACAGAATTGTTTAAGGTCAGGTTGGACGGGGCTTGGAGCAACCTGGGCTAATGTCCTTGCCCATGGCAGGGGGTGGAACAAGATGGGCTTTAAGTTCCCTTCCAACCCAAACCATTCCATGATTTTATGATTCTATGAATATTCCCTGACAGGCAGGAAGCACTCAGATGGGTAGAACTGCTGCTTGTTGTGTTAATAAATGGACTTATTTGAATTTCAGAGTATTGTCTTGTGTGCTACCACCATTAGAGGTAATTGTGTAAGGTGAGGAGTTGTAAACCAGCTAATTCATGCTTCAAATTATCCTGGAGCAGCAAAAGTGCTTTTTTATTCTAATCATTGCTCCTTTCCACAGTTTCATTCTCCCCAGTGTAGAATCACATAATATTCTGAGTTGGAAGGGACCCACAAGGATCATCGAGTCCAACTCTTAAGTGGACTCAGAGATCCTGCTCAGAACTTAAAAATTCTTTAAAAAACCAAACCAAACAAATAAAAAAAAAAACCAAACCAAGTTCGTTTTAGATAAAAAGCGCACTAAATTTTTTGTAACCATTAATAAATTGTGTGTTACCAGAGCTTTACCTGACTCCTGAAATTTGGGGTCAGTTCATTATTTAATCTTACTGAGGTAGAAGCACTGAGTAGAAATGGCTTGTTTTAGACTCATTATCTAATATCAGTTTAAAAAAAGTGAATTTTTGAGCTGTGACAGTGCCAGGAAGCCCAAAATTATCCTGATAATCCCTTATCCTGGGTGCTCTGGGGTCTGGTCTCTGCCCTAAGGTACTCACAGTGGTTTCATGGGAGAGGCAGAGCAGAGATTGTCTGGGACCGAAGGTGGGGGTTGATTATTCTGTGCCTTTTATCAGTCACAGAAACCTCCCCTGCAGGTCCCATCCAAGACATTCCAGGGCAATGCCTCATCGGCTGCGTCATCCCGGACTGTTGGGATGGGCTGTCTCCACAGCCCAGCGTTACCAGGGAAGAGCCTCACATGCCTCCAAGGGAGGAATTATAGAGCCCTGTTAAATTGGAGATCAACTTCATGGATATGGAGCTGGAGCCAGGCTGGGATTGCTGGGGGGGTTCACCTGGAGCAGAGAAGGCTCCAGAGAGACCTGAGAGCCCCTTGCAGGGCCTAAAGGGGCTCCAGGAGAGCTGGAGAGGGACTGGGGACAAGGGATGGAGGGACAGGACAAGGGGAAACGCATTCCCACTGCCAGAGGGCAGGGATATTGGGAAGGAATTCTTGGCTGTGAGGATGTGGACACGCCCCCCCCCCCTCCCCCGGAAAAGTTTGCCCAGAGATGCCGTGGCTGCCCCTGGATCCCTGGAAGTGTACAAGGCCAGGTTGGAGCAACCTGGAATAGTGGAAGGTGTTCCTGCCCATGGCAGGGGGTGAGACTGGGTGGGCTTTAAGGTCCTCTCCAACCCAAATCCTTCTGATTCTGAGATTCCAGCAGAGCCAGGCAGTGGATTGCAGGATGAGTCTCTCCTAAATACAAACTGTGGACCAATTTGTCCTTTTCCATACCTTTTTCATGGATGCAACTTGTCATAAAAACGTGATCCACCTTCTTGTGATGCTCAGGAGTTCTGAAGTCCCCGACTAGTGTCCCCCAGGGAAATGTACCTTCTCTGTAGCTCCACAGGTACCACACAGGCTTTGTAAAATCATCACTTCCTTGATGGGGACTTCCTTGATGTTTCGTATCAAAACATCTGAGGGTGTGTCTGAGACAAGAAAACCTCTGGGTTTGCAGCCCCTGGGGCTAAAGCTGTATTTGTGTATGCGGAATATTTTTATTTTCTATATATTTATGCACACACATGTATATATAAATATATCTGTATACATACATATATATCCACAATAGCAGAGAATGTAGTTCCAAGAGTATATTTTGATTAAATGTAGTTCCAGAGGTGTTTATTCCCCATTTCTGATGCACCTCCTTGCCTCTGGACTCATCCTCATTGGGGTTTCTGTGCCACCTCTGTGTGAGCACCCCACACTTGGGACTGTGCTCTGAGGCATAAATTAATCTCTGATTTAGCAATTCCCATCTTTTTCTAATCCAGAATCCACATCCATTGGCACTGCAGAGACCGTTTGGGAAACCCTGCTTTATTTGCTCTGTGCTTTCCTTTCCATTTTCCCTTTGGAAATAATTCAATACCTGCCTTTTTTTCCGGCAGCCAGAAAGTTGAGCTGGGCAAACTTGTAAAGGATTAATGTTTGTGAAGTGCTTTGAAAACATTAGGTGATTGTTTACTCACTGATCAAAACAACACACATTTTTGGGAGATGGTGTCATTATTGCCCTCTGGAATACTTTGTTCAAGGGCACTTGGAGAATTCCAGAATGGTTTGGGTTGGGAGGGACTTCTGGCTTCTTTCTCCTCTAGGAAACGGAAGATTTTCCTCCCCCAGTTTGCTCTCCCTTCTGCACAGGGCTGGTAGAGATGCAGAGGCAAAGCTCAGAGCTGTGTCTTGGTCCTGAAAAAATTCAGAGAGAGAAAACAACCAAAAAACCCCTGGAGAAATGGTTTAGTTAGAGGAATTTGGGGGAAAGAGTGGTTGGGGGATTTCTTGCTGAAGTGACTGGTGTCATTCTTCAGGCTGTTTTACAATCTAAAGGAACACACAGAGTACTCTAAAAAAGGGAATTTTGGAACAAAAATGAACTCTTAAGTGAGCAAAACTGTGTTGTTCCATGTTGCTCTTTTTGCAGGACCCGGTGAAACACAGGTTAGTTCCCTCTTTGCACATTTAAATAATCTATTTATGTAGTGGATTAAATTTCTCCAGCTGTTTTCTAACCTCCTGTCCTTAAAACTCAAGCTCTTTTCTTCAGTGCCACCAAATAACTAAATTAATACATCACACATTGCAATTCTTATTCACTTTCCCCTAAGAATTACTTAATACTTGGGTGATGAGTCTCTTCTTAGTCAATCATTAAGGAATTTTTGTGCTAACTTTCCTTTTGGCAGCTACTTGGTTGAATTTATATCATGATGTTGGGCAATGAACTGTTCCACAGTGAACATTTTGAATACATCTCCTGATTTCTGAGTGCTTTCTTCATATATGAGGGTTGAATTATGGGATTAGCCAGAACATTATGCAGTATTCTGCTGGGGAAAAGTAAATTGTCTGTGCATGAATTTCTGCTTTACACTTCTGCTTTATAACCGTCACCGGAGTGAATTGGTGAGAACTAACAGCCCTGTGGCCACTCTGCAGTAATTTTTATACCTTTTCCTTTCTGGGGTGTATCAAAGTTTTACTAATTTTCCTGCATCAGAAAACTAATATAAGACTTGAGCTCCTGCCTGTTCCCTGGAAGGATGATTTCCCCCCAGATCATCAGGAGCATGTGCTGGTTGGTTAGAGGAGGTGGGCAGGAATATGGTCCAAGAATGTAATAATTTAAATTAGGATTTAAATTTTAAAGTCCTGCCCCCTTCTCCACCCCCCAGAAATCTCAGTTGACTGTGTTATTCCTGGGAGGAGTTAGTGCTGCAAACCTGGTGGGGAGGAAAAGTCAGCTCTAGGGATGCGTTCCCTGAGTTTATGGCAACAGGAGCTATTTTCCCACTGCAGAAGCACAAACAACTTTGTCCCTTGGACACACGTGTGCAGGTGCTCGTGGAACTGCAGAGCAAGGCTGCAAACATT